>NC_058058.1:8036507-8353174 GCF_020085105.1 Siniperca chuatsi
GGTATGTACAAGATAATAGGAGATTAAGTATTTTGGGGAAAGTCCAAGTCAATGCTCAAGTTCCTAAGAGCAAGTCTTCAAAGGCAAATTGTCACTTTGCAAGTCATTCATATCTCTGATTGTCGACCATTAAAATGACATGACTTTTAAACGTTTTTCTTTTGAAGTTGTGTTAATAGTGTTTTTTACATGTCTAAGACCAAGTCATTTAAATCCACGATTTCACACATAGATATTTTTGTTTTTCAAGTCTAAAGTCAATTAAAGTCTTCAAGGGAGTCAAGCCTCAAAATATGTCAACTCTCAAGTGTATATTTTTGAGTCATAAGTCCAAATCTTCATTCTACAACTTTTGTACTTGTTGCAAGTCGTCATGGAATAACAATTTGAGAAAGATGCAGGGAAAATTGTCAGTTAGGCAGCAAAGAAGTAGTTTTGTTTGATTGAAGGGGTGTTCATATTTTCATAACTTCTTTCCTTGTTCCTCCTGTAGCTTTATGAGCTGATGGTCATGGCGTTCAAATATCAGGTCTTCCTTTGTCCACGCCCAAAAGACTTGCTTCTCATCTCTTACAATCACATAGATACCATCAGGGAACTTGTAAAAGACACTCCTGTGGTCGTGAACCAAGTGGACGAGACACATAGAAAGATCATTGAGGTATACTGACAGCTGTTATTAAATCAACCTTGAATTAACATATTCCATTACCGATTGCTCCTTGTTGAAATGTTCAAATCCAAATACAGATGTGGTACATATCACCCCAGGATACAGTAGTCGGTGTACAATAAATTAGTCCAGATTCCAGCTGTCAGATTGTATCGCCTGTATCTGTACATCCTGTGTGACCTGTTCTTGTTCCTCATTGTAGGTTTACTCATCTTTATCAGAAGGTGAATTCCAGCTTCTCAGACAAACACTGCTCATATTTTTTCAAGACATGCATGTTCGCGTGAGTTCTCTGCTTTTTACTCATCCCTTCATACACATGAGATGAAAATATAACAGCTTTTTTTTTTTATTAGCGATTTTTTTTAATTCCCTCCTCTTAGGTGTCACTTTTCCTCAAAAATCAAGTCCAGAATCCCAACGGACGTTTTGCCCTGACAACATCAGGCCCAGTGCCTCATGGGATAGATGTCCCAGGGCTTATTAGGTAGGCAACTGTGCAACAACATGGCACTGAATGTGTTCTGGTAGTTAGAAATCTGTTGAACTATCAAATCCTACACCCCCCCTTTTCTAGCTAACATCTATCATGTAGCATTTATTCCACTAGCATTCAACAACTACAGCAGAATGTTAAATGTTTAGCCACATTAGCAGCTATGCTGTAGGGATGAAAGTGTTGGTCAGTACTCCACTTTGGTCCAGACTGAAATTTCACAACAAATATTGGATGGTTTGCTATGAAATTTGGTGCAGACATTTAAGGTCGCCAGAGGATGAGTCCTAATGACTTTTGTGATCCTCTGACTTTTCATCAAGCACCACCAGAGGTCAAAGTATTCAATTAACTAGTGAAATGTATCCTTATCTACCTAAGGATAGAAACAAAAACTGACATGGACTCCCTTGGGATGAATTGTAATGACTTTGGTGATTCCTTAACTTTTCATCTTGTGCCATTTGTCCAATGCTTTGGTTTCGTTTAAATGCCTGCAAAACTAATGACATTCCCATCATCCTCAGCTGTAGTTTGTGTTTTTTTTTTTGGCAATTAGTGAATGTGAGCATGCTAACACGCTAAACTAAGGTGGTTAACATGGTAAACATATTACCTGCTAACCATCAACTTGTTATCATTGTCATTGTGAGCATGTTAGCATGCTAACCTTACAATTTAGCTCCAAGCACAGCTGTGGCTGTAGATTTTTGTAACTTGTTAAATAGTATTTATCTTAGAAAATGGTAAGAAAGTTCTACAACATGTTCCAGCTTCTCAGAAAAAGCAATAAAAGAATTCCTCTTTGAGAGTTACTGTACAGTAGCTAACAGAGGCTAGCTAGGAAAGCTAATTACGCTTCTAAAGTTAAGGCTGACCTGATTTATGTGCTTTTTTACTTGGGAAATGTCTCAATATTCCATTGTGTCATCATCTGCTTCCTGTTTCCACAGGACGTTTGACAGAAAGGGCAGAGAAGTGAGACGAAGTGAGTTCCCCACAGGAGGAAGTTACACCAGCCCCATCAGAGAGGGATCTTTTGAACTGCATGGAGACCGAGTCATCAGACTGGGCTTGAACATGTATGTATGAACTGTATACTGCTGCATCATTATGAATGTTTAACAAATACTGTATCTTATATGGATGACACTGCTGTGTTTTGTGTTTTACGAATTAAAGATACACTGTGAACCATCCAGAGGAGACACACACATCCAAGGCTCCCTCTGTCAAGGTAATAATATGGAGAGTTTGCTGAATTTAGGGGCCCAAAGGCTCAGGTGGCACCTAAGCCAGGACCTCTGTTTGAAGTGACTGTTACAAGCGTGTCTCACTGCAAAGTCACAAGGCTCATTCAAAAGTTGGAATATCCTGATAAATTTTTTGCTCCTACTCTTTTCATATGATTTATATTTATTATATTATGTGTTAATTTACATAAACTAGCTGCACAGTTCATCAGGCAACAGTACACCTAAATTAAAAATGAATTTAAATACATTTTACAGCACAACAGCTCTGCTTTAAGAAAATCTAACCTGCATCACATGCTCCCATTGATGGTTTTCTGTAATATGTTGTATAGTGCGCCACAGTATCTATAGAGAGGTGTGGCTCTAAAGATAGCTTTGGGAAAGATTTGTACAGCCTCTCTTCATCTCTAGCATGAAATAAATATTGAATTTGTGTTCAACTAACAGCAGAACTTTATGTTAACCTGCAGAAAGAAGGTGTGTCTTTACGTGTACTTAAGTAAAATTACTAATACCATACTGTGAAAATACTCCAGTTAAAGTCCAACATTCAACACCTTAGTTTAGTTAAAGTATGTATTATCAGCAAAATTTACTTAAAGTATCAAAGTAAAAGTACTCATTATGCAGTAAAATTGTCCCTTTCAGTGTTTTATTATTATATCAGATATTTCTTGATATTACTGCTGCATTCATGTGTATGTTGCATTTTACTGCTGTAAATGTTTAAGGTTGAGCTGATTTGAACTGATTTATATACAGTTGGGTAGTTTAAGCTACAGCAATGCATCATGGTCTATAAGAACCACGTATCTCTAAAAAGTTTTCATGAGCTCAGAAAAACAGTTTTCAGCTTTGTGATGATGCATTTTCCAACTGATCCAAGGAGGGTTTAAATAGTTCATTTAGCTTAAGAAGAATTTTCTCAACCCCCAAAGGATCTTAATCCTTCAGTTCATCACAAACAATTCTAATTTAAATTCAGCAAATTTGGAGATACGTGGTTTTCACCGGACAGGAAGATTATGAAAAATTATAATCTGAAAAGTAACTTAAGCTGTCAGACACATGTAGTGGAGTAAAAACTACAACATTTGCCTCTGAAATGTAGTGTAGTAGAAGTATAAAGTTATATAAGATAGAAATACTAAAGTAAAGTACAAGTTCCTCACATTTGTGCCTAAGTACAGTACTTAAATGTACTGAGTTACATTGCACCTCTGCCCATTGTTTCATAATCCGTCCATGCTTACTGGCACACCTAAATTTATATAGTGCTTTTATCCGAAGCACTCTCATTCACCCATTTACACAACCCCACACACACACACACACACACACACACACACACACACTATGGCAGCGAGCTACCATGAAAAGAGCTGGTGTAACTATCAGGATCGAACAGCCAACCCTGTGATTAGTGGACAACCCGCTCCACCTCCTGGGCCCCAACCGCCCCTCATTAGTGTTATTAGTTACACCTGTAACTAGCATAGCATATATACATAAGCATATACTCAACTAAAATCTTTACATAAATATATAAGTGGAAGTACTCAAGTACTGTACTGAAGCACTGAGATACTTGTACTTTACTTAATATTTCTACTCCACTGCATTTCAGCAAAAAATATTATACTTTTTACTGCACTACATTTGTTTGACAACTAGTTACTAGTTTCTTTGCAAATTCATTAAATAATTTTACATACAAACCTTACGATCACCTTATGAAACATGATTTGATGCATCGTTAGAGATTAAACGACCCAACTGTACATAAAGTAGTTAAAAGTATCTACCCCTCAACCACCTACAACATTAAGATGCTGCTTACATATTAATACATCAGTAATAATGATCAAATTATACAATATTTAATAATATAACCATTTTTCTGCATAAGTAATCTTGTGTACTTTTACATAAATATGATTTTGAAAGCAAGACTTTTACTTGTAATTGAGTTTTTTTACAATGTGGTATTACTAATTTTACTTAAGGATCTGGATACTTTTTCCATCACTGCACAATTCTCTCATTCTTCTCACTTTTTTCTTGCTTTTGATTGCACATTACTTACAGTGTAATCTAGGCATGAGACCATATTTCTATTCAGGTATAACCTTCCTGTGCACCTCCATCCTGCTGCAGAAACATGACACTCCCAACCTACTGGCCAAAGAGGAGCTGAACCTGATGGCTCGTCTGATGGGCAGCATGAAGGCCGAGAACATGCCCAAAGCTGAAACTGGCCTTCGGATCAACCTGTTTACTACAGACCAAGAGGAGGAGGAGGCGTGAGTGCTTTTCTTTTCGTTTCTCATTCTCTGCAATTAAATTAACAGTAATTCCCACAAATATGACTTTCATTTTGGTTAACAGGGAAGCTTCAGGTGGAGCTGAGGAGTCCTTGTTTGGGGTGATAAATATTCAAGCGATGCAGGTACAGTAGGGTAACTGTAGACTGTTGCAAACCAGCTTTTAGTTATAAACTGTCTGTTGGAAACGTCTAAACCTGAAAAAGGACTTGCAGCATGATAAAAACAGCAGTCACTGATGTAGCAAAGAAGGTATACACACCTTATTAGGCTGATAATGTAACTGATAAATAGATTAAATGTGATATTTGAGGATATGGTCACAACATTAATTCCCATTTTTCCTTTATAGACTTTAGACGGTGTAGTCCCTCATTCGTCCAGGAGTGTTCTATCGTAGAAAAGGTTTCAGTCGTAGTCATCTGGACACTGTTTTCAGAATCAAGACGTTTCGGCTCCCATCCGGAAGTCATTCCCAATTGTGAAAAAATTGGACGGGAACAGATGAAAACAGTGTCCAGATGACTACGACTGAAACCTTTTCTACGATTTATAGACTTTAGTTAACCAATTATTAGCCACCCTCTTAATAGCGGCCACATCGTTATTTTTTAATAAATATGTGAAGAGTTGAGATGTTTGGGTTTATGTTTGATTCAGGATGAACAGGCTGCGACTGCGCTGGCTCGAATCGCCGGACAGTTTGCAGAACAAGAAGAGCAGCCTGAAAATCCCAGCAGCAACAAAGGAGACGACCTGCTGGCCATGATGGACAACCTCTGACCTCTGCTGTGTAGTTTCAATGAGACGATCAGACACATGTATTGTTTCAACTTTACTGCCTAACTCTCTAAAGTCTATATCTCAGGTAAAATCACATTATCTGCCACTGTGAGCTTCTGTTTAATCTGTAAATTATGCAGTTGTTGATGTATTCAGTTCTACATCTGGTTGTTTAACAATGAAGTATATTAGAGAGTAAGATAAATATCCAATGACTCATTCTGTAGCACCTATGCTATGACTGACATCAGACAAAAAGCTTTTTATTGCATTTAACTATGTTTTAAATTACTAGCACTTGGAAGTACCACATGAATGGACTACAAATTGTAAGACCTGCTATATTTGATAATGTGTTTTCTATATAATCATTTTGTGTTTTCAGTAAAGCATTTATTCAGATTTTTTTTGTTTGTGTTCTGTTTTTTACACTATGTAAGACTAAATTAGTCGTTCTGATGCAGGGATCTTGAACAGGCTCTAGCAAAGTCTGAACTTATTTCATTTCTCTGTTATTCATTAATTTTAATGATGAGATTCTTAACGTAATGACCAAGTTGCCTTAGGATCTGGTGATTTAGGCAAATACGGTGCATACATATAATATTTCCGAAAATATCATATTAAAATACATGCTGTGTGTAAATATACTGTATGAGAAACTGTATTTATCACTTCCATTTGTTTATTTTTTTAGGAATTTTAATGTACTAAATATGTTTTTTCCTTGACAGTATTACTGTTTTATCAATTTTACATGATCCCTTTGATCGTAATTATGATCACTGATTATTCTCTTCATATTTTATTTGATTCATCATGATTCTGTGTTATATGTTTTGTATGTGCGGCTGCTATCTTGGCCAGGACACTCCTGTAAGAGAGGTTTTTAAACTTGGCAAGGCCATTTTCTGGGTAAATACATTTATATAAATATATATATATATATATATATATATATATAAATATATATCGGGGACGTATATATACAATTACTATACGAAGTTTTAACAGATGAATATAATTAGAGAGTATACGAATCCATAATATTCAGGGATTTTAAACATTTAGCAGCCTGCAGAGGGCGCTCTCGCTCTGTGTTGAATCAAATCTGCGACGTAAAGTGAAACGTCATCACGCTGCGCTTCCTGGTTCGGACTTGTTGCGGGAAAACAAACTTGTTAACATCTTTGAACGGTTTATCTCCACCTGTAAACATTTGGTGTGGGGGTTTTCAGATGAGATAAGGATTTAGCTAATGCAGGTAAATGTAAGAGTAACTGTATAACATGTGCTCTCTAGAGGCTCTGTCGTAGTTTTAAAAAAAAGTTAATTGGGTCGCTGCTAAAGCTAACAGTGAAGCTTGCTAATTCAACTTCTACCAGTGTCTCATAATAAAACTGGTCATTTTGAGGTGAAGACACAAATTAAATTATCTGCCTTCTCTGTAATATCCAGCGTAAACCTATACCAATAATCACATGTTTGACTTTTTTGATCGCCATCGGTTTTTGTAAGATAGAAATATGTTGTTTTTTTTTGACTGTTAGAGGTTAATTATGTGTCTAATTTGACAGCTGAATTAATTTCAGGCTCACAATCTGTAGTAAATATCAGTAGCAAACATGTTGTGGTTTGATACCGATGCTGCTTTTTAAGGCTAGTATTAGCCCATATCAATAGTTTAGCAATGGTGGCCAAAGTTTCTTGCAAGTTTGTTGAGGTGTAAGGGACAGTAATTAAAAATACTAATATCCTCTACCTAATCATAAGGGTTTTTTTTTAAGAGATCTTTCATTTCTCAGAGTGATAATACCTTGCCCTTTTTCTGTGCATCTCAGAGATGCTGACTGACTCTTAATTAGTGCTTTATTAAATGCAGGTGTGCTTAGGCCTGTGGCTCATCAGTTACAACACAATTCAGCTGTACATGTATGTAATGTATGTTGCCTGCTACAGCTGCCTCAGAGCGATAAAAGTGAAGGCCATTTTCTATTTGATCAAAGTATTTTTTTTAAATAACTTAAACCTATTCTTTGCTTGTATTTTCTAATTTACATTGTTTGAAATTTAACAGTGTATAAATTATGTTTTGAAGCTTCATTGATGAGGTAAGTTACTACTGCAGTTTTACAGCTCTTTTCAGCTCTAAATATGAGTTGCTTTGATTAGAAGTTTTCATATTTCCCAGATTTTGGTTTCTCTTCACTTCAGTTTTACGTTACTGACCACAGGACCAGAATCAGTGGAATTAGTACAGCATGATGAAAAGGCTCAGTTCACTGTGTCAGCAGCACATGGACAGACTGTAGACAAACATTAATGAAACATATTACACAGTAAATAACTCACAGTTGCTAATTAATTGTATGATATTAGCTAATCTTCTGC
The DNA here is from genome assembly GCF_020085105.1 of Siniperca chuatsi. Taxonomy (NCBI): domain Eukaryota; kingdom Metazoa; phylum Chordata; class Actinopteri; order Centrarchiformes; family Sinipercidae; genus Siniperca; species Siniperca chuatsi. Next base: position 8,044,431 of record NC_058058.1, read on the forward strand.
CTGTCTGCAGGTGTCCCTGGCCTCTGGAGATCCTCTTCATCAGTCCATGGAGTCACAGGGAACTGAATCCCCGCCGTTGGGCCCGAGGCCAATTGAAGTCATCAACTCCATCCGGGAGCGCACAATCGCAGAGAACAGCATGGTGGTCCTGCTGCAGGGCCTGCAAGGTGAGGTGACCACGGTGGACCTGAAGAACGAGAGCACGGCGCGGGGCCGCGTGGTCAACGTTGATGCCTTCATGAACATACGTCTGGAGGATGTGCTGTACCGGGACAGACGGGGTCAACTCACCAAGCTACAGGACCTGTTTGTCACTGGCAGGAACATCCGATACGTTCACATCCCAGACCATATGGACATAATGAAGACCATGCAGAGCCAGCTGGCCAAGATTCACAGAGTCCGCAACTTTACCAGTGACGGAGGAGGCAGAAAAGAGTACGCCAAGAACACAAAATAACTTTTCTTTTTCATAGGATACAAACCTCAGTTGGATACAGCTTGTGCAAGGTTAAGACCAGTCCCAAAACACTTGGAGGCAACAAGCAGTTTTTCTTATTTATTTTTCAGATTTGAGGACAAGCATCACACTAGATCAGCAGTTTACAACCTGAGGAGTCACAAAATGATTCAAGGGATAAGAACAAAAAAAATGCACAAAAATACTTATAGTGAATACTTTTACCTCTTCAGGCCTTTAAAAATCCCACAAATGAAACACTCTTTGGTTTAACTGCTGACAACTTATGTGCACACTAAGGCCACGACCTGTGATGACGGGTCACAAGCTGAAAAGGTTGGCAATATAGTCTGACTGATTCTGATTTTTGAGGCTGATACCAATAATAATATTTGAGTTAAAAAAAATCAAATACCGTATATTGAGTGATACTCATTTTTTTAAAGAAACGCATAAATTGGGCTGCAATTAACAATTGTTTTCATTATTGATTAATCTGCTGATTATTTTCTTGATTAATTGATGAATCTTGTGTACAGAATGTCACAAAACTGTAAAAAGTGACCATTATAATTTCCCAGAGCCCAATGACGTCTTCTAATGTCCTGTTATATCTGACCAACAGTCTAAAACCCAAAGATATAGAGTTTACAATGATGTGAAATAGAGAAAAGCAGCAAACGAATAATCGATTATCAAAATACTTGCTGATTTAATTATGTCAATTGATGAATCGGCTAACTGTTGCAGCTCCACACATGAACATTTCTGATGAGGATCCGTTCTATTTGTTTTTAAAAGAGTTGTGGTCAAGATATGTACTGAGCGGGACATTTTACAGCGGAAAAATAATCTTGTCAGTTCTCTCTGGTGAACAAACTATGTAACGGAGACATTTTCTATCTTTCATCTTTGTATTTCATGTTACTTATCAGCCAACATGTACAACGATACCAATATATCTGTGATAAGCTGATATATTGGTATCATTCGGGCTCTTGTGTGGAACCACTGGGTTGCTATTGAGTTGAACACTGTCTCTTTGTGTTTTGGTAATTGGGTTTAAGGTTTGTAATTGATACAAACAAACCGTCTTCAATTTATTTTGAAGAAGTAAGAACAATTTTTTGAAATACATACAAGAATTATGAATAGAGATGCTTAGAATTAACTCAACCGTCTGGTCCAGCACATAACCGCTGTATTAAAAATTAAATGGAACATATTACAATTAACAGTGGGTGGAAGTGTGGCCTAGAGTGTCAGTGTATTTGCTCTTGACTAAATTATGGCATGCACCATAAAGCCCGTCTGTCTCTGTGAAACCAGCCCAAAGTTAATAACTGCCCATATGCAGGAAAACATTAGTCATGTTCAGTGCCAGTCTGGTGGGGGGAAAAACAAGCAGGCGTGTTTCCACAGCTTCCACCTCCACAAATATTTCCGCTGCATGCATCAGTGAGCTGTCACTCTCCTCCTGTGATTGGTGCTGTGACATCCAGCCGGGCAGGACGGGACTCCAATGGAAACAAGCAGAGCGGGTGAAAGGAAGAGAGTGTTTCGCTTGGAAACTGCCATCTCAGTGTTCTCCCGATAGACAAATACGATTGGGAATTTGAGGAATTCGCAATGCGGTATGTTATTCCTACACAGTGTCAGGAAGAGGACAGGCCTGACATAACACAGGCGGATGCAGCTGGTGCAGATAAACCCTCCACTGTAGATGGATGGGAGTGCAATCTCCAGCCATGTCATTTAGACAGAGTGAAACAGCATTAAATTAAGAGCAATGTGCACGCAGGAATGTCCCTTGGCGGTTGGATCATTGTTTTGACTTTGGCCTCAGTGTGTTTTTTAGGGACATTTTTCTCTTGACTGCTTTAAAACCAACCTTGAGAGCGTCTGAATGACAGCAGCCCACACAATGACTGCTTACTGCTTTGCTAAAAACATGACAGTGCCACATCAACCCTCACTAAACTCAGAATAGCACTTTACAGAGGCTCAACCGCATAAACAATTCTTTTACAATACATAACACGGTCTGATTTAGTGTCACAGACTCCACCTGTGGTCAAAGAAGTACTCAGATCCTTTACTTAAGTAAAAGTACCAGTACAACAATGTAAAAATACTCCACCCAAATAAAAGTCCTGCTTTCATTTTTTTTTACTTTAGTAAAAGTACATAAGTATTAGCAGCAAAATGTAGTAAAGTACTTGATTTGCAGAACAATGGTCCCTGTTATATATTGAATTATTAGATTGTTGTGTATGAATAAATGTGTAAACTGCATTTTACTGTTGAGGTGAAATTACTGTAGCTGTATCTACTTTATATACAGTTAGTTTAGTCTGGTGAGTCTAGGGGTCAGTCCCTTGGGGGTCGTGAGTTATTAATGAGGTAGGAAAGAAGAAAACACACATTTCTGCTACCAGTGGTGGAAAGAAACTAAGTACATTTACTCAAGTACTGTACGTAAGTGCAATTCTGAGGTACTTGTACTTGAGTGTTTGTAGTTTGTTACTTTAAACTTCTACTCCACTACATTTCTGAGAGAAATATTGAACTTTTCACTCCACTACATTTATCTGATAGCTTTAGTTACTTTACTGATTAAGACTTTACATAAAAAGCATATCATTAATTTAGAAAATACAAAACATTGTTAAAGATTAAACCTGTAGTTCCCAACCTTTTTGGCTTGTGACCTCTGATTTAAAAAAAACAAAAAAAAAAAACAGTTTTTAGTTGAGGCCCTGTGTCACACATTTAATATTTCTGAGTTGTTTTCAGTTTCACCAAAGAGACATTTCCTCTCCAAACTTCTCAGATGTTTTCATTTAAATGATGTCCAAGGCCCAAAGAAGTAAAATGTTCCGCTATTTCACAAATAAAATCAAAGATTAGAGAAAAGTCCCACAAAAAATGAAAACAGATTTGTGTAGCAGAACTTTTTTTCTTCTTTCCTCCTCAGCTCACAACCCCTCAGATTTATCTTGTGAACTAGCTCCACCTCGACCGGCTGCAACAGTAAAATACTATTTACACATTGATACATTAGTAGTAACAGCCTATTGACATTATGTATATCAGCCACCAAGATAAAAGTCTTGTTGTTTTCAAACCTCAGACCTTGCTCAGAGGTCAGCATGAAAACAGTTTAGATCAGTTAAGATACAATTAAGTAAGCTAAGACTATACTTAAAAATGATGAAATATAGTGGAGTAGAAGTATAAGTTGGCATAGTACTAGTACTTAATTACAGTACAGGAGTAAATGTACTTAATTACTTTCCACCACTGGACTCCACCAAACAACAACACCTGCTGGTCTGCGCTTTGTGCCGCTCCACTGTTTGTTTAATAAACTCCGTTGCCTATTTTTCCCTCCCTTGACGCTGAGATTAAAATACAAAGAGCTCCATTAATCCACGAGCCCCTGAAGCACCGCGGCCCTGTGCCCACAGCAGCCGACTAGTTATTTCCTGTTCCACCCTCCTGGCTTAACAGTGAACAGACTTACTGTTTGTGGCCAGCAGAGGAGAGATCACCTCCCTCTGGTCAGCAGTGTGGCTCACATCTGCACAGAGGAGAAATATCTCCAGTTCTAAATGAGGACTCTATAGTGTAGTTTACCTGCATTTCTGGGGCTTTTTATTTTGGAGTCAGATGCCAGTGGTACAGGCATGAGTTTTACTCATCTGTCTCTCAGGAAAAGGAAACACCTCCTCCTCAACACGAGTCTGCAGCATTTCTGGCTGGTCCTCCTCTAAAGGATGACAGGGAGTGGATCATAGTGGAGGGCTGCTCCCTCTCCGGCAGTCCAGCAGCAACATCAGCTCCTCTGTCACGAACACTGAGTGACCGACAACCTCTCACCGCTTCTCTGTCCACATTATGGGATCTTATCCAAGTGTTGGCTGACAGACCAGGTCCAAATCTGGATCAAAATTTGTTTTTCAGTGGAAACTTTGTGTTCGTCAAGCTGTGCAGCTCTCATCCAGGACCAAGGTGAGTGATGGTCTGACTTCAGATGATGTTTATCTTTTGCTCTTTTTCTTCAAATATATTTAATTTTCATGTAAATCAAACTTTTATTGCACATCACAGGGGGCTTTCTGTCAGGAAAATTGACTGTCAGACCTTTTTAGAAACTCAGATTTTTAACATTTTTACATTTTCACAAGGATCTTCCCAAATATACTACAATTGCTGCTGTCAGGCAGTAAACAAGGAAACAAACTAGTTTATTAGCAGGGCCTGCACCATGTTGTTTACAATACCACAGACCATAAAATTCTTTATAGTTGCAGTAGCTACAACGTGCCAAGAATCATCAACACTTTGAATATACATTCAAAGAGAAAACCCAGCTTGTTTCATGTATTCTTACACTTTCTTGAGACCTCTTTTATTCACTTTCTACTGTGCTAGATGGAAGTATTTTTGACAGCAACTCCCTGTCTGAGAGACTGTAAACATTTAGTGGAAGCAGGGTTGACTGCTGTTGTAAAATAACTTATTTGGTTTTCAGGTTTCATCTTTTGACTTAAATAGGATTATCTAAGGAGGAAGTGTGGGAGGGTTGAACGGGAGTACATTTTATGGGGTTACATAAAACAGCTACAGCTGCCGGGCTTTGCATGAGTATAGTTAAGTCGAGAAGTTATTGGACTTGTCTGGAAATGTTAGGTGTTAAATCTGTCTGCCCGAGACCGCGGCTGCATAAAATGGACATTTGTCTCCCTCTGGTATTTGTGTTGTGCTTCCAGCTCGGACAAACCTCGCCACAAACTGCCTGAATTTCTGTGGAGCTCTGCATAAAAATATATGTATAGTGTTATTCTGTAAGTGAGAAAGCAGAACAAGAGTGCTTCTGCGAGGACACAGTTTTTTAAACTTATTAGTGTTGTTGCAAAGTCTCCATCTTATTGATTCTGTCTATAATTAAGTCCTAAAAATATCAACCTTTTTCCAACAGAAATCATCTTGTTTCAAGACATTTCCAGAAACGGGTGTCTGGAGCTTAAAACGTGAAAGAATAAGTCAGGTCACTGCACTAAAATAAAGAAAAACTAAACTTGATTTTGCAATAAAACAACTGATTCACATTGGAAAAAAATATTCTTACTGTTTCAGTAAGAATATTTCAGTTCATGATGCTTGCACTTTCTTACCGAGTAACAAGACTGATTCTCTGAGTGTGAAGCCAGCAGCCTGTTAGCTTAGGTTAGGAAATAAAAAAGATTGTGCAAGACAAAATTATTAGTGTTTCAAAATGTTCTCAATTTTTTCTTGCCAAACACTGTTTAGTTTTACCTCTTCAGGCCTCTAAAAACTATTAAAGGAAAAACACTTATTCACTTTCTTGCCGTGCGTTAGTTGAGAAGATTGATTGACTCACATGTCTGCACACCAAATATAAAGCTATTAGCTTAGCATAAATACTGGAAACAGCTAGCCTGGTTCTGTCCAATGGTAACAAAATCCACCTACCAACACCTCACTAAAGTTCACTAATTGTGAACATTGTGATTTGTTTAATCCGTACAAAAAATGTGTAAAAACAATATTTAGATGTTTTACAGGGGGTTATGTGCCAAACTATTTATTGGTCCAGAGCAACTGCCTGGCAACTGTCTGCTACAAGAAATATTTTGGCACTTAACTTTCCGTAAAACAGCAAATTGTTGTTTTTAAACTTCGGTTTTAAACAAACAAGATATAACGTGTTATTAGCTTTATAGGTGCTATTAGGCGTATTTTCTACCTCTGCACTGAGCCAGGCTAGCTGTTTCCCTCTGTTTCCAGTCTTTATGCTAAAGCTAAGCTAACTGGCTGCTGGCTGTAGCTTCATATTTAGCGTACGAACACGAGAGTGGTATCAATCTTATCATCTAACTCTCGGCAAGAAAGCGAATATATCCCAAAAATGTCAAACTATTCCTTTAAAGACTCAAATTACAGAAAATATGGCTTGATAAGAAGGTAATATCTGCAGTGTGATCAATGTTACAAGTTTGATAAATAGTCTGGTGGGCATGTAGAACTACTTGGTGTAAAGGCCAGTCTTTAATTAAAACAAACACTGTTTGACTACACCAACTGAACCGAAAACTAAATTGCCCACTTATGCTGTTATGGTCTGGGGCTGCAAATTGAGGGTGCAGATGGAGTCGTGCTTCTTCTGTCTGTGAGTTAAATGCCGAACAGAAGGCAGTGCTGGTTGAGATCCACTGGTTCCCATGAGTCAGTGGACTTGAGTCAGCCACCAAACCAACTAACAGTGTAATTGACACCCCCCAAAAAAAAAAAAGCCTTAGAGAGTTTACAGGGTCTGCCAAGAATCACCAGGATAAAGATCAGGGTGGGAGAGCAACTCAAGCCCCCAGTGGCCATGATTGGAGCAGGGCACGATTCTGTTGTCCCTGGAGAAAAAGCACCAGAAAGAAAAACATTCAGCTCCCACACACTTTGTTGTTGTAATGACAGGGAATGTGAGGGGGTGGGAAATATCATTCATCATGTTTACATCGAGCTTTACTGTAACCGTGGGACCATCTGTGACAGGGTTTCATACCAAATCCCCCACTTAAGCCTCATCTAACCCTCAGTTTCTCACTCGCTTAAAGGATCGGTTCACCCAAATTACATTTTTAGGGACTATTTGTTCTGTAGAAGGTAGCTTCAATGAGGTCTGTGGATTATTCAGTAACCAGGGATTGTTTCTGGAAAGACATACTTGTGTTGCTGTTGAGTTTTTGTTGGTTTGTCGGTCGGTCAGTTGGTTTACCACTTTGGTCCAGACTGAATAATCTTAACAACTATTGGATCTATTGGCACAAAATCCAGATATTAATGGTCCCCACAGGAGGAATAATGAATTTGGTGATTACCTTGACATTCCTCGAGCCTTAACCAACCCAACCAACGAGTACTAACCAATCAGAGAGAGTGCTGGCAGAAAGCTGGCAGGAAAAAAATTACGCATTTCACCACCATCCACAATTAGTTTAAATTTTTTGCAGCTGTGAGCAGCTCCTCTGCTTAATGCATTGCATTGTGGGACAATAGTGTGCATCAACAACGCACATAAAAATTTGCATTCAGTCAGTATGCATTTCTAGAATGCATACTGACTTTTTTGAGTACACTTATTTTTGTCACTTTTCCAGTGTGAACACACTACAGATCCAAAACCTGCTTAGATTTAGTTACAGTATGGAATTGGGACACAGCTCTTGCCTTGTTTATACATCATTTTGATATGACTTTCTCATAAGGCACCCTTTGTAAATGGTTTATAGGTTGTAACTAATGGCTTTATTAATGGTAACAAATAATTTACTAATGCTCTGTAGATCAGTAATAAGTCATTAATTAGAACAACTTTTGGGTTGCCAGGCTGTGATAAATAGCTTAGCTTAATTACTTTGTCTTCTTAGATACTTCTTTAGTTCATCAAGACAACTTCTCCAATAATGGACATTCATAATTCATAAATAACTTATTCAACATTTCCAAGTACAGTTGTGATGGATTATTGTAACAACACTTTATTAACCTTTACTAACGTTTATATATTTATGACAAAAGTGAGAAACCAATGAGCTTTTATTAACAGATTACCAACATTTATAACTGCATTATTACCAAAAGATAAACACCAGCAAAAGGGATTATCACAATGGGGAAAAAATGGTTCTGAATTAATGGCTTCTATAAAGCATTGTAGATTTATGATTTATTAATGATTAGTTACAACTTATAAACGCTTCATAAAAAGTGCCTTACCAACATCAAACCCCATTTTCCTGGATGCTGGAAACAGCCTCCTCAGGCCCTGATGTCATAAATATAAACATCCTTATCGGACACAGAGGGCCCCGCATTGCTGTCCTCACCGCAGGCCTGAGTGTAAAACACTTATAAGGAACACAATGTCCTTGTCTGCTGACCTCTGACACCAGTTTAGATCACAGGAATGATGGGTGGGGAACACATTTTGTCACGCTCTTGGCATCTTGGATGAGCTCAGTCTTCCCTAGTGGGTTTAAAAGTGAGACTATTTGTTCCTTATTAAAGAATAGTGTATCAGACTGAAACATTAATGCTAAACCAACTGTCTGCTTGTGTTTGTTTGTGACAGGATCTGTTGTTGGTGAATAGTGCAGGAGTTCAGTGTGCAAAAGAAAGTCCTGGAGATGGTAGATATTTGAACCCACAGTGAACCAGGATGGAGCCTATTAAGCGAGACATGGAGCTGCTCAGTAACAGCATGGCGACCTACGCTCACATCAAAGGTAAAAACTCAGTGTCTATAACTGTGGTTCCCAAGGAGTGTAGGAAATAAGTCTCCAATGTCATACGGTAACGACAAAACCACAAGTTGTCCTTTTTACACTTTGGTTTTGTTAATTAGTGAGCTTTCGAGTTGCAGGTAGGCGGATTTTGTTAACTTTGGACAGAGCAAGGCGAGCTGTTTCCAGTCTTTATGCTAAGCTAAGCTAACCAGCTGCCTTAGCTTCATATTTAGTGTACAGACATGTGTGGTATCAATCTTCTCATCTAACTCTCAGCAAGAAAGCAAATAAACATATTTCTCAAGATGCCAAACTATTTCTTTAAAATTGAGTTTGAAAGCACATTATTTTCAAGTCTGTCGTAAAACAATACTCACTACACATACTCCATATGTACTTTAAAAGGGTTATCAGTTTATCATTCGCTGTAATTGTTCCTCCTATCCACTGGCCATTAAGACATACTTGGAGAAAAGCAGAAACATTGGGAGCCACTGATCTAGATCACTGCAGATCTCAACAGAAGATTTTTCTTTTGTGCTTTCAGAATTCATTTCACTGTCTAGCCTGAAACAGTTCGAGGGACTTTAGTATCCTGTTTTCTTTGGCTCTCACCACGGCTGTACTTTGACAGCGTATCTGCTCACACTGTTGAATTTCTGGTGCTCAAAAGTAGGCGGTAGAAAAATAATAGAGCAGACAAGCAAACACACGTACATGTGATTTAGTTGCAGTGGTGGAAGAAGTACGAATACACTGATGTAAAAATACTCCATGACAAGTGAAAGTCCTGCATTCAAAACCTTACTTAAGTAACAGTTAATAAGTATTATAAGCAAAATGTAATTAAAGTAAAAGTACTCGTTCTGTGGAAAAATATGACATTATTAGACTGTTAACACTGATGTAATGATACATAAGCAGTGTTTTACTGTTGTAGCTTTTGGAGGTGGAGCTAGTGTTAACAACTTTATATACTTTTGGGTAGTTTTGTCCAGTGTTCCCAACTTGAGTGTCACAAGATAAATCTGAAGGGTCGTGAGATTTTTATTTCAGTTCTTTGAGCCTCAGACTGTTTATAAATTAAACAATCTGAGAAGTTTAGAGGGGAAATGTCTCTTCGGTGGAACTGGTAACAACTCATAGACCCAACTAGACACAGCTTTTTTTGTAATGAGCCAAAAAGTTTGGAAACCACTGGTTTAATCTTTAACAAGGCATTTTATTTTATAAGATTATTATAAATCTTTTTAATGTAAAATGTTAATCTGAAGATAAGCTAGTAACTGCAGCTGTCAGATAAATGTAGTGAAGCAAAAAGTACAATATTTCCCTCTGAAATTAAGTATAAAGTAGCAGAAAATGGAAATTCTCAAAAAGTTTCTCAAAATTGTACTTAAGTACACTGCTTAAGTAAATGTAGCCTACTTAGTTACTTTCCACCATTGTGTTTCTCTGCCCACACAGCCAATCCAGAGAGCTTCGCCCTCTACTTCATGATGGGCGTCTGTTTCGGCCTGCTCATGGCGCTGTGTCTCCTAGTGGCCGGCATCGCCTGCAGGACTCGCCGCCGCAGCAGGCCTCCCCCTTCCCCCGAGAGGAGACAGCTGAAGGAGTCCAGCGAGGAAGAGGAGGATGAGGAGGATGAGAGTATCGCAGAGGAGATCCCCAGAGTGACAATGGGGCCCATGAGTGATCGCAGCAGCCAGTCTAACGGTACTCTGAGGAGCGTGAATGTGTTTGCGTCAGCCGAGGAGCTGGAGAAGGCACGACGCCTAGAGGAGAGGGAACGAATCGTCAGGGAGATCTGGAGGAACGGACAGCCAGACATCCTGGTCACAGGGACGGGGACTATTGGACGAGTGCATTACCACTAATAGACACTTGACGGTGCCCTAGAAATCCACCTCACAGACTGCAAAGGGCAGGACATACACAGGACATTGGATAGAGACCTTTTCACCTTGTATGGCAACCCGAAGTGTTCAATATTGAAATAAGGGACTGTACGAAAATGATTGGGGTGGTGAGGGGGGATGAACTTTGTGTTCCTTACCCCCACAGGGTTTTTAATGTTTTCTTTTAACCCTCCTCTTGATTCAGAAACAACACTAAGAGTCTACAGCCAGGAGCCACGAGCTAAATGCTAATGTCGGCATGCTAACATGTTCACAATGACAATGCTAACATGCGGATGTTTAGCAGGTGTAATGTTTCACCATCGTAGTTTAGCATGTTAGCATGCTAACATTTGCTAATTAGCAAAAGCACAAAGTACATCTGAGGCTGATGGGAATGCCATTAGTTTTGCAGGTATTTGGTAATAAACCAAAGTATTGATGAATTGAAATGTTGACCTCATGGTGGCGCTAGATGAAAAGTCAGCGGATCATCAATGTCATTAGGATTTATCATCTGGGAACCATGAATGTCCGTACCAAATTTTGTGCCAATCCATCTAGTAGATGTTGAAATATTTCACTAGATAAGTGAAAACTTTGACCTGCTGGTGGCGCTAAAAAAGTCAGGGGATCCTGAAAGTCAGTAGGTTTAATCCTCTGGGGACCTTGAATGTGCAAACCTTCTTGGCAATCCATCAAATAGTTGTTGAGATATTTCAGTCTGGACCAAAGCAGTGGACTGACCATGGCTAAAAGAAACTGCAACACCGTCCACCGCCACAGTGTTAAAAAGGTCCAACTTGTTTACTCACGTACCCCAATTTAAATGAAATAAAATACAAATTTAGATGAGAAAAAAAAAAGTCTTTACCTTCAGCCAAAAGAAAAATTACAATACCCTCCCCCCTTTTCTGACGCCCGCTCCCTCCTAATAATGTTTGTACTGTCCCTGAATAACAAAGACATTATGAATTAATCATATGAATAAATACAGACAAAATGTGCAGTATATCCATGATATTTTCAAATAATCAAATACATTTGTAAAACTCAGCTCAATGTTACGAGCTGAGTTTACCTGTTCGTCCTGATTGAAAAGTGGCATTATGAAATAAAACAGTCTTTGGAGAAAAATAGCAAAAAGGGACATATTCAAACAAAAACTGTTGGACTAAAATGAAACTTCCCATGAATGAACGCTCTCATTGTGAAAAGAAGCAGGATAAAATAACTACATAATAATGAGCTGAGTTAAAAAAAAATTATTAAATTATTTCACAGTGTTACATATTTTGTCTGTATTTATTCATGTGGTTATTTATTTCAAAATGTCGTATTCATTAATTTAATATTGAACACCTTTTGTCTCCTTAGATTTTGCATTATATTGCTTGTGACATAAGACATATTTGGCTTCATCTGTATTTTACCATCTTTGCAATGTGAATAATTAAAAGTTTAACCACTTTTTGAATCAACAACAGGGATGCATTGGATCTGTGATTGTTTGTGTGTCAAACAATACGCTTATTTGCTTTCTTGAGAGTTAGATGAGAAAATTGATTACCACTCTTACACCTGCATGGTGAGTATGAAACGTTAGCTGGAGCCGAGCGACGGTTAGCTAGATTAGCTTAGCACAAACACTGGAAACAGGTGGAAACAGCTAGCCTGGCTCTGTTCAAAGGTTTACTGGCACCTCGAAGTGTAAAAAGGACAACATGGTATCAATGTGAGATTGCCAGGCAACCAGGGACACTCCAGGAACTAACCGCCCAAAGAAATAGCTAGGCCCAGTAAAACACAAAATCTTTGTTTAAGTTATTTTTCAACAGTATTGGAAGAAGTAGCCTACTCACATCTTGTACTTAAGTAAAAGTAGTTGTACCACAGTGTAGAAATAGTCTAGTCTAAAAGTACTCATTATGCATAATGTCCCAGTTCAGAATAATGTATATTAAATTACTGGATTATAATTATTGATGCATTAATATGTACATTACTTTAATGTTGCAGCTGGTAAAGGTGGTTAGACTACTTTATATACTTTATCTGCTGGGTACCCCCCATTGTTTTTCAATTAATTCTTCAAATTGCTTGATTTGTCTGACCAACAGTCTAAAAACCTAAAAATATTCCATTTAAAATGATGTAAAAGAGAAAAGCTGCCTCTCACATTTTATAAACTTGAATCAAAGACTGTTTGGCCTTTAATTTGATAAATGACTTATACGATTAATCATGAATTAAAATGGCCGTTGATTACTTGTTAATCTATGAATAATTGAATACATTCTTTCGGCTCTGGGAAATTGTGATGGGCATTTGACCAAATGATAATTTAAGAAAATAATTTGTATATTATTCAAAAAGGGAAACAGGCTGTTTCATGGTGGGTTAATCAGCTTCCCACAGAAACCCTCGAGTCTTTTCCCAGTTTGTGTCTCTGACCCCATCACTTCCTGTGTTTCCCTTGTCCACAGTTCCCAGCACCGTTCCTCCCAGTTTCAGCTACTGCACTGCAGCTCTCTCTGCTGAAGACATGTCTGTCTGGGGCTATGAAAGAGCCATTGACCTCAGCTGTACTGTAGATATTACCAATGCAGAGCTTCCCAAAATGGATCCAAGCGATGTCCCAGGAGACAGTCTATTTTCTGTTGGCTGGATTTCCTGATCCTCCGTCTATGAAAAGGCTGATTATGTTACAACTGGAGCGCTTGTGTTACGTTACATAAAAGTGGCACTGACTGAATTGGAGATTGTTTCAGGATTTTAGAGAAAACAACTCTCAATCTTGACAAAATGAGACACTGGTGACCTGATGGTGTGTGCTCACTCTGTGACAGACTGTCACAATTGTTTTTGGTCCCTCTTTAACAGATAAAACAACGTATTTAATATTGTTTTACCTCCTTGATACTTTTGAGTTTTGGGGATTTTATGAGAACTGCTTATAAACATCATTTTGAACTGATGACATTTTTCAGACCCGCCAGCTTTAAACAAGACGAGTTGATCTGATGGTTTTTATTTTGGTTCTAGTACTTTTAAGTACAAATCTGAGGTACTTGCACTTTCTTTTCATGCCACACATATTGTACTTTTTACTTTACAATTATCTGACAGCGTTGGTAGTTACTTTATAAATTATAAATAAAGATTTTTGCATAAAAGTAACCTATGAAGAGCTTGTAAAATATGCATTTCTGGGCATTTTATAGGCAAAACAATCAAAAAATAATTTATCTATAATGAAAGTAATCATTAGTTGCAGCCCTATGATGCTTTATGGTTATTTAGTATTTTGTCACCTTCATGAAATGTGCAGTCCCACTTTGTGGCCAAGCTAAAAGTCACCACATCAATACTTTTATACATATCGGGTTTTAATAAGGTCAGAAGAAAAAGAAATTAAGCAAACAAACTAGTTGATTTTTGCAACTATTAATATTTTTACACAGACTGCAGTGGGGTAGCCTATCTGAGACCCCAAACAATGAAGTAAATCACAAACCATTCAACACAGTAGGCTGTCTAACATTTCTACAGTCTGTTTATTTGTAGATCTCAAAAAAAAAAACAATCACTCACAAAATTGCCCTGAATCAAAGAAAACAAATCTATTGAAAATTAAAAGACAGTTACTTCAAAGCTCTTGAGAACAGTAAAAAAGTTTTCAGCTTCAGATTAAACACAAAAGAAAAATACAGTCCTACAGTTTAGTACATGCAGTGTGTACAGTCAAAAGTGGGACGAAGCAGCACAGTGAGATACACAAAACTAGTTATTCTAGTTTGTGTCAACTCCTCCTAAAAATATACACTTTCATCTTTGCCTTTGACAAAATGTTTTGTCACAAATTTTAGGGTTTCTCTTCACTTTTTCATGTTCGTGTTCTCCGACAGAAGTTAAACTGCAGGTCTTTTTTTTGTTTGCGAGAATATTACTGTAACTGTTGTATTAAAAAAGAACTATATTCAGTTTTTATTTTTCCCTCCCCCAGATGTTAAGATCACAATAATTTAGGTCGTATAATTCTATACATGTATTAGTCTTTTGTAATAACTATCCATTTTTTAAAATAAAAAAATCTAAACAAAAGGTAGCCACTTACCTAAATTTATATGACAGAGGCAGAAAAACCTACGTTTGTTCAGTCTAAAGCAAATCAGGGGATTTTTGGTGCCAATTCTTTACAATTTACACTTGTTTTTAACTGAAAACACCCACAATCAATGAGAATATACTGTAGCACACACACATAAAAATGTCTTCACTGCCTACAGGTGAAGTGGCACTATATGAAAAAGCTGGCATAATATAAGTGACAAACACCAGTCGTTCAGGGATTCAACAGATAGTAACTTTCATGTTTGATAACTTGACGATCATGAGCCCTGAGCCCACTTCTGATTGGTCCCGTGGAGCGAGGTATGAATCAAACGTTTCATGCAGTAACATCAAATATTTATCACAGCCCCAATACAAAGAACAAAAAACAATGACATGGACATCGTCTAATGCCTTCCTACACTGACAAACAGGTACAGAGTTGTGCCTCTCCTAGCCGAGGCTGTACCCTCAAACAGATTACATATTACTGTATTATTATTTTCTAAGGCACAAATGATTTTCTCATGCTTTCAGAGAATATTAATATTTGAACTCTATTGTCTCAGTAATGTCTCCTTTAAAAAGATACAATTAAGTCGACCAAAAACGAAACTCACCATCACATTAAAAAAAAAAAAACACTCTGAAATGAAGCTAACCTCACATACTAAAGTAACAGAGTGCTGCTCTTCATTCAAGTCAGTTACAGTTCTTTCTTCACTTTAATAGTGAGAAGGCTCAAACTCACTGAACACATTTTAACCATTAAATGATGGGATGACATGGAGGGGAAAATAAAGAAGAACCCCTTCATCCTCGCTGTAACCGCCCGAGAATATGTAGATGATGATGGAGTAAGTGGTCTACTGCTTCGGGGCTGCGACGTCTCCAGCATTCTTGGTGTCTTTACGGTCTACTTCAATGTTGTCGTCTCCAAGCTCCCCCTCTTCTCCTCCCTGGAACATGTCGTGGGTCCACTTCGGGCTGCTGCCTCCTTTACGGTAGACGAAGCGTCCCCGGCGGGCCGGGAAGGAGCCCCGGCCTCTTCCGCGGTTGTCTATCCAGGTTTTCTCGCCATCACGATCGTCATGCTGGAAGGCGACACAGGCAACGTTAAAGGTCAAGATGACGATAAGAAAAATCATAAGTCCTTTACACAGCAGGATCATTAACACAAATGAAGGGGCTTGCCCCACCCCCCAAAACTCAACTCTGGACCAACTTAAAACTTCTTGATATGTATTTACGAGCCCCTTCTTCAGTCAAGATTACAGCCTTTACTCCGGTTAAAATAATCATCAAATACTTAACAATAATTGTGATTCAACTACACTTCAGTTTATAAAAGCTTTATATTGGCGTCAGGTGGTGTTTTCAAGGAAAAATTATCTGTTTCCTGTGATGCAGTTTATGTGACTGGAAGCAGAAATGACAAATTGTTTTGATATAGACAGGAAAGAACTGGGTTCTATGCTGGTTCATGTAAGTTTAAAAAGTTAAAACGTCTAACTAATCTTTTTTAAAAAGGAGTATTGCTACAGTGGAGCTTTAAGACATTGATAAACTCTTTGTTCTTCAAATTCCAACATTGAGGAAGTTGTTTCAGTCCATATATTTTATATTTGGATGTGAATATATCCAAAAACATTAAACATGAGGACTACAGTGGTTTTTGACTGGCCTACACTCTAACTGTTAAATTGAGCATTAATAGGAACATATCAATTAAAGTCAAATCAAAATGGGGGGATTTGTGGGGGTAAAACAGTTAATAAATAATAATAACTATTAAGAGTTAAGCCCTTAAAACTTCAGCTAATCTGCTTCATCACAAGTATGTGGGTGCGGTTCGATGAACAGATTTGACTGACAGCAACATGAGCAAACGACCCCACAACCGTCATCACATTTTGATTCAAATGTTGCTAAATACTGCCCGGTGCATGTCGCCCACTTCAAATCAAAACAGCACAAACAGAAATCCCATGTGAAATAAACAAACCTGGTTCAACTTTGGCAGAAAATTACGTTGAGTGGGTTGATGGGCCTTTTTCACAGCAGACATTTTGACATGTCATAGTAGGAAAAGCACAGGTGTTACTGATAACATTAACAAGGGCTCTTTTCTATTAAAAAGTGTCCCAGAAGTCATGACAGTGAGCCAGCATGCACAATACCAGGACCCTGAAAGAGAAGCAGCTACATGAAATTCAGCCATCATTCATTTTAATATGATTTCATTTCTACTGTGACATGTAGTGTTGCACGGTATACCGAAATTTAGGTACTTTTTAGAGAAGTTTTTGGTACGGTGGTTCGGTATTAGAACAGTACTTGTTGCAGGTCAAATGTGTCTCTGGTGTACGTGATCGAGAGGATTAAATGTATAATTTGTCTCAATCTCCACTAGGTGGCAGTACAGGCAAGGTAGCCAAGTGGGGGTCTCCCTTGGTTAAATAGCTCAACAGCTTAGGGCTACTAGCTACATGTCACTTCTAAACTACGGTGGCTCTATAGTGTCAGACAGAACGGCCCATAAAAAAGACACACTCCCACCATAAATTTAGCAAACATAACATTGCTCATAGTGAACATAATGCCCCTAGATTTAAAAAATGTGATTGGGTTGCTGGAGTAACATTTAAGTGGAAATGGCCTGTTGGTAGAGTCACGGTTTGTTGTTTTGGAACTATTCATAGAATAATACATGGTCATTGTGCAGGGCAGGTCTAAAATACATAGTATATTAAAGTACCCCTCCACTCAAAAATGTGTTTTTACTATGTTTAATTCTCCTAAAATGTCAGACCTTGACTTTACTGACTTGTATCTGTGCAAAGTTTGTCACTAGAGAGGTGTTTTCACATTCCTCTACTGAAGGGGGAGATGTCTGTACACTTTCCTAAAATCTGAGATTCAAGCGGACTCTGACTAGATTTGGGACGGCACAAATTTGAAAGCCAATCGCAACGCCACCGCCAAAGAAACCTGAAATCTTCAGAGCAGAGCGGACTGGTCAGTACAGAGAGCCAGAGTTTGCACAAAGTTAGCTTAGTGAAAGTTTTGACAGCAAACATGATAGTGTGCAGTTTTTGGATGTAAACCGGACCCTGGAGCTTCCTTCAACTATCTACTAACGTTATGTAATAATGTGAAGACGCCGCGGTGGTGGGCGGCATTCAGAGATCCAGAATTTGTCAATGAGGGAGAAAGAGTAGATGTGCTTCCAGCCCCTTTTCAGAGTTTTTATTTATTTTTTTACTTTTTATGTGGGATAACCATGTTAAACTAAATATTAATCATAGCAGAGTATTTTTACATACTTTAAAACGTGTCTGGAGGGGAATTTTAACATTTGACCCAAGATCAACCTTTGTGGACATTCTGTTTCAGATCTATTAGGTATCGAGTCAGAATCAGTATCGTTTCAGTTGTTTAAAATATCGAGTGCCGTGATATTTAACTTGGTATTGGTATCAAAGTCAAAATTTTGGTATTGTGACAACACTAGTGACATGTCAAAATGTCTTAAGTGAAAAAGGCCTATGTTTTACTATTTAAACATCTATGTATGCCACTAAATGAATTAGCAGCTTCAGAGACACACCAGGTAATACTTCCTGCTCTTGGGAGTGTATTCAGGGTCCCACTCCTCGTCTGGAGGGCGGACTGGAGGATTCATATTGGCAGGATTTCCATTGCTGTTGTTGCCAGGATAATTTCCCCTGTTCCAACCTCTCCCTCTGACTCTGGGGAACTGAGAGCAAAACAACAGGCGGATTTAAACTTGCAGTCAAGGGACAAACACATTTTCCACAATAAGATGGAAGAATATTTTACAAACTTGGTCCCAGTCAAGAGTCAAAAAATCGACCCAGGGACGATGACAACGACAGAACACACAAAGAAAAGCCATACTGATGGAAATCAGGCATTTGTTTAGTGATGAGGTGAAGTTCCACTGATTTGCGCTACATTACCTTAATAAAAATCAGGTAGTGCATGGAATATGTATGATAGTGTCATCATCATTATCATCATCATCCACATTATGTTCCTTTAGCATTAGGAGGAAGGAACAGAGCAGAGAAGCGTAGTCTACTGTGATGCCATTAGGACAGAGAATTGCAAGAAGATGAGATGTCAGTACCTCAGTGCAAAAAACAAATACAGCAGAAGAGTTGAAGAAAGAAACAGACAGGAACTCACAAATCCGCGGCCTCGGCCTCTTTCTGTGTTGTGGCCCTCGTAATCTCGAGGGCCTCTGTCTGCGGGCCCACTGTAGTCCCGTGGAGGATATCGTGGGTGACTATAGCCCTCCTCCGAGTGCTCCATCCCCTCTCCCATGTACTCCTTACCTCTGAAAGGTGGAGGATAAGGGGATGGAGAGGATGAAGAGGAAGAGGAGGATGGAGAGCGATCCCGCTTTTTCTTACCCTTCCTATGAGCACAAACATAAAGGCTAGATGTGAGTGTCAGAAAAATGGCAGAAAAATTTGTTTTACAGTCAAAACTTTTGAAGTTTCAAGGTATAATGTGCAGGCTGTAGAACGCTTGTAGAGTGGTTACAATGGTTACAGGAGACATGACTGATGTTTTCACCTCTTCCTTCTTCACAAAAAACAACAAAACATCCTAAATCTACCTTTAAATAAAAATGTGCTAACTGTCTCATGCTTCAAACATGCTTGTCTCTTCACACATTACATTTTCTGCAGTATCCAGCACAACACAGGCCCCTCTACCAATATCCAACCTAGACTCAACCTCTGCTCTGTGAATTGAAAATAAATATTTGATGCATTTGAAAAAAAAAAAACAGCCAAAGATAAAATAGGAAAATGGAGGAAGAAAAACAGCCCCTTGCAGTGCTTAGATTTTGTATATTGAAATTTTAGACAGTTTTATTTTGGAAGCACTAACACCTTTGGCCAAAAGTGTCTCCGGTAAGTGGAGACTCTACTTGCCTTACCACACAGGCATAGTGTTGTAAGTTTTAGCCATGCCATGGTGTGCCAAGCTTTAGGTGTTTACAGCCTTACAGCAGTTGGGTTAACTGCACTGACCTGCAATATTATGGCCATGTTTGGGAGCAGGCTGTAGTTGTGGTGCAGAGTTTTGTTCCATTTCTAAATTAATGTTGGGACTTTAATCTAACAGCTGTTTTCTGATCCACTCTCAATCAATCATGTCAGAGCTGTATTTTCTATGTTACGTGACTGCTCATGCCAATTCAACATATCCTGCTGCTGCTTCAAGGAAACGCAATGTATTTTTCATTAATCAAATTCCTGTCTAGCAAACAATTGTACTATATAATGCGATGAGCAGCTACTGTGTGTCTTAAGAGGCACCGAACTCTTTGCAGTGGAAGGGTGTTAAAAGTATTCTGAAAAGAAGAAGAGATGATGAGGTGGTAATCTTGATGGTCATCCCTCTAACATGGCAACATGCCCCCTCTAACAACTGTAACCACTCCTCCAAATATTCTGCAAAAATTCCCTGTTTCTCACATGAACACAGCATTGCGTCGACCTCTAGTGGAGTTGCTGAGACAACAGACTAAACGTACTTGGATTTCTTGTGGTGTTTCCCAGATTTCTCAGAGGACTTCTCTCTGCTTGGTCCTCGGGAGCCTCCTGGGCTCCTGCCCCCTTCCCGCTTGTAGACGTGCTCCTTCCCAGGAAACCTCTTACGCCTTTCAATATCCAGGCGAAGGTCCATCACGTCGCCTTTGAACTTTTGGCTTGGATCCTGGAGAGACATGTGTTTATTAGCCACTACAGCAGCTGTTTGCAATATTGATTGGCAATTTTTGAATGAAGCAATCAAGCACACATATTCCCACATATTCTAAAATGCTATACTGGTGACAAACAAATAAAAAACAAATGCATATCTGCAGTACAAATAAAGATGTACAACATAAATAAGCACTGTGTTCCCTCTTGTGGTTAAGAGAAAATGTGAATACTGACAATTATTACATTACACATTACTATGATGGGTAATTTGGCACAAATGCAGTAAAACAAAGAATAATACAAAATGCTTACTTCTTAAAAAAATGACTTTTCATAATTCAATATAAAAGTATTTGTAGAAACCAGCAGCATGCATGTAGCTTATTAAAATAAATAGAATTTTACAGTTTTTTTTGCGGCTTGATTTTTTTCTTTTTAGGAAAAATACTTACAAGGTAAAGGCACTGATAAGCGTCCCTTGAGAGGCTTGGACTCAGGATCTTAATTCACTTCCTTTTAGCCTTTGCTTGGGTTCGTACATACCCAATCAATAACCATATCTCATAGGCTGGGGGGCTTGCTTGGCACTTACAAAACACATTTGGGCTCTTTTGATTTAGAAATATGCATCCTTTGAAAGAAAAGCACAAAGCTGAACACTGCTGCTTAGGATCGTCTCAAATTTGCTTGTTCCAAATACGTCAAATTTCAAAAGGGCTGGTCACCTTGTAGCTCGTTTCCTCCATATCCTCAAACAGGTGAGAGTGCCTCTTAAAGGCACTGGGGGAAACATCGATTCTCCTAAGAGAGGAAGAAAAGCCCTGATGTCAGTAGGCAATGAGAATGCACAATGGAAATGCTTTGTTAAATAAATGACTGATGATCAGATAATTAGACGTCGTAGATACCTGTGGATTTCTGGGCTCTTCCTTGGCTTCATCATTTCTATCTCTGCAGCTTTTCTTTGGTACATGGCAAACCGCTCACTTAAAGTCATGTCTGAGGATTGGAAGTGTTGAGCTGCAAATAAAGAACAAAAAACTATTATTCCATATACAGCAGCACCAGCTGTGGTAACTAACATATTAATGTTTTGAAATGTCCAGCAGATCTCGTCAACAGTCCAAACTCCTGCTGTCTTGTTATCTTGAGTCTGTAGAGTCTGGACAAAACCAGCACAGATCATACTATACCTTTGATGTAATGCACAATTGAGACTATGTGCTGAGCAAACAGCTCAGAGGGGCTGCGACGGAGCTGCGCTGTCTGAATGTGCTGGAAAATGGAACGAAACTCTGGATCTTTCTTAGTAGGATTGACCAGATCTCGGGGCATGAGGCGATCTTTAGACAGGGAAGAGCTGAGAGAACAGAAGAAGTGAGGAACAAGTACAACAAGGCTTTAAAGCAAAAATATCTACCATATTGGCCAAAATATAGGACGAGGGGGTTGTATTATATTCAAGGATTGTTACTGCGTATTCACGCCATCAGATACTTTCTTTGAATAGAATTGGTACAAACTACCTGGGCCACCAGATCCTACAAAGTGCGTTTCCAACGGTAGTTTATTAGTTTTTATGTGCATTTTGTAATGTTCCTCAAATACATGAAACAAACATAAATGCTATATTTCCATCATGTTTTCTACATGGTTTTCCACTGTTTGAGATTTGACTGCCGCTCTTTTAATTAAGTTAATTGCGCCCTCTTCTTCTGGTTTCTGGTTTAATGGCACCCGACTGGAGACTTTAGCTCCACCACCTGTAACAGCAGTGGATGGAAACGTGCATTAATTTGCATTTTCTCTGGAAATTTCAGTTAACAAAATTGTGCTACATTTGGATGCAAACTTGATTACAGAAAGTGTTGCATTATGAGTTGTTTGTAGTCTTAATGTTGCTAGGCTAGCAAAAGTATTTTTATAGTGTGTCTGTTAGCCCTAATGGTTTTTAGTTAGCCCAGTTTAACCTACAGGAGTTTCTGATGGTCGTGTGACTAGTTTTTCTGCGACAGAGCAGATAAATTCCTGACGAGAAAATGAGTCAAAAGCTTAAAAGGCTGCAAGGACGAGGATCTGTTAGTTGAAATTGTTTTGTATCTTGGAAGAGAGGGGTCGTCTTATATTCGGGCCAATACAGTAACATCGCAGTGTACAGTATATGAATGGACATTACGACACATACCTGGGCATGTCTTCTAAAGAACCGATTTTGAGTTCAAAGTCCTCCCTTGATGCAGACATGTGTCGTACAGGTGACTCCTCACGAGATGGGAAAGCTCCAGGGAACAGCGGCGGAGAGGAGGGACTCCTTCTGGACTTCTCCTTTTCTTTCTTCTCCTTCTTCTTGGCCTTCTCCTCTTTCTTGGAGCTGTGCTTGCGGCTTCGGTACAACTCCTCATTCATGTGATCTATGGGTTCTGCCTCTTCTGCATCTCTCCGGCTTTTCTCCTTAACTGACAGGTAGGATGTTGAATAGCTTGGCTCATCCCCCCATTTCCCGAAAATGTCCCGAGCTGTGAGGGTGGTTTTGATCTCGCCATCCTCCTCAATAGCCCTCTCTTTCAGCCCGTGAGACTTGAGGAACTCCTCTTCTCCAGCATCAAAGAAAGGCATGGTCTTGTCTTCCTTGGAGTCGCTGAAAGAAGTGGACGAGATGTTGAAAAGTTCTCCAGACTTGCTTCCTTTCTCTAGTTCTCTGGCTGTGGCGCTCTGCTCCTTATCGCGACCGTTCTCCTTTTCCGCAGCCTGCTTTTTGATTTTACTCTCAGCCAAGAACCTGAAACAGAGAACCAAACTGAGCTTTAGTAACTGCAACGCCAGGCACATGACTAATATGCTTGTTTTAATAACAACACTTCAGACTGAGATGAACAATGCAAGACGGGAAAAACAAGACTACAACAACTGAAAAAGAAACATGTAATACACAGAAAGGATGGGCATGTATAAAACCAGACGGTAAAAACTGTATTTATTGGATTATTAACTTCTGTCAACTATAAGTCTAATCTTTTCTCCTTCCTTGCTCCAAACTGACAAGGTACTAATGCACATGCGCAAGGAAAAGCTGTTGAGAGAATTACTTGCATACTTTACTGACTAAGTTTAGTTACTGAACTGATTACGTGTTGACAGTGTGCCAAAACCTTTTCATGTGTTTTTGTATGTAAAAGAGAAATATTGCTCTCTCTCTCTACATATCCTGGCCTTAAAAATGTAGTATCAAACTCCAAAGATTTCCAACTGCTCTCACAAACTCAACAAACATTTACAGGAATTGTAGTTTTTCAGTGCCAATGGGGTGTTCTTTGGAAAAATATTTGGGACATTATTCTCAGCCACTTCTATTTCCCCAGTCAAATTATTCTTAAAAGTAAAAACAAGAACTTCAAATCCCTACTGCCTGCTGACTGCTTGCCAGAACGGCAGATCCTGTATGATAGATAAACCTAAAACGTGTCCACTGAATTTTTGCAGCGGCAGACTGGCTGCTGGTTTTAATTCCTAATCTTGATAATTTCTAAAAAAAATTTATTTAAAAAAATAAAAATGCCCATCCCTAATACATACAGTAAAGACCAGGACTCACAAGGCAATAATTATACTCACGTAACCACCACATCAAAGGACAACAGCCGGCTACATTTTCAATGCACTTAAAATCAGGAGTCTTATGTATTCCTTTTTAACCTGTATTCTTCCAAGGATCTTTGAAACAGGCTAAACATGTTTAAAAGAAAAATAACGTTCACAATTTGTTAGGAAAATTAAAAAGAAAAACAATGTAAATACATTCAAATAACTAAAAAATGAATAGACATACTTTTTGAAGGCAGCAGAGATCACAGTCTTATCTTCAGGTGGCAGCTTTGCATCTTCTTTTGAGAAGAACCCAAAGCCACTGAAGGAGGCGGTTTGTCCTGACTTTGTGGGGCTCTTTGCTGGAGGGGACGACACGCTGCCGATGGTTTTCCACAGAGGGCCGCCACTCCCGGGCCCTTTACCCTCAGAACCAGTGGAAGCATCCTCTTTCTTAATCTCTGGGCTGGTTCGTTTAGGGCTGGTGTCATAGTCAATCCATTTACCTCCAGATGCCTTCTCGATGTCGCTGCCGTCTGCTGCCTGACCCGATTTCTCTGCTTGACTTTCTGCTAGCTTGTCCTTAGCATCCTTGGAGACAGGCTTGCCCTTGTTGCTGCGATGATGTGGTGATGAGGACCGGGACCGCGAGGAGTAGCTTGAGTGCCTGGAGCGTCGAGATCTCCCTGAAGACGAGCGGTCAGAGAGGCGGGATCGGCTCCGGCTGCCTGAGCGCTTCCTAGGTGTGCGGGAGCGTGAGCGCCCCCTCCTGGGGCTATGTGGGTGGTGGTCCTGGTCATGGTGGCGATCGTGCCAGCCTCCACCGCCACCCTGCCAATTGGCCTTATAGCCATAGCCGCCGCCGCCGCCTCCTCCTCCCCTGTTCTGGTAATGACCACGTTGGTAATAGCCTCGGTTTCTGCCACGGTAGTAGTAGGGCCTCCGGTATCCACGGTTGTAGCCTCTGAAGCCACCTCTGTTGTTCTGATAGTCCCTGGTAGGATAGTTTCTGTAGGATGGAGAGTGAGAGCGAGAGCGGGAACGAGACCTAGAACTGGATGAGAGACAAGAGAGAAAAGACACAAAGAAAATTGTGTTATTGAGGGCTAAGGATGTGGTGTGCCCTAAAACAATTTTCAACCTTTCAAGCCAAGAGCCACACAGTCCGGACTAGTGTTCAACCGATATGGGTTTTTCAATGGCCGATGCTGATATTTCGAGAGAAGGGCAGCAGATGGTCGATATATAATGCCGGAACGTGACTGGTATTTAAGGGAGAGCGGGGTACAGTATGTCAGAAGCGACGTCATTCAACTGCATTATTCTATACATTATAACATAATATATATTTAACACTAGTCAGTAACAGTTTTAGATTAGATTTACTGTCATTTAGGATGGGAGAAACGTGTTACCATTTATAAAAGATGATGGTGACTGAGGAAATTTAAGCAAACGTTTACAGCAGGATGCATGAGAGTTAGGTACAGGGTCCGAAACTAACTTTTTCACCACCTTCCCAAAATTCACAAGGGGGAGCGCTAACATCATTCCACAGCAGCCACACTGGACAAAAGACTGAATGAA
This sequence comes from Siniperca chuatsi, assembly GCF_020085105.1. Lineage (NCBI taxonomy): Eukaryota > Metazoa > Chordata > Actinopteri > Centrarchiformes > Sinipercidae > Siniperca > Siniperca chuatsi. Next base: position 8,070,124 of record NC_058058.1, read on the forward strand.
CACCAGAAACAGACATCAGCTGTCTGTGACCACCAGACCAAAACTGCTCACAGCATCAACTGGGAGGAGGTCAAAGTCATCAACCAGGAGGACATTCACATCTCCATCTGACCATCTTGAGAAACAACAACTTGGACAACAACAACAACAACAACAACAAGTTGGACCTTATGTTGAGAGATTTTTTTGGTCAAACTGCGGTCTTCAAGGTCAAGAATAAACCTTCAAGCTCTACTTCTCTTACCGTTGAGCTGCCACCGAGCCCAAACTGACAGAACTTACATTAAAAAATAAAATGTATTTCCTCATTCAGAGCCAATTGTAACGGACAACAAAATGTCCTGGATTAGCTGCATAACAACGCACTAACAGTAACGACTGCAAGAGTTGGAGTCACTCTACTAAACCATCCACATGACCCTAGAATGATACTGAAGGATCAAGGGTTCCCAGAATTTATCTTTGCAAAAATCCACAAATAGATATGATTTAGAAGATGTTGATGAAGCCCAATCGCAGAAGCTTTATTAGCTAGTTTCTTAGTTATTAAAGCTGACACAATTACTCAATTAAATGATAAAGAAAATTAAGAAGCAACAACTTTAAATAATCAATTAATCATTTGTCATTTTTAAACGGAATTCACCGGCTCTAACTGTTCAAATGTGAATATCTGCTGGTCTTCGTTGTCTTGTATAATAGTAAATTCAATATCTCTGGGGTTTTTTGGCTGTTGGTTGGACAAATTAAGCAATTAGAAGACGTCGCCTTGGGCTTTGACAACTCGCAATGGACATGTTTTCACCATTTTCACAAGTTAAAAGCAAATCGAGTAATCCAGAAAATAAAATCAGAAGATTAATAGACAATGAAAATAATTGTTAATTGCAACCCTATATTACATTATACGCTTACAAAAGACCATTTAAAAAGACAGGACTGATAATTCAGTTATCTGACCAGCAAATGGAGCCCATGGAATATGCTCTTTGCAACAGTGGAGAGAAGGAAACTTCTCAAAACAACAACATTAAAATAATAACTATAAACTATTCCTTGTTTTGTGTGGACCCGCAGGTGTACACAATGGCCCCTGGTGGTCCCAAAACCATATTTTGGGTAGCCTTGACAGGAGGCAGAGACCTACTACTGCCCATGTGTATATCAAGTCAAAAGGGGGCAATGTAAGCTCAGTGATGGGAAGTATCTCCACCGAGCACAGCCAGCTCATCCTGACTGTCAAAGGGTCTGTGTGTTGCTCTGTCATTCACACTGAGTGACATAAACAAAAACTTATACTTAACTATATATATCACACAGATTAAAGATCTACACACTGTCCAATGTATAATTTCTAAAACAGCTGCTACACTGAGAGTGAGCTTAATGCGATGTCAACTTGATGACAAAAGACGTGATGACAGACAGCAAACTAATCATCATAACATTATATCTGCAACTGAAAAAACCCACCTACAAAACGGCATACTGTAGCTTCACTTACGAAGGACTAGTGTGCAAACCTTTCTATTCCAGAGAAATGTCAAGTAGCATGTAAATTCAGGGATAGGAGGACATAAGAAATGCTGCCTGACGCAATCAAAACACTGCACCTGTCCTAATGTAAAGTCATAGACAAACCATCACATTTGCAAGTACATGCCAGCTACATTAGTGCAAACACAGAATTATCATTTCTCTGCTTACCCACCTTTTCATCGGAACAGAGCAGCCCTGGACTGTGCTGCAGTACACACAAAATACAGTGTACTCCTACAAACAGGAGCGTCTATGTTGCCTCAATGTATGTGTACACCCAGGACACACCTGCTCTAATCCACAGAGGGAGGAGGCAGTAAAGGGGGAGGGAGATACAGCAAGGCCAGGAATACTCGCTCGCTACTCCTTTGACAATCATTGACATAAAGTGTAGCAATGCTCAAGGAAAAAATCCGCTCCAACAACCAGACACACAGTGAGCTGTGTGTGAAAGTACTTAACCTTTGAGCTTCAAACACAAAAATGGTTTGACAACAACAAGGCAGACAGCGTGGGAAGCACGGTGGAAAAAAACATTAAATAAATACATTATATTGGGTATATTGGTTGACATCTTAAAACTGCAACACAAATACAAATGATGACTGGAGATTCCTAACAAAAATGAGGGTGAGCTGATGCAAATTGCTTGAGGCTTTGTCAGCCTTTCTACCACGCAGGAAAATAATTTATGCAAATTGAGAGCAAACCTAGAATGAGTAGTAAAAGCAGAACAATGAGGAACTAACTTTAAGTTAGATTTTCATTTAACTAGAGTTATCTGAAAGAAACCTTCAATATGGCTATATCACAACATCAAGTAAGTATCTGGTAACTCACTTACCATTAATAAAACAGACTACTTAGAAGTGTACTACACATATTTAGCAGTGAACTCCTATAACATTGTTGGAGGATCAAAAATCGATGCAGCAGAACCAGAGATATTGTCTTTTTTATTCCATGCAGTCTTCTTCCTTGGCAAAACAAGGCATCTACATTACCCACAATGCAACCTGACTACTGACAGTTCTGTCGGAGATGTGTTAAGCTAGTAGCAGCTATCGTAGAAAAGGTTTCAGTCGTAGTCATCTGGACACTGTTTTCAGAATAAAGACATTTCGGCTCCCATCCGGAAGTCATTCTCAATTGTAACCGAACCGGTCCATTTTTTTTTTTTTTTTTTTTTTTTTTTTCACACACAAAACAGTGTCCAGATGACTACGACTGAAACCTTTTCTACCACAGCCTGTATATCATAAAATCTATGAAGACAACTATTTGTGATATCAATTTATACAGAAAACATAGGCTGTTAAAGAAGAGATTAAATAGACACCAATGCAGCAAGAGAAAATCTATAAATACTAACAGTAATTACCAAAGTCATATTACAAAACTGTATTGAAATATATAACCTACATAATTTCTAAAATCATTAGTCACACTGGTAGTATCATGACTAGTAGAACTAAAATATGTAGTGCATATTAGAAAAGCAGCACAACTTAATCATTGCTAGTTATAAAAAATATGTCTTAAACAGTTCAGTGAGTCTAGCGTACCTACCAACTCCTCGTAGCTGCTATATAATCACTGTATAACATTTCCATTCAAAACGTACTTGATAAATATGATGATAATTCAAAATCCATAAGTCAAACCCTGCTGAATACATTCACCACATACACAAAAAAGGTAATGATGTTGGTTAATTTCAGAAACAGAATTTAAAAAAAAAAGATTTACCTATAGCGACGTTTTCGGGATCTTGAGCGGGAGTGGCTTCTAGAGTGAGATCTGGAGTAAGATCTGGATCTGGACCGTGATCTGGAGCGGGACCGAGCTGGAGAATCTGGAGCCTTTGACATCTTAGCACTTATGCCACTATAAATATTCTTTTCCTTCAAAACATAACAAGAAAACAAGTGGAATTTATTAGTTATAAAAAGGTATTGTTAATGCCAATGTTTTGCTTGCACACACAATTTACAGGAATGAAATAGGTAACAAAGGTTATGTTGAGCAATTATGCACTTCAAAAGAAAAACATCAAATTGAATTCAAACAAATCCCCCACATTCATCGGGATTGTACAGCTACATATTTCCAGACCCGGCTGGTTCTGAACAGCGTACATGACACCTTGTCGCCCGTCATCAAGCACCTAGCTGCTTTCAAACCTGCCACCAACAGCCCCTGAAGCCCCACATGACCTTGAACTGTAAACCCCAATGCAGTGATAACACACAGAGGCCAACAGGTTAGCTTTAAAACTGTTGAAGACAGCTGGAGCAGCATGTAAACATGCGCACATGAGCCGGCAGCAGTGTGACACAGGTTGAGCTTCTGTGCAGCAAGATGTGAAGGCTGCTGCTGAGGAGTGAAAGCTGGCTCAACATCAGACACAATTCAGTGTAAATAACAGTGCAGCTATCCAAGGACATGACCCTTCCAACATCTGGATACAACCAACAACACAGGATCAGATTCTGAGAACTCATCAATCAAATTTATCAAACAAGTCTAGTTAAAGCTACACAATCAGCTCTGTGGGAAACTGTATTCTGTGTTTTTTGTTTCCGAAGGCAATCGTGAGAAGATTGACATATTGACTGTTATTGCTGTTATTGTTGGAGCGCCCCACCCACTGGCTTATGGCTTAAGACGCTGACTAACTGGAAATCTGGCCTGGGATCTCTGTTGCATCCCTTCCAGATTTCATATCATCTCTCAACTATTGCTATCTAATAAAAGGCATAAAGTTGCAGATAAAAAGATTCAAGATGCTGTTATAAAGGTGGATAAACAGAGTCATACAATTCTGATCCCAAAATCATCAAGACAGTCATGATCAGTAGCAATATTAATACAACTGTAACCCATGCTTTTGTTCTGGTTACAATGCCTGACATGAAAATGTTAAAACAAAATCATAATTTAAAAAAGGGGCATGTCTGACTTTAAGGTGGTCAAAAGTGACACTAAACACTGTGACACTGTAACCACCAAAAAGTATCCAACACTGGATATTTTCCATTGAGCAACTTTGTACTATTTCACTGCTGGTTAACAACAATCTGTAAAAGATTTAGATAAAACGTAACTGTGAGGTAAACAAACAAGGCTTCAGTAAAGTGACCTTGACCCCCGAGCTAACTACTGAATCAACACTGACCGTAAATGACAATCTCAGAGGATGTGAAAGGTTAAAGAGGTCAGTGGAGAGTGCAACACTGCATCAGTTATTTCACCCCAACCCTTTAGGACAAGAAAATATATATTCTTTATTTATATGCTAGTTTCTGCCAAGAGGAAGAATATAAATATTAAAATTACCTGGAATTTTTACAATTATACCAACTAAAATTTAGCAGCATTTGTCTATTAATGCCAAAAAAGATTTTTCTCTTTATGCATCTCTTCTACAAAATGGAGATCCGAGCATCAGAGTCTCTTACAAAGCAGTAGCCCTGGAGCAGGTAGTGTTGCTTTAGTGCAGTCGGGCAAGGAGAATGTTTTAACTACTACAAGGACTTGAACCAGGATCGTAATGTTGAAAAGGCAGCATCCCAGGTACTGATGACGTCAATCTGCTATTCCAAGTTAAAGTCTGAAGCGTTTGCATTTTATTCAAGATTCCCTTTGAGAACCCAATGATGTACATAATAGGGGTTTTTCACCGAATGTTGTGGGAGGCCTGTTTTCTTTCATGTTCGAAGGGACAACAGTTGCTATGTGCCCAACAATGGTTGCTACGTGTCCATACAGGGGTTCCCCTGTCTGTCCACATCTAGAGCAGGACACTTAAGTGTTTTTTGACCACCTAGAAGGCCCTCATTGCACTTCCGCTGACCTCAAACTTTCAATACACATAATTAAGTTAAGCAATACCTCTTTGCATGCCTGTTTGTTAGGTATCTAAAACACTTCAGTCCTATGTTAAGCTAGGGAAAAACCTGTTTTTGTGAGTCTCTCATGAAGAAAGGAGATCCATGCTTTCGACATTATGAGTTGTATGCCTAAAAAGCAGGTTGTACTGTGTAAGTTTAATATGCAGAACTGTGCAAAGTAAGCTAGTAGCCTTAAAATGCATAGAGAGATACCTTATAATAACCTTTATGTTAACAATTAGAGGTCATTTAAGAGTTTGTATTCATAGCATCATCTCTGATTCTGCTCTTCTCTGGACAAGGCCCTGCAGACTTCATGTATGCCCTGAATGATAATTACAGGGACGTGCATCAGTAAGTTGACTTCCACTACATTATCTACTGTATGCTATCATAGCACAGCTCCCTCTCTAACATGAAAAGAGGAAGTGAAACTGAGCATGAATCATTGTATGCTGTCTCTGACTGTATAGGAGGCAGTCTGTACAGGTGTACGCCCTGCAAACATCTAATACAATAAACATTTACATGCAGTGAAATTTAAATATGCATATGCAATACTTTTATACTTGTTCTCTAGCCTCAAGTCATTTTATTTATCACATAATGTGTGCTCTGGTGTAGTTTGATGTAAAACTGGTTCTGGTTTACTATGAAAAGTAGCTAGGCTGGTTGTGTGGGTTGATGTTAAACAAGTGCACCATCCCACTAAAGATAGATATTTCCCACCACAGTTAAAATGTGTCTGCGTGTGAAACTTTAAAACCGGAAAGGCCCACGACAGAGTTAGACTGGCTTAAGTCAAAGGCAAATCAAGTCTAATTTGAGTGTTTTGATAATGGTGTAATTCCCTAGAGTTAAGCATTATAAAATGTAGTAAATCAATACTGATCCCTGTTGATTATATTATAAACTGCCAAAATACTATTCTATAAAAAACTATTGCATATGTATTACACTTGATTCAATCCCATATATAATTCGCAAATATAGCTCTTCCTGGACAAATACATTGGCATATATATCATGGGGGGAGTTAGTTAGTTAGTTAGACGTTAACATCAAAGAAACAAACAAAATATAGACAAGAAATAATGTAAAAAATATCTTGCTAAATGTCTTGCTTAGCCAATACTAAAGTCCAAGCCCAATAAAACGATCGATAATGCTCCTGGAAGCACTAACGAAAAGGCATGATTAACGTTACTCGATCATTTACCGTTAGCAAAGCAGCATCTTAGCTACAAAACGAAACTAAGTTGTAATTACCTTTCCCCCGTTTTCACAAGGCCGTACGAGGTTCGTTTCTTATGAATAAATATTTGCAGTTTGTTTGAAGTAGAGCAACCTTTGTGGCCAAACTGCCTGATCGTCTGGTCCCTCCTTCCTGGTTTTACTGTACGTAGTCGGACCGAGTGTAAACGGATGTTAGCTAGCTAGCTTAGTTAGCAGCGGCACGGTTACCAACAGTTAGCAACAGTTACGGACGCACTGCGCCTTTAGAAGAGGCCAGGTGTTCGGATTACTGTGTAATTCCCCATTAGATGCATCTGGGAATGCTTCTGTGTATTTGTCAACTGTGCTAAATGTTTGTTTTTAGAGGCATCGAGATTTAACGGTTTCTAACGATCGGCTGACACAATTAGCTCACGATGCTCCAGCGCTACGCTCAAATCACGCGAGACTTTGTGCGACGAGGTGTAGCCGTCGGGGGAGGAGAAGGGGTCAAATTACCGCAGCGAGAGCTCATTATGTAGTGCTGTGCAACCCTGTGTGGCACAGGCACATAGCTGGATTAATCTGGCTGGGCCTCTGTGAAAACCCCTGTTCTACCCCCTCTCTGTGCATTTAATTAAACACAAATTACCTTAGGAATATGCACCAATGTACGATCAACAGATGAAATATTGATGGTCCAAAAAAAAATAGATTTTGACATAGGGCCCTCCGCACCAGGCATATTGGAAATGTGTCTACTGCCCCAAGGGGTCAAGCCCCCCTAAACTAGACCTTCTGTTTAAAGTGACTATTAACAGTGAAATCTATCTCATTGGAAAGTTAAAGGACTTGTCAAAAGTAGGGATGGTCCAAACATTTGCTCCCAACAATGATCTGAGTACTTTAATATTGAGTATTTGCAGTCCAATATTTATTTTTATTATATTTATTTATTCCTACATAATACAGGTTCACAGTTCATACTTAGGATACAGTAAACCTCCAGTAAAATAAGTACAGAAAATTAAACATTTGACAGCAGTATAACTCTGCTTTAAGGAAATATAACCCCAGGTGTCCTTTTATGGTTCCCTACTATGTGTAAGATCTGTAAAGCAGTACAGACTTATAGTTATCCTCTTACGGAAAGAGATGTAAAATTAGTGTCTTTCTCAGTCCATGAGATACGGTAATAAATTGTGACACATCTCAAGGCCTTTATCATGTCAGTTGTGTATTAGTGGCACATATTCTCATATTCCCAAACAAATTGCCAGCCAGTGAATCTACCAGCAAACATCTCAGATTTGGTTGTTGATAATCAAAGAATGGCATCTGCTGTTTTTGTTGTTGTATCTCATGTGACAAAATTAGACAAAAAATAATAATAATTGTGCATTATATGCTTTAATAGTGCTATGCAGAAATGTACTTGGAAACTTATATGTGGTTAGAAGTTATTCTTTATGTCTTCATGATGATAACTTGAACATTAGTTGGCTGGCAAACAGTGACCCATTTACAGAAAGGTAAATGAATAAATCAAATCAAATTAAAATAATTGTAGCTCACCATCAGTGATTGCATACATCATGTAGGATCCTCTCGAACTGACTGTTCTTTTTGGGTTAATTATATCACTGAAACAAAAGACCTTTCACCAGCAACTATTTACAATCTTCTAACATTTCACAGCTTTAGAAATTAATGTTTTGGGGTTTTTTTTTTTGTTCATTCTGTGGTGGAAGATGTTCGTGCTCCGCCCAAATACACAGCTGTCTTTCAGCTCAAAGTCCGATTGTAGTGCTGTGCACTATTTTTACAGACTCAAAGCCTCATAACGCCTCCTATCACAGACACAGATTCCACCCTGAACACCGCTCAGAGCCCACTTGGTCTTGGCCAAACACAAATACACTTAGTTACTAAAGTTATATTCTGTCTCATCTCACTGACATGTTGGGAAAGTGAGAGTCAGTAGCAAAATGAATGACAGATCTTTCACAAAGACTTCTTTCATATTAGGGTTGTAAGAATCTGCTGGCCGGTGGCATTCCCCTTGAGGAGATTAGTCATTGCCTTCTATGAGATGAATGGTATGTCAGTGTCTATTCAAAGCTAAGGAATGTGTATCGGGTTTTTTTGTGAGGCAAGTTGTTCATCAAAATATAGAAAATGAGAAATTTTAAAACAAGAGTACAAACTGAATCCCTGGCTTTCCTGCCTGTAAACTCCAGTCCTCTTGTTGGTCTGTGCACCACCTGTTCACCTCTGGGAGCTTTTAAATCCCACACAGTGAGGAGGAAAGCAATCCTCAACAACTAGACTGGAGTTCAGTAACATTTACTTTATCGTTTGAGTTTTTGACATTGTGTCCTTATTACTGCCACTTTTAATCTCTTTAATCTTGTGCGTAGACATCCAGTCAGAGGTGCCAAACAATATGTCAGTGCACGAAATGAGTCAACAAAGAGACCAATAATACATATTAATACATGTGGCACAAATGTACTATGTTAATGTAGTCAAGTAATCTTTCATATGGAAATACTGTGTAACAATGGCATACTTTCTGCACCACAGTCATGGATAAGTACAGTGTCAGTATCGTGAGATAATGTTTGCATTGCAAGTGACACAATACAGCTAAATTACAGCACAAGAATATTTGAATATATTGTATGCATTGCATTTTGTTTTCTTATTTCTTAATGTGTGACTTGTATATTCTTTGTGTTTCTCCTTTTTAATAATATTCCTGTATGCCTGTTTATACTCCTTTGTTCATTGTTTGTCTTTTCTTTCTTTAACTGACCGAGAGAATGGTGAAAAGTTTCCATTTGGTTGTACTCTGCACCTCTGCGAATGACAAATTACGTCACTTGATCCTAAATGAAAGCAACACATTTTTGATGATGCACGTTTTGCCAAAGAGGGCTGAGCTTTACAAATCATACATCCAAAAAATGAAAATCCAGTGTGTCACAGCCCCGAAGGCTGTTGTTACAGTTCAGCTATTTTCCTGAGCCTTAAACCCAAATTTCTGTCCTTCATTCTGCACGATAATAACATGACATCCAGTCCACAGCCTGCACAAAGACCTGGTTGGAATTTTTACAGCTCCGCATGGCACACAGTGATCAAAACACTCCTCGTTGACCTTTGACAAAGAAATGCAAACAGTTCCCATTCACTGTCATTTTCCTTTCCAGCACAGGTGTTGGACGCTTGGACGTGCCAAAGTTAAAATTAACCCAGACAAATCTCTCCTTTGGCCACAATGTGGGAGCGCACATAGCTCCTTGTCTGTCACTCACGGTTACGAGCTGTTAATGGTCTCACTGGAGGTTTGAATTCCAAGGGCCAGAGGACAACGTTGACCAGTGAGGTCATGAGATTAAAGTGAAATAAAGTCAGTAAGATTAAAGGGACTGAAACCTGAAACCTGTGGAGCATTTGTGTCATCATTCAAAATAGAGTAAACAAGCAGCAAGCAAAGATAACATTAATGCAAAAGTTCAACGTAAAAACACAAAAGGTTCCAAAATGTCATCTTTTATTTAGTGATAAGGTATTTTTATATATTATTTTAAATGGTTTCTCATCAAAACAACCTTATTGTTCAGTTCTGTTGTATTTTAGAGTTTCTCCCTGAACACCCATTACTTTTGATCTCTTTCTAGTCTTTCTCTAACGTACAGCAACCATCTTTTTCCTGTCTTTGAAGCAAAAATGTATCAAAAGTAAAAGACATTGAACTTACTTGGTTATTAAATCTTGCACTAATAAGACAACTGTTGTTTTAAGTGTTGTTAATATTTCATTAACTAATTTATCTCTTTTTATTCTCGCTTATTTTAACTTTTTGTTTCCTTTCTATTCCTTCTGTACTGTGTGCTTCCCCCCTCCTCCCCCGCCGTATTTTGTTCTCAGGATTGTACTTCATTTAGTTCAATAAAGAATAGAAAGTGAGACATTGAAACCGACAACTCAAATTACAATGTCTACTTTCTCAGAGATACTTTCTGAAATATTTTCAAGGCATAAAACCATAGCAGCACAAAACATAAAGCATGACAGAGAGAAAAGAAAAGGCTCACCTTGCAGGGGAGAGTGAAAGTGCAGTGAAACAGAGACGGCGTCTCTGCTTCCTCGTTTATAGAAAGAAACCACAGTGAAAGGTGTTAAGAACGTGCACAGCCTCTTGCTACCAACTGTCTGACAACCACTTGGTGAAATCACATCTGAATTATAAATAGTTCACTCTCTGGAAGCGTTTTAAGTGATGTTGTTTGAAAGAAGCGCTTGTGATGATCAGGCAGTTACAGTATGTGGTTGCTTCCACGCAATATGCCTGCTTCTAAAAGGAAAATGTAAATGTAGATGTATTGTATGCAATGTATTTGTACACAGACGGATCAAATGTTCAACATCATTTAATGACCACTGATCTCATTTCATTTGTCGTGTGAAGGATGGGCAGGTTGAATCACTCAGCCACATGACATATGTTTTAAAATTTGTATCCTGTTGCTTTTGGCTGAAGTCCAGTGTAAATCTAAGCAGCTATAATGGCCCCGCTTCATGCTCAGCCTCTGCCCATTCAGAGAGATAAAGAGACACCGAAGCCCTTTTATTCTTTCAGGTTTCTACGTCTGGTTTCACATTGATTGGGCTTTATCAAACTAACAGGTCAATGTGGGAGCAGAGATAGCAAGCTGAAAGAAGCTAAAGGCCTGGGTATATATGACCTCACGTTGTAGCACATATTCACACATGAACAAACCATGATACTTTTCATATCGCAGTCAGAAAAAACAAACTATCCATGAACATGAAAACAAAACATTTGCAACAGGATCACATAATCCTCTGAGTTACATCTTCTATTTGAATCATCTCGCTCAGTTTGGTTTGTATTTTTCTGATAGCGCACATGTACATCTGTATTGATGGTCTAAGATCAACCTCCCTTCTAACAAAACTAAGTTCAAGCATTAGAAAAACAAAACAAAGGGTCTACTAAACTTTCATAATACTGAGCTGAGTCTGCAGCCACGCTAGCAGCTCTGTGAGGCTGTACTTAGGCACAGCAGTGCTTTGAGCTAAATGCTAACACACTTGTTTAGCAGGTAGCCTATAATGTTTACAATGTTCATCATCTTGGTTTAGCGTGTTAGCATGATAACATTTGCTAATTAGCACCAAACACAAAGTACAGCTGGGGCTGATGGGAATGCCATTAGTAGGCTATTATGTATTTGTCATGAACCATAAGTTGAGGGATCACCAAAGTTATTGCAATTATCCTGAGGGGAACATGAATGTCTATCCCAGATTTAATGGCAGTCCATCTAATAGTTGTTGAGACATTTCACTCAAAACCACTAATGTCAACCTCATGGTGGCGCTAGAGGTAAAGTCAGGGGATCACCAAAGTCATTAGGATTCATCCTCTGGGTAACACGAATATCTGTTCAAATGACAATCCATCCAATAGTTGTTGAGTTATTTCAGTCTGGACCAAAATGGTGGACCGACCAACAGACATTGCCATCAACAAGTAAAGAAATAATAATTTCAGAAATCATTCTGCTGTGTTGCACCTGTCTCATGCAGGTGAAACCAGAGTAACCATGTAAACAAACAATAAAACATAATAAAGCCATGATTTGCAGTGTAGCTCTACTCTGACAGAGAAGTAAACAGGGTCTCATTATTCACAGTGTGGACTGTGGCGGAGAGATTCTTTGTACGCAGCGCTGCTTTGTGTAGTGAGTAAGCTTTCTAATTACAAAGTCACCATCCAAAGCAAAGCAAAGAGATACAGACAACATGTCCTCCCCTGGGTTTCTGTCCAGAATCACATCTCTGTGCCAAATGGCAGCGTGGTCACAGCGAAACAAGGTCCAATGTATTTAGTTGGAAATTTGATATGCTAGCGACCTTGTGACAGATGCACTGTGACCAAAACTGACAGGTCGCCGCAGCAATGAGAGTTTTGTTTGAGGAAAACGTTACCTAGAGCTGAAGGGAAAACAAGGTTCTGATATTTGATTGCTAGAGTGCATTATAGCAAGTGGACAGCAAATCTCATGCACACAGCTTTGATCCTTTGGCTGGACTACACGTCAGAGCTGTCTGGGGTCAGTTCTCTTCTCTGTGTAACCTAAAGCCACAGCCAAACAAACACAGGCTGTTACTGAAAACAGAGAGATGCTGTTATAATCTTTATTCTTTCATACATAAAATCCAGTCTCTCAGAGATTAAACTGTCGACTGTCTTGGAAATTAACTAAGTACATTTAATCAAGTACTGTAGTAAATTTTGAGGCACTTGTACTTTACTTGAGTATATATACCACTATACTTCTACTCCACCACATTTTGGAAGCCAATATTGTACTTTTTACCTCACAAAATTTATTTGCCTAGGCTTGGTTAGTTACTAGTTACTTTTCAGATTCAGATTATTAATGCAAAATATAAATCAACTAATAAATTATGATGTATCATTTTAGATTAAGCTACCCAGCAGTATTTGAAATTTGTTCCATCTTTACCAGCTGCAACATTAAAGTGATGTTTACACATTAATGTATCACTAATGTGATATAATGTTCATCTTTCTGAAATGGGCCATTCTGCATAATGAATACTTTTACTTTTGGTACTTTGAGTATATTTGAATGCCAATACTTATGTACTTTTGCTTAAGTAAGATTTTTATGCAGGACTTTTACTTGTAACAGAGTATTTCTAAACTGTAGTATTGCCACTTTTACTTAAGTACAAGATCTGAGTACTTCTTCCACCACAGCTTGTGTCTTATTAAACAGCTAACATAATCAGAGCCAGACAGTACCTCAAATACTGTTTGTTACTGTATGTAAATCAGGATATATTTGGATTCCCATTACTTCTGGAAAAAAGCAAGTTTAATCATCTAAATCTAAAGTGAACTGCACCGATTCTACAAATTAAATGTTATATTTACTTGTCATTGGGATCCTAATCAGCCTATGTAAATGCCTGTATAACGTCTTCCGAGACTCTGGAGGAGCTTTTTCAAGTCTGAGTAAAAAACCCTGAAGATGTCATCAGGGTTATTTAAAGCCTGCGTTAATACTGCGGCATTCAGTTTGACGAAGGCATTTAAGAGGCACGAAGGGTCTAACGAAGAGATAGAGTGTGATTGCATTTTGGTAAATGTAGAATGCAGTGTTTTTGGTGCTTGACGCATACTAGTGATAAAAGTTAGCACATCTTGGCCCTTGGCTGCGTACATTTTTATTATTTTTGTTAATGTGTCTCTCTTATTCCCCTTTAATTTATGAAAGTGCAATACTAAATCTCTGCAGAACCCCTTTAGGTTACTGATCATGTTTCGGGTCTCTAGCATATCCCAGCATACATTTGGTAAAAAAGGCATTTGTATGTGGGTAAAGAAAATGTACAATATATATTGCATGTTATGTAACATCCCACTATCAAAACTCCTCATAATGCACCACAATGGTTGTAAAAATGTCTGGTAGCAGTGTTCATAAGGGCAGAAAGTGCAAAGCATTTACAGTTCATTGAAATCCTGATTATCATTGGCTAATTGTGCTTCAGAATCTGTGCTGCCACCTTCTGGTCTCCCTGAACGTGTTACTCTGTAATGCAGCTGAAGGACTGTGAGCTCTGGACCTGCATTTACTACAGAGATACAGTGGTGGAAGAAGTATTCAGATCCTTTACTGAAGTAAAAGTACCAATACAACAACATAAAAATACTCTATTTCAAGTAAAAGTCACATCTAAAATCTTTTGTAAAAGTACAAAAACATCATTACATACATTAAAGTATCAAAAGTAAAAATACTCGTTCTGCAGAGAAATGGCCCTTGACTGGCATATTACATAATAGATTGTTAATATGGATTTATCAACGTATAAGTAGCATTTTACTGCTGTAGCTGCTCGAGTTTGAGCTAGTTTGAACTACTTTACATACAGTTAGGTAGTAAAGTCCAGTGGTTCCCAATTTAGGGGTCAGTCCCCTCCGATGGGTCACAAGATAAATCTGAGGGGTCGTGAGATGATTAGTGGGGGAGGAAAGAAGAAAAAACAAAGTTTTGCTATAAAACTGTAGTAATTCATGAGACTTTTCACTAATCTTTGCTTTTTGTGTAATATTGAATAATTTTACCTCTCTGGGCCTCTAATTGTGATTTAAATAAAACCATCTGAGAAGTTCAGAGGGGAAATGTCTGTTTGGTAGAACTGCTAACAACTGTGAGACATCTGAAATGCGACAAGGAGCCACAACCAGACAGTTTCTTGTAAGAGGTCGGAGGTTGGAAACCAGTGGTTTAAGTGTGTTATATTTTATAAACTTATCATATGTGTTTTATTTAGAATCTTAATCTGAAAAGTGACTATTAACTAAAGCTGTCAGATAAATGTAATGAAGTAAAAAGTACAGTATTTGCCTTTGAGATGTAGTGGAGTAGAAGTATAAAGTAGCAGAAAATGGAAATATTCAAGTAAAGTACAAGTACCTCGAAACTGTACACAAGTACCATACTTGAGTAAATGTACTTGGTTACTTTTCACCACTGTCTAATTTCCCTGTAGATTTTAAACAGTATGTCAATATACTGTAATTTTATTTACAGCTTTATTACAAAATCTGAAAAGATTAAATACCCAATTAGGATAAAATATCAGAATTTTAACATGAATTTAAAGCATTAGTTGCTTCCAGATCTCTGTAGCTACAGTGGATATTTAATGCTTTCTAATGTCTCAACATGAATGGACACACACAGACAGAAATGGAGCTGAGTCCCTTTCATAAAGCTTTATTTCACAGATCCCCTGTAACAGGAGGCCTAGGCAGCCAGGCTCATTATACATTTACATACACTGTCTGTGGCCAGTCCTTACAATGCTCCCCATGTTAAATAACTCAGTAATTCAAGACAAAAACAACAAAAACACACACACACACTGTTCAACTTAAGATAACAACAACAATATCGTAACGACGGTAATAATAACAACCATTGTCAAATATTATGTATTTCCAGGGGTTTATACTGTATTTTCTAAAATTTGTTACACAGTCAGTCTTCTTTAAGGTGCACCATAAAATCTGGATGTGACATTTCAATAAAACTCGACAAATGCTGCACCATAACACGCGGTGAAGGCAGAGAATACTTGTTGTTGCATTTTTTTTTATATTTCAGATGAGAGTTTTGCTCCTCCTCTTTCATCCTCTGCGGGAGATACTGTAGATGTGAATTCAGCGCAGTTCATTGTTTGTTTGGCACACTACTTTTATAAGCCGCTGTGGCGTGGCATGAATCTCATAGCTCAAGCTGAGACATAAGGCTCCATGGATGTGTGGGAACTCACAGGACCTCTGCAGGGAAAGAAAAACGAAAAAGAGGAGAGATGAAGGGGAAAAGTTTTCTTTGATAACTAATATTTGTTAAATATTCTTATTCTTGTCTGCATTAAAAGCCCACATTAAGTGTCCTGATTCCAGCGATAACTATACCTGATGAAATAAATATGTATTATATGTAATACTATTCATCATTTATTGTAACTACCAAGATGTTGCAGCAGAATAGGTCAGATATTTGTAAGGGGACATCTTTTTGTTTCTTCTTATTTTTTGTTTTTAGCAATTTTTCCAACAAGTATACGTGCGTTTTTTTCCTTGATATATTTTTGAAGAGCATATAAAAATCTGAATGCGGCAAAAAAAACCTTAAGTCTTACGTCTTGGCATGAGACAGAGGGCTTTTATTGACCTCAGGATTCACTGATTCCAAATAAATTTGAACATTTATTCTTCTTTGTGTCGAAAAGTCCCAAGTTTAAAATCTGGACCCCCCTCCCTCCACACTAAGCATGAAGTAAGCCTAATACACTGTTTACTCTGCTGCATTATCACAGTCTTATCTGGTGTCTCTTTCCTGTACCTGCGACATGCTGAGGCTTCATGGGGCCTGTTTTCATGAGGAAGGGCTCTCCACCCTCGAACGCCAGGATCGGCTCGCTGACCAGCCCGCTCTGAGTCTGCGCCGGGTTACCGCCGTTGTTCAGCTGCATGATCTCCTCGAAGTCAGCTGCCTCTCCGTTGGCTGAGATGCCGTTCTGGTGAGCGGCGGGCTGGACGCCGTTTACAACAGGACCAGACACACTTTGTGACGGGCTGAGGACTGCCGCATTGGGACTCTGCAGGTTTCCAGCTGCAGAAAGATAATATTAATGAATAAATAAATGAGATTATTAGATTTTTTCAGACTGTATATATGGCATATCAGCTTGACTGTTTTGAAGACATCACTACATTCCTGAGGCAAAAGCTTATTATCATGAGATGTGACAGTTACCCTTACTGAGCTCTGTGTCTTTGCCGTTGACCTGTGGAGAGGCTTTGACATCCTTCTGTGATTATAAAGAACAAAAAGACTTTTGTTATTTCAAAAAGACAAGAGGAAGTTTATTTTCTTCAAGCATATTTAAAAGGAACCACACTAACCTTATCTCCTGCATCACTTTTCCGAGTCCTCTTCATGATTTCCTCAAGGCGCTGTGCAGATCAGACAGAGAGATCAGTTAGTTAGCTGCTGATGTTTTTTAAGGGGGAGGAAGCAACGGGATGAACTTGAGTGTGACTGGCTGAACTCTGAAGATGTTGTTTTTCTTTCTCCTCACCTTCTTCCTCTCCAGCCGCTCCTGCTCTTCTTTCTGGAAGTGTTTCTCCCTCTCCAGGCGCTGACGCTCGGCCTCCTCACGAGCTTTGGCTTCAGCCTCCTCCCTCTGAAAAAAAAAAACATTAATATGAAGCTCACAAAAATAACACTTTCAGACTAAAACACATTTTCATTTCAGCTAATAGAAAAGTCCCTGCTGTGTGAACGGAGGGTTCACAAAGCAGCAGGATGTCAGTCATTTTCAATTGAAACCTTAGTTGAACTTTATGCAAATGTTCTGTAACACACTAGAAGACGCCTCAGATGCTTTTGAGTTTATTCCCACAGAGAGGAAACACAAAGCAATTGACAACTGCCCAACTGTCCAATCATAGCTGAATATGTAAATAACATGCTCAGTGCAAACATGGGTGCAAATGTACCCAAAAGTCTTATTTTTGTATAGGGAAACAACTCTCAACCACCAGGGGGAAGCACATGCTCAGTCTGTTCTGCAGCCTTCAGGCCAGGGTTGATGCTATCTGAGTAACTTCATTACATGCTTCACTGGGTATTCAGACTCCGCACCAACCAAAAAGATGTGTTAAAGTCAGCAATAAAAACAAAAATTATGACGTGTGCATAAATCACATCTGTCAAATGTTGTAACCTGCTGTTTGTAAAATCTGCCGTTTCACACATTTAACCGTAGTGTACTGACAATTAGTTTTGAGATTTTCAGACCGTTTCCATTGCAGAGAGCTTAACACTTGAGCTAAATTGAGCTCTGAAAACTATGAGGCCACTCTAGTCTGGAGCGAGTGCGCTGTCAGGGTGGAACAATGGTCCAATTGAGGGGAAAAGGGGAGTCGAGCTGATAGCCTCAGGCATGGCGTACACTGCCGCTGCTTATCCGACTATCAGCCCATTGCAGAGCCAAGTGTACAAGACAGAGGCAACACAGGCCTGTCACAATCACAATGGCTCCCTCAGCCTCTGCTCATCACCATTATGGAGGTCACCAGCTGGCATCTGCCCGGGCAGACAAGGGGCCTCTGACTAGCAGGCATGACACACATCGTCCGTGACAGCAGCACATATTCTCCTCCTTTAATCTGCCCAGATGCCAGACAGTCAGGGGGTGAGCGAGTCCGACCAGGGTCTGATGTTTGGGCTCACGTATAGTCCCCCCCACCCTCCGACAGCTCAGGCATCCTCGTGTGCATTAATCTGCCCAGATGGTAAATGGGTTTACTGTATGTGGGGGATCACCGGCGATTCATGTTGGTTAATGGAAAATTAGAGGGTTTTCAGTTCATACAAGTATTTACAGTTAATAAGTAATGATGTGTGTCTCACTGATGAAGTGCTGGGCTTGGCAGCAGAGTGAGTTTAGTTCAGGGTTTAGGGTTTGATTCCCAATAGATATTGGCAGCGTGTGCAACGAGTTCAATACCTTAAAATGGATTTGAAGGTATTGTTTCACTGAAATCATGGAGTCAAAATTTAACAGGTTTTGAGTATAACAATAGCCCATATTACATATAATCATATAATACAGTCATTATGTTCATTCCTGATCTTATCGAGTAAAAAATAAATCACAGTAAAAGCATTTATTTGGACAATTTCTTCCTCGATCTCATCTAATTCTGTAGTTCCCAAAATGTCAAACTATTCCTTTAACAACAACTGCCTTGTCAAAGTAATCATCTATCAAACATAAAAAAAATTAAAAAACGCAGAGAACATTTTAACCAAAAACTTCAAGTACTTTCAATGCCATACATTTATTTACAAACATATTTAAATGCTTATTATCATATTTCAAAGGCTTTCAAAGTTTGTGGGAATCCTGATCACTTCTTAAAACAGCTGCAGTCTTGGATGAAAGCATCCACCAAATCGTCAAAACAATCTCATCACAATGTCCCTTTTGTAGCTGTTGTGGAGCTTTTGATCGTATCACACAATCTTCCTCAGCAGATGGGAATTTGCTCAGTTGTCATGGAATTGTAGATGTTTAAATTTCTATTTTTCTGAGCACTTTAAAGACATCTCGTCCATGTTGGCTTAAGAACATCACAATTTAATGACAACGGAGCAAACAAACATATGCTGAGGGAGATCATGTGATACAATAGAAAGCCTCAGAACAGAAATGGACCTTGTGCTGAGACTGTTTTAAGAGCCACTTGAGCACATATTTGTATTTGGTAAATCGTTTATGCTGTTATCAAATGTTATATATGTTCTGATATCATTGAAGTTCATACAACAGTAAATTTTAAATAGTGCATTATGGGTGGACTACGCTAAAGTTGCATTATGTATCTATGTTTATACTTGCTGTTATTCTTTCTTTAAGTGCGGGAATAAAGGTACATTTATTATTATTTACGAGAGACATAAGGCAGTTTTAAGTGCACGTGGTCAAAAAAGTTTAGGAACAATGTGTTGCTTGTAAGACGCCTGAAAATTTTGGACTGAAACAAGTTTTTGACCGTATAGTGCATACACATGAAGTCGGTAATTGACCGGTCTGAGATGTGACTTTTGGATAAGAACCACCTGAAATGATGTTGTGATCTAAACCTTCAAATAAACCCTCACTCTCCGGTTTCCCTGCCTCCTGGACTTGCGAGTCCACTGGTTTCATTCACAAGTGGATTCAGTTAAATGCAACATGAGTCAAAACTAAGATCCCTCGCAGACTAAAAGTGTTCCTGGTTGGAACAAGGTAAAACTCCTGTTTCCTAGGTCTATGGTTCCTGGTCACTGACCTGTCTCTGCAGCCTCTCGTTCTCCTCCTGCTCGGCTTTGGCTCTCTCCTGCGCCTCCTTCTCCTCCTCGGCTTGCTGGGCTTCGTCCCTCATACGCTGCTGCTCGGCCATGAATCGAGCCTCCTCCTCTCTGCGCTTCCTCTCCTCTGCGTCCCGGGCCATCGCCTCCTCCCGAAGGATCCTGAAAAGATGCATCAGAATCAGAATCAGAAATACTTTATTGATCCACGTAGGGAAACTCTTTGTTACAGTAGCTTGCCTTTACGTCAGTGCACACAGGAGAAGTACTAGAAAACGACATGATACACTATAAACACTATAAAACAGGTCAGAAAATAAATTAAGTATCAGGTCGGTATAAGTATAAGATAAACTAAGTGTCGAGTACCAGTATCTGGTGTTACATACAGTATTGCAAGTGCTCATATTATATATTTGCAGAAAGATCAGCAGAACTGCCAAATTCCATAGCTCTTACAAGGAAACTTCCAAGGAAATCAAGAATTTGTCTATTTTTTGTCAGAAAAAAATATTGTAGCAAGGTAACTGCTGCTAATGTGATGCAATACAATGACAGTTTCAAAGGTGTTTTTTTATTGCAGGACTGTTGTATTGGATTACATCATATTTTAAGGTGTTCCTGTTATTTTGTCAAAACTGTATTTTGAATGTGTCTTGGCAGTGAAGATCAAATTTATTTCAGACATTGTTGACAATCCTGTAAACTATCACACACTGCTTATACATTTTAGATGACATTATATGATAAATAACAAGGCGTTATGTTGATACGACATCAACAACAGAGTGATATTCATATGGACATCAGGTCTGACCTGTTCTTGTGCTCCTGCTCCAGACGCTCCTGCTCCTCTCTCTCCCGCTGCTCTCGGGCTTGTCTGCGTTTCTCTGCCAGGACGCGAGCAGCCTCCTCCGGGTTGTTGGTGCCGGCTGATGGCTTGCTGGCCGGTGCAGCCGGGGTGGAGGCAGCAGTGGCGGCGGTGGGTGTAGCAGAAGGAGCAGGTTTACTAGTGGAGGCTGGAACAGGAGAAGCAGCTGAGGCAGCCAGCTCTATGTCTGGCACCGCTGGAGAGGCCGCTGATACAACCGGTGTGCTAAGGGAAGGAGGTGTAAGAGGTGCAGAAGACACCACGATGGCAGGAACATTACTGGAGTCTATCAGAGAGAAGACAAAGAGAAGACAGGTGATGCTTATGTTTCTAAAACAACAGTAATATGGATGTAAACGCCTTGTTTACCAAGAACATGCCTATCAGAAATATCTGAAGAATAAGATGAGGAACAATTACTAGAGTCCAGTGCTTCAGTGCCAAACGCACTTTTGGTAAATTAGTGGCCAGGCTCGCTGGGAGCACTGAGATTCGGGGTGGGATCAGAAAGAATACATTATCATACATTATGGGTGGGCATGTTAGAGGCTGTGACAATCATGGACAATCACATTTGTGCCCTTTAAACTCTCCTCGTCATGACGCACTGAAAGTTTGAATCCTGTGGAGAGTTTTACTCAGAGGAAACTTATTGGGAGTGTCAAATGATGACTCTTTTAAGTTGAATTTACTTTTCTGGACATGTTGAAGATCATCCTGTTTTCTGTGCGTAACAGTGTGCGATTTTACTTGGCATCACAATAACCATCTGCAGTTAAATACCACCATAGTGCCATAACTAAAATGAAAGTGGAATTTGAAATGGGGTCTAGCTTTTTACATGTTGTATTTTTTTATTTCTGTTTTTTATTCAGTTAGATTTGACTGTTACATGAAAAAGTAATTGCTCACAATCAGGGAACAAAATAGTTGTCAGCTTCAATCTTCATATTGCGACAAACGTGATCCTGCTGATCCACAAATAAATTGGGATTTGAAAAATAACACTCTTTTGTTTCTGGGAACACTATAAAATTTAGCCCGAATGATCTCCGTCACATCATGTTAATGATCTCAGCCACACGTCTACCTGTATTGTAATTAAAAATGCAGAGCTCCAAGCCAGACTCATTAAAAAGAAGGTGACGCGTGCAGCCGTTCCCCCGGCTTTCCAGCGTTTTGGATGGAGACATCAGGGGAGGACCGGTAGGAGTGGATGGTCCTGAGGTTATTTGCAGAGAGAGAAGTTTTAATTGATCTACAATTTTTCATGGAAGTGGGTGAACTGTTTTCAATGCGTCAGTCTCCAACACGGCTGTTGATTTGCAGTAGAGACTGTGTACTGTGAATAATTCATCAAAAACTTTGATGTGCACATAAGCACGGAGGTTTCTGTGGTTATTTTACAGTCTGGTTGCACAAGATTTAACCAGCGTAATTGTGGCTTGATAGTGTGCAAGATGGGACAGAGTAAAGGCCGTACAGGCACACACACACTGCAGTTATCATGCGTGTTCACACTGTTTTTTACACTGCAACACGAATGTCAGCCAAAACCTCTAGGTCACCTTGAAGCTTGGATATCGTCTCCATGGTAACCACACTCACTCTTTTTCTCCTCTGGAGTGTCAGGCTGCTGGGGTTCGTGGCCTGTTTCCACAGCGACCGCAGTGACCGTCTGGGGCTGTACCCTGGCGGGCGTCTGGGCTCGTTTGGGCCGGGTCTTGGTGCCAGGAGGAGGTGTCTTCTTGCCCGTCGGGGTCTTGGAGGCTGCTGCTGGCACCAGGGGGGACAAGGGCCGACTTTTGGGGGCGGCAGGTGATGGAGGTCTGTTTCTGGGCTTCGGGGTACTGATGAGAAGAGAAGAGATGGCAGTGGAGGTGAAATATGAGTCAAAGAGAAGAGAGCGTGAGTTGGTGGCATAGGAGATGAGATTTCATAGCAGTGCAGGAAAAGGTAATACATAAAGCCCATAACTAGGTCATGCGGAAGATGTCAGTGACTCGATCTGAAACTCCACATTCAGTTGCCACGATTCTTTGGCTGTAGAGGGGTGTAACGTGAGAAGAGGGGAGGCAGGGAGCCATCTTTTTTTCCTCTGTGCATCAGTCAGGAAAACCCCATTCTGTGTGAGAGCTCCTCACACAAACAGACCTGCTGTTGGCAGACTGGCCCTCGGCTGCTGACTGAACGGTGTCCAGCTGAGTCTCTTTTAGCAGTTAGATTATAGCACCTTGGACCATCTGTCAGACATTAACCTGCTCCAGGGATAAAGCACGAGGACACATTAGCTCCCTCGCTCTCTCTTAGCCTCTCTCCTACATAAGTCCTCAATATAGAATTAATTTCAGATTGTATGGGATTTAATGGTCTACAGAAGGCAGTTTGTGTGATCGGTCTGTGTTTCCAGACGATACCTGATCTCTGGCCTGGATCTCTGGGTCGTGGTGGTGAGTGATGTAGTCTGTCTCTTCTTCTGCACTTTTGCGAGAGCGTTCTTCTCTTTTTCGTTCTCCCTCTCCTTGTCTTTCTTCTCTTTCTTCTTTTTGTCCACCTTGAAGAAAGACGTGACACCAATAACCAGTTATGACCACAGGCTAAGGCGGATACATCTGCTTGACACCATTTATTGCAGCTAAAGGCCTTTTGTTAAATGTCAGTATCGTCACCTGACAATGTTATAGAGGCTCCTCACATTATAAAACAAGCAAAAAAAACTTAACGTCTTTAAACCTGGCATGACAGTTTATTTCCTTTGCACATGCTAGTTAATAATGGAATTGTGAAGTTTTGGTTCTTTAAAATGATTTTTTAAAATTTAAATCATAAAATAAATTATTGATTTTGCGCCCCATGTACCAAGGCTGAGTCTTTACCGCAGAAGGGTTTGAATCCAGCCCGCGGCCCTTTGCTGCATGTCATCCCCTCTCTCTCTCCCCCTTTCCTGTCTATCTTCGACTGCACTATCAAATAAAGGCAAAAAGCCTCCCCCAAAAAAAATTTAAAAGTTGGCAAATGTATTACTGAAGCAAACAGTTGCCTATTTAAACACCCAGCCCTGACCAACATTATCATTCATTTGGAGTCGTGTTTCAGGCAGTCTGACAAATGAAAGTCCAATATTCACTCTTCTTTTAGCTTTAGGTCTTCACCAACTCCTGAGGAAATATCTGTCTCTTTAGCTGCTAAATGTTAAATTATGTTCACCAGCTAGTCACTGTGTCTGCTGTTTGTTGCTGAGCAGGTAGTGCACAGTGGGAGAGCTTTTTCACTGTAAACAGCTGCCTGCTGCGGCTTGAAATGATGCTGATGAGAGTGGTGAGAGAGAACCAAAACAGTAAAGTTGC
Organism: Siniperca chuatsi; assembly: GCF_020085105.1. Classification (NCBI taxonomy): domain Eukaryota; kingdom Metazoa; phylum Chordata; class Actinopteri; order Centrarchiformes; family Sinipercidae; genus Siniperca; species Siniperca chuatsi. The sequence goes on from NC_058058.1 coordinate 8,094,494, forward strand.
GTAAAACCTAAACAACGAGCTAAAAGATGGTAAAAGGCTCAGTAGAGTTGAGGGCAACTGCAGAGTCAGGTGATAGTTCTCGGTGGATTTGTCACTAAGAGTGCCACCTTTTACATGTGACCCATTGTTCATAAACATTAGTGCAGGTTGCAAGTCCAAATCTCGCTTTCCATTCCCATTTAATGGGTTTGATGGGTCATTCTGGATTAAAGAGCTAACCCACCAGAAAGGATTGTCAGTGAAGATGTTAAAAGTGCCATGATGGTCTGTTTTTGGGCATGAAAGATCCAAAGATGATGGAGAAAACCACAAAAGATGGATGGATGAATGGAAACGCACCTAATGATGGGCCTTGGGCTTCCAAAACAATTAAATGCTAATCACTACTTTACAAAAATCCAGAGTAAAAACAGTAGGTTTGTGCACTTGTATGTGTATATGAGAGTCATCATGCACGTATGTGTGCCTACCGGTGTGGAGTTTCGTCGGCGCTGGCGCTGGGTGATGTCCGGCGTGCTGGCGGAGGAGACCCTCCAGCGCTCGGTGGCGTTCTGGTGCGGGTGGTGATGGGAGCAGGCGTTCAGCGGGCTGGCAGAGGCTGAACGGGAGCAGTGGTGAGAGTCTGAGTAACACATAAACATGCAGAGAGCGGCAGCAGGGCCGAGGTCAGGGCCTCCACACACACACACACCATGCAGATAACAAAAAGCCTGTCAGTGAGGCCGCACAGTGAACACAACATGCTACTCTTGTTGATTTCACTCACAAGCTTAATCATCTTGTTTATTGTTATCCATTAGTGCATTTGTTTTAGCTTGATTCTTTACAGCAGCAATGACCCCATTTCCCCTCAGTAATCAACTCGACAACTATTTAGTTAATCATTGAAGTCATTTAGAAAGAAAAGATTTTCTGTTTATATGATTGTAAATTGAATATCTTTGGACTGTTGTTTGTTTGCACTTTAAAGACGTCATCTTGGGATCTGAGAAACTTTGGTGTGCCTTTTTCCACTATATTTTGACATCTTTTAGACTAAATGATTAATCCAACAAATAATTGACAGATTAACTGATACTGAAGAAAATCTTAAATTGTAGCTTTATCTTCATTTGACAGTGACAGCTGAAGAGAGACAGGAAATGTGGGAGAAAGACATGCAGAAATGACTGTGGGTCAGATTCAAACCCGGGTCGCTGCAGTAAAGACTCATGGGGCGCACACTCTACCAGGTGAGCCACCGGGCGCCCTGTAGCTTTATCTTCAATCAAACCAAATATCACCACAGGGTGTTATACATAAATAAGAAAACATAGAGATGAAGACAGAAAGACTAAGAGAGAGGGGAAAAGATAAAGGCTGAAACAAGATATTTATAAAGCAAAAATGCCAAATATTTGCTGGTTCCAGCTTCTCAAATGTGAGATTTTCTCTTTTTCATGGCATTTGGGTTTTGAATTGTTGGATGAACATACAAGCAATTAGAAAATGGGATCTGGGAAACAGGGGTGTGAATTTTTCCATACTTTCTTACATTTTTGGACTGATTAATCAGATTTTCTGAACATTTTAAGGACTTCAAAGTTGATGTAAAGGCCAGAGAAGTCCTCTGAACAAGAAATTTTAACATTTACATGATAACTGGGCAAACTCCATCGGCCAATGAAGGTTATGTGATATGATCAAAAGCTCCAAAACAGCTACTACATGGACCTTGTTTTCTCAACTGCTGTTTCCAAGTTCAGGAATGAAAATAATTAATTTAGTTATAATAATTAGTTGCAGCCCTATCTTTCAATCAAACCAAATACCACAACAGAGAGTGAGTTTTATATAAAAAAGAGACACAGAGCAGGATAGAGAGGGGAAAAGATAAAGACTGAAACAAAGCAAGAAGAGTGATGAAAGATGTTATTTAGCACTGTATGTTATGGGTCAAAGAAACTCCTTTCCTTTCATAAATCATCCTACAAAGGTGACCAGAGTATTCCTCCCTCCCTGCACACTGCAGTGATGTGCAGAAAAAGGGGATTGTGGGTACATTGAGTAGAAAGATCTAGGTGGGGTCTCACACTCACGAGAGTCGCTGTTGTTCAGGAGGGTGGTGGCGCTGCGACTGCGGGCCAAGAAGGACAGCGTCGGTGTCATGAGCCGCTCCACGATCCGGCTCTCCCACGGGCTCAGACGCAGGCTGCGGGCTGACACAAGAGGGCGCCATCAGTGTCGGGTTACTGTCAGAGCACACAGCTGCTCACCACACACACACACACGTGAAGGTCCAGTAGATACATACACACAAAAAACACCCTCATATCTCCTGCATACATGTATACTGTCGCACAGGTGCACACTCACACTGCAGGAGGCGTACCGCTCCTCATTGATGACACTGCAGCACACACACACATTCACACACACACACACACACACACTGAAACACAATCTGCCTCCATCTGATGCAGAGTGGAGTTTTACACTGCATTCATGAGCTGCTGGAAACTAAATTCCTCCTCACATTAACAGATTCAAAGTTTGAGGAAATGTTACCAGATTATTAAAAAAAGATAAAACTTTGCCTTTGTCAGTGGTAAATAAACACATTTGTCACTTCTGTTTATTTAGCCAGACAAACCCTGATAACTTCTAAAAAGCAAGAAGCAGCATGTGTCTTCCGGGTTTGATCTTTCTGACAAAATTGCACATGAATGAAAGATATTTCCTCCGGCACGTGAATGCACACTCAATTATAGAAACACTTCTTAGAGGCACTGGAAGCATCAATAATCTCATTGGCTGATTTAGACATCAGGAGGCGGAGCCATGGAACCAAAATGTATTTAGTGAGCTAACTGGCAGACTTGGAAGGTCAGCAGGAAAGCTAGCTAGCTTACATATAGCAGTAATTAACTTGCTAGAGACTAGTAGGTCCAGCTTGACCATGGATGGTTGGGTAAAATTAACTACATTCATGAGAAGAGTCAGTTTGAACAATCTGTGTTATACGTGTTATTTGCGACTAAGAAAGTACACATTTCTGATAGTTTTGTGTTCACAAGTTGTGGTTAGTTATCATTATCTACCCTTGTTTTGCTCCTAGCACACAAATCATTCACCATTTTTGAAAAGGGAACATGTCCATTTATAATGTCACCTAACAACAGTGTTGTCACAACTTAAGCCACTTAAACTCAAACCATAATGTGTATTTGACTTAGCGTATTGAAAACACATCATCACAAGTTCTATTTGAAGGTAGCAAGGAGCAGTGTGTAGGATTTAGTGGCATCTAGTGGTGAAATTGCAGTTTGCAACCATTTGAATACCGCTCGCCTCACCCAAGTGTATAGGAGAAACTACAGTGGCTGCAAAACTCGCAAACGGCCCTCTCTACAGCCAGTGTTTGGTTTGTCCGTTCTGGGCTACTGTAGAAACATGGCGGTGCAACATGCCGACCTCCGTGGAAGGGGATCCGCTCCCTATGTAGATAAAAACGGCTTATCCTAAGTTAATGAAAACACAACGATTCTTATTTTCAGGTGATAATACACTAATGAAAACATACTTACACACTGGACCTTTAAGACCAAACTGAGTATCAGTCACTAAAGTTTATTGCAACGGTTTTATTTACATAGCTTTAGCCAGTGATTTTACTGGTTATGATAACATTATAAAAAGTAGTCCCTGAAATGTGGGGACATGGCTGCATAGCTAGAAAATAGGTCCAACGGGGCAACAAACATGAGCAGAATCTTACAGGTAGTAAACAAGTGGACACTTTAGTCAGATTAGCTTCCACTTTATATGGATGTAAAATTGAAAATAAGTGCAACCATAATAATATCTTATTGCATGGGAAAACAAGGCACCTATGGTAGGTCAAGGTTGAACCAGGAAGTAAACTGTGATGGATATTTGGGGTAAAAATCATGTCCCATCATCTGACCACTCGTGTTTCTTGCCTTGTTGGACCCATTTTTAGTGATGCTGATCTCAACAGCTAACTCGTTGAGTACACTGGTATCAGATATAAATAAAAGAGATACATAAACAAGACCCAAGTTGCCATAAACCCTAGTTTCCTTTAAGCGAACTGTTCTTTTTAAGCTCCACCTGTTGAGGTTTAACTCATCCAGTGAGATTATTACTGCAACTAGGACGTGTTTGTATAACTCAAGCTCCAGTCTGCAGATCAGACACTCTCAGACTCAAAGATACAGAAAAGTCATACAGGTTACACACAGTACCAGACATCAGATAACAACACACAGAGGTGTAAACCCAAGTTAATCTTCATTACTTACCGCTCAAAAACACAAAAGCCAAGTATGGCTGTTTACTCGACCCCACTCAAACCCAATGCAGTGCAAAGGCCTGGCATGGCATTAGTGCTGTTTGTTCTATAAGCAACACACACTACTCAGACCGTAACACCATTCTGATATTATACAATGTGTATTGTATATGTATGTGTAATATGTGTATCTAACTGTTATTAAGAGTCATGTGATGAAAATCCAGCACATATGACATCCAACAACAGCAGAATATAATCAAATGCATTGTAATGATGGGTGGAAAACACACACACACACACCAACAGATCATTCTCTCATGAGTAAAGCAAACTTAATGTCAGAGAATAAAGTTGCTTTTAGTCAGAGGTCGGCGCCATCTTTGAGTCTAGCAGAATCAAATCAGTCTGAAAATGATTGTTAGAAACTATACATGCCTGTGTATGAATTTTACAAAGCACAAGATAAATACTAGAAAACCCCAGAAGGGAACAGAGGGCGAAAGAGACATGAATGATGCAGAGTGAGAGCTCTGACTCTTCACAGAGAATATCATATAGAGGAGACAAAGCTCAAATTTCTTCACTAGTAACTGAAATAAAGAAACAAACATTTGAAGCATTTTCCTCCAAATAATTTAAACTTTAGAATTGCAGATTAAGGTTGGAAAGTAGTACATTTACTCAATATTTCAGTTTTGAGGTACTTTGCTCTAGTATTTCCATTTTATGCTACTTTATTCTTAAACGCCACTATATTTCAGAGTTAAATATTTTGCTTTTCACTACATTCATTTAGCTATAGATTTTACATGCAAAACATATGATGTTTCTAAAATTGTATCCATTTTTATAGATAAAACTACCCAAAAGTATATCAAATATTTAAAATGAGCTGAACCTCAACTACTTACATGTTAATGCATCAGTAATAATATGTAATAAAATAACAGTGACAGCAATAATTTAGCTGCACAAGTATGTTTACTTTTGATGCTTATATACATATTGTATATACATATTGTATTGAGATAATATTGTACATGTACATTTACTAAGATAGATTTTTAATGCAGGACTTTTCCTTGTAAGTATTTGTCACATAGTTCGACATTTTGGGAAATTCCCTTATTCGCTTTCTTGACAAAAGTTAGATGAGAATATCAGTTCCACTCTCATGTCTACACTAAATGTGAAGCTACAACTAGCAGGCGGTTAGCTTAGCTTAGCACAAACACAGGACAAAGACTCCAGGAAGTCACTGCTCCTGTCCAAGAAATAGTCCGGCACATAACCACCCCCACTGGAAAACAACAACTCGTCCTTTTCACTTATCTCTTTTATTCATATTAACGTTAATTAGTGAGCTTTAGAGGTGCTTATAGGCTTTGAACAGAGCTAGGCTAGCTCTTTCCACCTGTTTCCAGTCTTTAGTTTAAGCTAAGCTAACAGTCTGCTGGCTGTAGCTTCATATATACTGTACAGACATGAGAGTGGCGTCAATCTTCTCATATAACTCTCGGCAAGAAAGCACACATGTATGTATATATAAGTACTGTAAGTGTTATGTTTGAGCCCTTTGTGGCATCTGACTGAGTAACATCATGTAGGTTTTGTTCTCTTTTTAAGTTCTTCTACTGTTCTGTCCTGCTAATTTGAAACAGTAAAATACAACAGAAAACACGCAAGTGCACAGGAGACAAAAACAGATGGACAGAATCCACCATCTCGACACGAGATCTACTGAAATACGACAGCTAGTCCAGGTTGTGTGGATTTCCTGAACTGACAACATGCTGTGCACAGATGTTTTCTTTATGTGTACTGCTTCTTCTCAATGCTCTATTGTAGTGTATCACGCTGTTGACATACACAAAAGGTATGCATGACACCTACAAACACATACCACACATACACATGATAATAGTGCAATCACAACAGCGCTGCCAAGAACAACACGAGGCGCGAGGTTTGTTGTTTTTACAAGTTTTACATAACACACGCCTTGTATCATAGACTGGCCTTTCTTAAGCAACAGCACAAGCAGTCACCTCTGCTGTACGTTGGCCGGATCATTTTAACAGCATGTTTTATGACTAAGTGATAACCCGACTACCTCCTGTTGCTAGGCAACAGTGGTTTCCCCTCCTCCTCTTCTTTCTCCAATGCGGCAAGAGGAGTCTGAACTGAGCTGACTGGTGACCGACTGTTCACCTGGAGGTAGACTGATGCCTGGATCTATAAACATCAGTCCCCATCCCCCACCACACTATTACTGGTACACTGTGCAGAGCATCTCGCAAGGCCAGAAACACTGACTCTGGCTCTGCAGAAATATGATTCAGCTCCGAATTGTCCTTTCATGCTCCCGCGGTATCGGAGCATCTGTATTAGTAATGATCAAGCACAAAATCTATTCTACTGTGGCGACGAGGGAGCCGAGAGCCGAACTGCTGATTGCACTGTGGGTGATACGATCTGTAATGACACATGTGATGATGCGTGACGAATCTGAGATGAAGACAGTGCTGCTTATGTACATGTGGCAACTCAGGAGTCTGATGAAATGAGTCTGATATAACAAGTTAATTGAAATATTTATCATAATACAGCAGCGTATTTCTTCCCTCATGACAACAAAACATTTGATCAGTTTCTTGCTATAATGTGAAAAGTGGTTTTAACAAGATCCTTCTCATGTTATAAAGGTATTTTTCATGTTCATTTTGACACATTTTCCTCATTTTTAATGCATAGCAAATTATTCTGGTCTTACAAGAAACTTTTCTTGTTATAACAACATATCACTTGATCTTGTTATATCACGAAACCTTCCTGTTAAAACAACATATGGAAGTTTTTAGCCACGCTAGCAGCATGGCTCTATGGATGGCAACGTAGAACTGTCTGTCTGCGACTGAAATATCTCAACAACTATTGGATGGAAAAACTCATCTTTTTTCAATTCAGTACACTATGACCAGTTGCTTATGGTGGCTAATGTTAGCAAACTTTACATAGTTGTTGTTGGATACTAACTGCCATTACTGTTAGCTGACTTTATGACTCTCTACTCTCTCTCTTGTGCTACTGTTGCGCAACATTTTAGCATTTAACATTATCCTGTAATTGTGCCTGGTGTTCAGCAAAAGTTATATAGTCGTGCTGTAATACCTGCAAAACTAATGACATTCCAGTCAGTCTCACCTTTACTTTGTGCTTAGTGCTAATTAGCAAATGTTAGCATGCTAACATGCAAAACTAAGATGGTGAACAACACGGTAAACAACATACCGGCTTAACATTAGCATGTTACCATTGCCATTGTGAGTATGTTAGCATGCTGATGTTAGCATTTAGCTCAAAGCACCACTGTGCCTAACTACAGCTTCACAGAGCCGCTAGCATGTCTGCTGACTCTTAGTCTTGTTTGCTATAACAACACACCAACCTACATTGTTCATGTTACAACAAGAAAAGTTACTTGTAAAAGCAGAATAATTTAGTATATAGTAATAATGAGATAATGTGTCACAATAACATTAAAAATACCTTGTTTTAATGTAAAAAGGATTGTGTTACAATGAGAAACTTTTCACGTTATAACAACAAAATGAGAAAATATGTTTTTGTCATGGTGGCAGCAATACGTTACTGTAAATTACTAACCGAGCAAGAGAGGCTTAATCTCTATGGAAACAGGCTATATATGTACATAAAATAATACATAAAACCAAAATATAATACAATATATGTGCATTTAGTTGCTCTACTTTCAACAGTCACACTATAATATCCACCACCAATATCACCACCACACCAAACCACCAACAGTAAAGTGGAGGGGGATAACAAATAAAGAAGGTGTAGTGACAAGATGTAAACTCATAAACCTATGAAACAAACCAAAACATATCACAAAATATGGCTCAGTGATGTCAATGTGAAAGGGAGGCTGATCAAAAATGCAGAGGAGACTCAAATCAATGACAACCACCAACTGAAATTAAAAACCATGATGCATACGAGACCGAGAGCGTGATAAGAGGAGGGAGTAGGTGGTAAATGACCAGTCACCAAGCACAGGCAGGCAGGCAGGCCACCAGAGACGACAGTTATAATAATAAAAGAAGAAAACCAAAAACCAGATTAGGGTAAGAGGAGGGGGGAAGGTGGAGGGGTATGAATAGGAAGGGAAAGGGAGGGAAGAGGTAGCCTGGTGGACATTGACGTCGGGTCGTCCTTACTTCTGTTGGGGGAGTTCCAGAGCGTGGCAGAGGACTTGGACAGCCTGTTGTTAATGACAGGGTCCACCTGTCTCGGCAAGTTGACCGTGGAGGCCGAGCATCTGCCTGCACCAGAGAGAACGCAACAGACAACAACTGTTCACAAGGCGGCCGGGGTGCGGGCGGCCCCAGCTGAGGACTGATAAGAGATGGGGCTGCCGACTCCCTCGGTCTGGATCTGGAGGAGAGCAGGGACTCACCATTCTCTGAGGTCAAACTGGCTTCTCATTAACATTTAGAAGGAGATTAATCTGAATTCAGACTTGCGGGAAATGGGGAGGAAATTTGAGGAAAGCGTGGGAAGGGTGTGGTATAGTTAGAAATCACATTTAGAGTAACTACTTGAAGCGTTTTTTTTTTTCTTTTTTCTCAGCAAAAAAATATCACACACACGCTCTCACACACATTCAGGATCTTGAAGGAGAGAAACTTGTCTTGACCTCAGGGTCACGGGTCCAAATGAAGCAGCACGTCACATGTTTGACACCAAAAACAGGACAGTCTGGAAAGGGAAATTAGCTCACAGCTCTCTGAAAAACACTGTTCACTGTTAATGAAACATGTTCATGACAGCTACCTTGTTGCTCATCTTTCTGCCTCTGTGATCACTTTTAAATGGAGAAAATTGGTACTCAAAACATTCAATGAGGAATTATAAAGGTTTAACATCATAAATTACTGAGTAGGTCATCTGCCTCTGGCACCCCGCCCTTATAATGGTAAACCCTTCAGAAGCTATTTCCTTGAATTGCATCAGTTGGACCAGTGAGTCACAGTCTGTGAAGCGTTGCTCAACACGAAGGCTTGAGTTACTGTGAGGATGAGATATACTCCTGTCATTGTGTTTGGCTTCTATGAGTGTCCGTGTGGTTGTGGTTCATTTGAAACTCACTTTCTCTGCGGGAGGTCTGGTTGAGTCCGCCCGCCCAGGACCACCTCTGCTGGCGGATCTCGGCCCACGTCTTCTTTGTCGACCTCTTGATAGCTGCCTCATATCTCTCCTGGAGGACCACACGATCAAAACTGAGTCAGTCTTTGCACATATTCACACTCAAAACAGTTCATTTGACTGTTTAAAAGAATGGTACTGTAAATGTGAAGCTACAGACAGCAGCCGGTTAGCTTAGCTTAGCATAAAGACTGGAAAATAGCTAGCCTGGCTATGTCCAAAGGTAAGACAATTCACCTATTAGCAACTTTAAAGCTCACTGATTAACATGTTATATCTCATTTGTTTAATCTGTACAAAAACCTAAGTGTAAAAATGACATGTTGTCATTTTACAGGCGGGTTATCTGACAGATGTGTGCCGACTTCCAGGAGTCTCAATGGACACTGGTCTTTCTTTCTTTGTGCTAAGCTAACTGGCTGCTGGCTGTAGCTTCATATGTAGCGTACAGACATGACAGTGGTATAAGTCTTGTCATCACGGCAAGAAAGCAAATAAGCGTATTTCCCAAAATGTCGAACTATATCTTTAATTAGTGAGTTTAAGAGGTGCTGGTAGGTGTATTTTTGAACTTTGGAGAGAGCCAGAGTAGCTGTTTCTGCCTGCTTACAGTCTTTATGCTAATGCTAATGCTAACTATGGAGCTAATAGCCTGCAGGCCGTAGCTCCACACTTAGCACACAGACATGCGAGTGGTATTGTTCTTCTTATTTAACTTTCAAGAAGAAAGCAAACAATTCCTTTAACAATGACTCAAATTGAACAATCTACAGTTGAAAGGGAAAATAACAGTTTGGTAGAACTGCTCATAGAGCGGCATGTGTAACTTGTGACAAGGAGTCACAAGAAGACACAGTTTCATTTTGAGAGGTTGCAAGCCTAAAAGGTTGGGAACCACTGCTGGGATCAATTACAGCCAATGAAAAATCTGCACTTATGACCACTGGAAAATTGGTTGTATACGCAGCCAATACTTGGCATCACGACTGATATTCAAGATGGGACCAAATCCCTGTTACACAAGCTATTTTCCAGTGGTCAAAAATTGTGCTAAGAATTAGGCTTGCATAAACATTGGCATAGTGTTGATTTTTCCACCCTGACTTCAGTTAACACTAAATAAATGAAAGAAATCTGTCTGTATTATTGAATTTATGGACAAGATACCATAAATTACAAGCATATCAGCTCAGTGTTAATAATTAGAAACAGAAACATCAAAGGGGTAAACCATAATTTGTTCATTACACATTCCATGCGTCAATGGTTTTGAGCTACTACATCCCGAGTTAAATTTGGTTGTTTGCATTTTCTCACCTTGTTCTTTTCTAGTTTCTGTCTCTGTTTCTCCTCCAGCAGAGCTCTGCGTTTCTCAGCCTTCAGCCTCTGCTCCTCCAGCTTCCTCCTGCGCTCCTCCAGCTGGCTGTCCCTCAGGCGTCGGGCCTTCTCCTCCTTCTCCAGCCACTGGGCCTTCTTCGCCGCTGCAGGGTCACCACAGAGAGAGTAAAAAGAAAAGAATTTGACAGTAAAGTGAGAGAGAGAGAGTAATAAAAATGGTTGAAAAAAGGTTGCTGAGGATCACGTTTGTCTGAGATCTTTACTTTCAGTTTTGTTCCTGTTAGCAAAGTAAGTCAGCTAGTGTTGCCAAGTTGTTCTTTTTAAGCAAAGCCCAGTATTTCTTTCCCTAAAATGATGATAACATTATCCTAGTAATAAACTTTTTTTATATGGCACCTTTTTTAAATAATGTTTAGAAAGAGCCATGCTGGCGGCTCTGTAAGGCTGCACTTAGTCACATCGGTGCTTTTAGCTAAATGCTAACATCAACATACTAACATAAACATAAGGAAAAAGTTAACATCCTGACGTTTAGGAGGTGATATTTACCTCCATATTCATCATTTTAGTTTGTTAGCATGGTGACATTTGCCAGTTAGCACTTAGTAAGTATAGCTGAGGCTGTTGGGAATGTCATTAGTTTGGCAGATATTTGGTCATAAACCAAAGAATTGAACAAATTAAAATTCTGACCTGATGATGGTGCTATATGAAAAGTTTAGAGATGTAATAAGATGTTATAACGTGTGTGTTATTACAATTCATCCTCAGGGGAACATGAATGTGTGTACCAAACATCATGGCAATCCATCAGATAGTTGTCAAGACATTTCACTCAAACCCACAAATGTGAACCTCATGGTGGTGCTAGAGAAAAAGTCAGTAGGATTCATCCGCTGGGAACCATGAAAGTCTGTGCAAAATTAAGTGCCAATCCATCAAGTAGATGTAGACATATTGCACTGGATAAATGAAAACTGATGCTAGAAAAGAGTCAGGGATTCAATAAAATCATTCAGGACTCATCCTCTGGGGACCATAAATATCTGAACCAAATTTCATGGCAATCCATCCAATAGTTGACGAAATATTTCTGTCTGGACCAAAGTGACGGACAGACTGACATACCGACATTACCATCACTAGAGCCATGCTGCTAGCATGGCTAAAACATACAAGATACCAAAAGGCAAAACAAAAAATACATAAAAGCCAATCTACAGATTGTGTAATATAGTAATTAAACACTGATTTTAAGAAATGTCTTCTTACATAGGTTAAAAGTCACTTCTTCACTTCCAGCAGTGTACAATCACTTAAACTCCTGCCTCTACCACTGACACCCAAACAGAATGGGTGAAACAGATGTAAGACGCTGTGTTCATTACACTATAATCCTGGTAACAGTAAATAAACAGAAGTTTCCCGCTGTGTTTTACAGCTCCCTCCAGCAGATGACAGCTTTTCTTTGCACATACGCTGCTGTTGCTCATTTCTTCGGCGGAACAATTAAACAGCAATCAATCCTCTTAAATTAAAGCGCCTTTATGCTGGACAGCAGCTGTGTCGCTCTCTCCCTTATAAGTTAGATTTACATTTGTCTTATCACCTGCATTTAAGCCTGCTTACACAACATATTTTTAGCTCGGTCGAGAGTTTAAACAATGAAAAGGTCAGTATGGATGATGATGTTGGTGGGTTACATGCTGGAAAGCAATGGCATGACATTTTTCAATATTACCTCATATTGCTGTGAGTTAGATGGCATTAGAAATACTTTTTAGTGGATTTGTCTCTGCGAGGATGTAGCTGTGTTGCGAGGCGTGTTTTGTATTTAGTTCAGTATTCTGCAGCTCATCTTCACTAATGAGCCAAAGTGGCACACAAGTCTGAGCCTCATCGACAATGAGAAAGCCCTCTTCACTCCTCCATAAATCCAATTCCAGAAAAAATCCAATTATGTCTGCATTCTGTGCAGCAGGATTGAAAAATATGTCAGTTTAATGCTTGTAAGCGTGCTCTTCACATTCTCATTTTTGCAGTGATTTACCATTACACAAGCTATTCAGTGCACATCTGCTGTTACATAACAACGACGCTCACTTTTTCACAATATGTTCAGATATATTTGTTGTTTAAGGGATAAACGTACAGTAAACACGTTTTGTGACCTACATGCAACTACTGTTTTAAACAAATTGCATGCTCCACATGAAAAAAGCCTAAACATAGTACCATGTAACTACAGACAGAAACAGACTGCAGGAAACTAAACTTATCTCAGAGCAGTTAAAGCTGAATAAACCTCAGATATTATCGATAAAAAGGCAGCAGAACTCCCCTTTCACTGTGCTGCGGCTGCGGCATGACCACATTACTGATGCTAATGAAAGTGGTAATTAAATCTAATCTGTCTGAGAGGCCTGGTCTCAGTTCATGGTAATGACTGCTCATTTTTCACGGCCTGGGCTCTGTGGGACGTCTCTGCAGGGAAACGCCCACAAAGCTCTGCTCTGATTGGCTGCTCACACTTTGGCCTTCATCCACAGGGAGAAGCTCTGTGTTTAAAAACTAGATATAGTCTTTCATGTCTTTGGGCTAGCATAATATTTTCATAAGAGAGAAAAGTTTCATTCTGCAGCCACAAAGTCAAACCAAGATTATAGGTATGGGACATGCTCGCTGGGTGGGAATGCAGACAAACATAAGGTACAATTAAATTTAAATAACATGAGTGGAAAGATTTAAGCCAAAAGTTAAATTGCTGAGGGTTCACAGGGTTAAAACATTTCCCCCGAATGATGACAGAAAACCACATAAATAAAATCGATTCATGGAGGGAAGAAAGGGCACGGCTGTGATTCCCATCACAAGTCTGATTGTTCCTAAATGGCATGACTGCTGCGGACGCTGAGGGTTTTAGTGAAGCCCCTTACCTTGCAGCTGAGTTTGCTGTTCTGAAAGCCATGCAAGGAGAAACAATAAGAGACGTAAATAACCGTCAGTCACGTCAGAGCAGAGTGACAGAGGAAAAGTTAATACTACATTAAGAATTGAATAGAAGATGTGCATGCATCGAGTTGGTTACAACAAATTCCCACTTCATGCATCACCAAGAAAATCCAATTTGTTCAAAGTTAAAAAAGAGTTAAGCCCAAAATATTAGATGTTGTTTTATAATTTCTTACCGATATATCTGGCTCGTTCCTCCCTCCGCTCCTTGGCAAGTTTCTGTCGTTGCTCTGAGCTCATCGAATCTGTAGGGGAAAAAATATATAAAGCTTTCAGTTGAATCTTTCATCTTAAACCTGCAATAACTGATTTTTTCGCCACTTGGGGGGCAGTGCAACAAGCTGTTATCACAACACTGACATACCATCACCTTGACGAGTGATGGCGAACATGTTACCAACAGTTACTTATTTAAACATCCAGCAGTTACGGAGCAACATTATCATTCATTCTGAGTCGTTTGTGTCCACCTGATGAATGTAAGTTCAATATTCACTCTTCTTATAGCTTTGCTTTGGTCTCCACCAACTCCTGAGGGAAATATCTGGCTCTTTAGCTGCTAAATGCTCCACTATGTTCACCAGCTAGTTGCTAACTGTGTCTGAATGAAAATTCAACAGAAATGCGCAATTCCTGAAACAATGTCCCTGTTACTTTGATTAATCCACAATCCAGCAAACAGATTTTAGTGGAACTGCTTTGTACCATAGAAATAGTCCAGTGGAAAACAGCTGACAGTATTTTCTGTGGATAATCTGGAGTAACAGGGACATGCTGTTAAATTTTTACTGTACATTTCTAATAAATTCCCCACTTTCCAGCTGTCTACCTTTAAAGGGTTAATTCACCCAAATTATAAAACAATTTCTTCAGCAAAAGTAAGTTCCAATGAAAAACTGTTCACAGTGAGGGCTGTGGGTTGTCCAGAGTAACAGGGCCATTGTTTCTGGAAAGACACGTTGCTTGCAGACTTTTTTATGTGTCATTTTCTTCAAAGCTGTGAGCACCACAAACAAGATTTGATTTGACTTCCACTGCATTGGGGTGGTGGCAGAAGTCTCAAAGACATACAGCATACATATCTCAAAACCTGGAAATAATAAACCAAAAGTATTTGCATGGATAGATTTCACACAGAAAATGATTGAATTATTGTGTCATTTGGCTGAACTAAGCCTTTAACATGTTACAGATATATACATATAACTTCTTAACACTCATCATAGAAGTAAAAATGCCAGAGGAAGTTTCATTCAGATCTGCAGGTTTCATTCATTGATTCAACTTCAAGGTCAATGCAGCGCCATCTCTCCGTACACTGACGATGTTAAACTCAACTATAAATGTGATGTACATGTGATTTTCAGCCGTTCTCATCTGCATGAATCCTGATACACTTTGAAAGACGCAGCGGTGTAACAAGGATTTGTGTGCCTTAAAACTGGCTGTGAAAAGCCACGACTGAAGAGCCGTACACACCGTTGAAAACCAGGACCCCTGGGGTGCTCACTGATCCTTTTGCGGTTCTTCTCCATGCTATGTAAGATGTATGCCACGCATTCTCAACCAAACGCAGAGGGCCCTGCAGCAATTCAGCCCCGTCTCCATGGCAACCTGAATCCTCCCCCCGCCTCCCTCCCCGCCTTTCAGAGAGTTTCCTACACGGCTTTACACTGGTTGGCATATCTGGCTGATATGCAGAGACTATGAGGTGCAGAGAAAAATTATTCGCATCGGTCTGGAGGTCTCGTCCCACTGAAATGTCACTTAATGCCTCAGTCCCTCCTCCCTCCACCTCCCCCCCACCCCACCATCAGTCTTCCTCAACACTATACATCCTGTCTCCCCGTAGCAAATGATGATTTGGCTTTCAGCCACTACCATCTCTCTGGTGGGAATGACTCAATAAACACTGAAACTTCCATTAAGACAAAATAGTATCTAAGTGTTTTTGTTAAAACTTAATTTTTCCCCAGAATGTGGGAGGCACTGCAGTGTTTTATGGGAGCAACTGAACGATTAACAGGGAGCAGGTTTTGATCAGAAAACAAATCAGCTCACAGTCTGATACATGGCCAGTGGCAGTGGAGGAAAATGCTGACGCCACATTTTACACTTTATCAGCGATTAAACAGCTAATACTGTGAAACAAAGGGTGGAAAATGGACCAGTTTGTAACAAAAAAGAGGGACATTGCAGAATTTTCTTCTGCTTCCAATTTCCAACAGTTTGTAGCTACTGTTTATTTGCCATTATAACACCACATTGTGGCAACTATGACCTTGCATTGTGTCGGGTTGAAAGGCATTTGAATGAGCACCAATATCTCCCTACTGCATCCTTCTGCCTTAATTACCTTTTTATACCTGGAACCCAGCATCTATCTGATCCCAGCACTCTGCTGCCTGCCCGATCCCTGCAAGTGCCAACACTGCACGGTATAGCAGTCCCTCTCATGTATTATTGCTTATATATGCCAGAAAAGTAGCTTATCGTCTCAAAGATCAAACTAATTGCTGCCGATAAATATTAGCATGAAAACAGTCAAAGCCACAATGTGTAGAATTTGAAAATGACCCCTTAGTGATTGGCAGTTGACGCTGCTAACACAGCCCCTTTCGCAGGGATTTTCTTTTTCACAACAAAAGCTTACCATCAGAATAATTTGAAAGATGCTATAATCACATAAGAATTCATAGTGGACACATACACTTCTTAACTTGCCAGTAAAAGCACAAATTACTGAGCTAAACACTCATTTTTAATAATTCTGTAATAATGCATAGAATCTATCAAATGTGGGTTTGTGTTCACTGCCTAAAAAATGCTCCAAAAGTATGTAGACTCCCCTGTACTTTTGGGGCTGTTTTTTATGGTTGGCTTAAGCCAAGGGAAAGGTTAATGCTATGGCATACAATGATATGTTAGATAGTAGTTTGCTTTGAACTTTGTGGCAACAGTTTGTGGCAACTTTCGTGTTTCAACATGACAATGAATTTGTGCACATAGTCAAATCCACAGTTTGGTGTGGAAGAATTTGACTGGCCTGCACTGAGCCCCGACCTCAACCCCATCCAACACCTTTGGGGTGAACTGGAACAGCGATTGTGAACCAGACCTCATTGCCCAACAGCAGTGGCCGACATCACTAATGCTCTGGTGGCCTGAATGTGAGCAAACCCCTGCAGTCAGAGTCCAAAACCTTGTGGAAAGTCTTACCAGGAGAGTGGAGGCTGTTCTAACAGCACATTAATCCCCATGGTTTAGGAATGAGATGTTCAACATCACATCTCACATGTAATGTTCACGTGTACATACAGTTTTTGCTATGTAGTGTACATAACAGTAAATAATCAGACATATAATAATTTATCTAATTTGGGTTTGATGTTTCACTGGCTAAATCTAATAAATTTGGTGGTTTCAAGTTAGGCAAATGTTGCTGTTTTGGACTTTGCAAGCTAAACCAAGACTCACTCTTGTGCATATATGACAGATAATGACCAACAACACCATCCAAAACTCTACCTTTCTTGGGCTGAGGGCTGCTGCTGGTGCCCGGGGTGGAGGGCCTGACATCTGTCTTGGAGGAGGCATCTGTCTTGGTGGGAGTCTCTGTTTGGGGGCTGGAGTCTGTTTTAGGAGAGAGGTCTGTGATGGCTGAGTCATCTGAAGTTTGAGGGTCCTTCCCCAAAGACTTGTCCCCATTCTGGATGGACTCTGTCTGCAGGGGCAGAGCTGGAAGACAGAAAAAGACAAATTGATTATTAACAAGATACCACAGTGAAAAATAGAATTTGCTGATCCTGATAGCAGATGTTTATTTTCCACATCTAACTCGGTGAATTAAGGATTTATTTCGACCAAACCAGAGTTGGTGATTGCTGGAACAGTGCAAAGACAAACCAAGGCAGTTTTGGTGAGTTTTGTTCTGTCGAGTTTGAATGAAGTGTTACGTTGTTACGATGATCTGCGAGGTAAAATTACTTTATTTGTCAATGGAGTTTGGTGGCTTTGAGGAGAGCGATATAATAGCTGTTTCTGGTTAAACAAAAAGGATCTTTCTCTTTAACAAAAAGGTCTATCTTTGTAGGGTCCTTTCCATAATGTTGTCAGACACTTATAATAACAACGTGAGCCTGTCAGTGGCAAAAACAAGCTCTTTTAGTGGACGTACATTGACGGTGCGCAACTGCCCGGATAATTACATTGCAGCCTGATTGGCTGCTGCCGGCTGCATCCCCCTTGCTCAATACTGGACCAATTTTAAAAATTGTTGTCCCAATTAGTCACTTAAATGCAAAAACATAGGAAAATAGGGTCCAGGTTGAAAAATAATCATGATAACCTATGTACATTGCTTTTTTTGTGCTGTCAGTGCTTTTTGTCTAATATATGATGTCTTGCTGTTGTGTCATTCACCATTAGTGTGCAGTCTCCAAGGTGACGATTCCATTAAACGCTAGTGACTTTTTTTCCTCATCCATTGCTAACACTATAAACCTGGAAATCGCTTTTTGACTTCATTAACACTCTCATTAGAAATCACTAACATCTCTTTCACACGTAATTCACACACATCAGGCGATCCGCAACTTCCCCCTCCATCCCTGAAGGTTTTAGTCCTGCAGAGAAAAGGCCTCCTGTCAACAGTGTTAAACACACCAGCAGTAGGTGAGACACAAGTGGGGGAGAGGCTAAGATACACATTGATTTTTCCTGTAGAGGAGGAGGAAAACATTGGAGATTGTTGTGTAAGTCTATTTCAGCTTGCTTCCCTAAAAAGAAGAAATTCTTACATAGTGATTATCATGGGGATAATTAATGATAGATTGGCTTAATTATCCCCATAGAGCCACCTAAACGGATCTATAAATCCCTTGACTTCACTGTGGGGCATGAAAAGATCATGGCTGCTCAAGCTGTAAATTAGTCAACAAAAAGTTCCATAATCAAATAATTGTTAAAGTCATTTTTAAGTAAAAATGCCAAACATTTGCTGGTTTCAGCTTCTCAAATGATGATTTGTTGCTTTTCTCTGTTTTAAATGATTATCTATGATTATTATCTTTTGGGTTTTGCACTGTTGATCGGACAAAACAAGCAAATTGAAGATGTTGCCTTAGATTCTGGAACATTTTAATGGACATTTTTCAATATTTTCCTATATTTTATGAACTAAACGAGTACTTGAGTGATTTAGTATTGCACTTCTATAAAGGCGGGGGACTTGTGAGAGACAAATTTAAAAACAAATGGTCAAAAGCAAAAAGTCGTAACTACGTATGGGAACCTTGGATTTTTCTGAAAGCTCTGATATATCACACTTTCTATTACTTTTTACATACAAATTACAAACAAATTCCTTGTATGTGAAAACCTACTTGGCAATAAACCTGTTTCTGATTCTGATTATATCAAATCATTCAGTAATGTCTCTTGAGTAGTTTTCTTAGACTTGACAAAGCTCCTCCTAAAGCCACAGAAGACATTATGCAACTGTTTTCACCGGCTGTGTGGTACTCATGATCAACTTTGACATGTAAAGTTGGAAGAGTACCCCTACATTATCGATGAAAATAATCAATACTTGCAGTCCTATATTCAATATAATGTTTTATGTATCATGAAGCCTCTAGAAGTGTGTATGAAAACTTCCTAACATGAGCACCATTGATGGCTCCACACAGATCCGGTCATGAGGCCAGACATCCTGACCTCAGACCCTTACGGAGGGTGACAAAGAGGCAGCAAAAAGCAACAAAACACATCCTGTTTTAATCCCTGCTCTGACTTTGTTTTCACACTCAGCCACCCTGCTGATACTGTCACTGAGTTAGGCTGCTCAGCTGCCTCCCTCCCTTTATCCCTCTCTGGTTGTCACACTGAAGAAGTCTGTGACGAACTGAGGCAGAGCTGCAATGACGCATGGAGGGGGGGCTGGAGCAGGAAGAAGAAGAAGGGACAATTTGTGCACTTCTACAAGGACATGTGGAGGGTGAGAAGAGAGATTTATAGAGAAAGGAAAGCTGGAGGACAATGAGAGCGTGGAAAAATGGTGCAGCAGGCTGTTTTTATATTGACAGAGGAGAAAAAAGGGAGTGTAGGATTTGAAAAGACAAAAAGGAAGAGAGATAAAGACAGAAACAGCTAAGGCCCAGAGCTGGAGAAATAATGAGACGGGAGCTCAGAGATAGTGTGGTAAGAAGGTGAGAGGCTGCAGGTTCGTGGCCAGTTCTCCACTCAAGTCAGCCAACAGTGGGCAGATGGAGCGTGACGCTCTCCTCAGGCCCATCCAAACACTCACCAAACCACATAAATCACAGATTAACACTTGGCTCCTCTCCAGCTACCCCCACTGTACTTCAACACCGAGCTTAATGCACAGGTTGCACTATAGAATACAAATGGAGGAATAATAGGACGTGAATTGGAGCCCCATGTGTGTTTAGGTAAGACAGCAACTGTAAGAAAACAGATGCAGCATCATGTTCAAACAGGACGGCACTGCTTCTACCTGATGTTGAAAAACGGATTAGGATTTGGCAAAAAGAGGATTGCAGTGCTCCTCCTTACTTGAGAAGATTACTTGTTCACCAAGTGTGGAAGACCTTTTGAATTTGATCAGTTTACCAGCCTTACATGGCTGTAAGAGACACCGTGAGTCCAAATTAGGAATGATTAGGACGACTAAGATCACTTGAATTCCTAGAATTTAAATTATTCATGGACGGAAAAAAGAGTATATAGCTAAAAGACAAAAAAAAAAGCACATTAACAAGTGGTGCTGATTATACTGCCACCATAACACTGTCAGAAAAAGATGACGCATAAAACCCTTTCTTACCCTCTCCTTTTAACAGTTTCTATTGTGAAGTATGGTTTTCTGTTGTCTTTATCTATGGTTTTATTTTATAGATATTTATTTCCTATGTTTTGGTAACAAGCATGATTGACTGAAATAAATAAGTAGAAAGCGTCCAACACTACTGTCTGGTGACCTGTCCCCTCTCTCTGTATCATCCATGTACGTCTGCCCAAATATGATCATTTTAGGGTTGTAGGACTATTGTCCAGGTCATATGTTCCACTTTTTGGGTGTGATTGCTTATGAACATCTAGGAAATAAAGTTTATTGTACTGTAATCTTGATTGAATACCTTTGACGTCTATGTGCAAACCAGGTACCACTGTGATAAGCTGCACAGAAAAGACTACAGAACAAAGGCTGGCTATGGACGAGATCTCTCATATGACTAGTTTATGCTGCAGAGTTGACTCTAACTAGTTATTACCATAAGCACAGCATGGGTGTGGCTGTTGTGTGGTTTTTTTTTTGCATCTAAACTGCACTGTAAGAGAGGAGTGATGATAGGCGTTGTGTTAAAGCAAGACTACAGTATAAACTTTGAAAGAAGAAATACCACATTCTCCCTCTTACAAATGAAAAGTTGGGTCCAGAACTTGCCTGAGAATCATCCCATTTTTAAGTTTTCTTCAGTATAAAAGTAATCCAGTGATAGTTGTCTGTACATCCATGGATACATTGCAAACAGGAGTGCCAATTTGCAAAAATGTAACTCAATACAGGCAAAAAAAAAAAACATCAACATCATATAGCTCAATGAATCCATGGCAATATTATATTATACTTCCTATTTACATCCCCTAAAGCATTATGGGAACTGTATTTCCAAACGTTAGATAATGATTATACCTCACATAGAAGTAAGAGCAAGAATAATAATAGAAGTGACATAAACCATGAATATTAACTTTTTTCAAGTTTGTTGCAATATATATATATATTTTACATTACTGAGGCGCAGAATGTCCTGTTGACGATGGGGGTTTTGCATCTACCAACAGTTATTCTACATTCAACAGAAATGTATTGGCAAAATTTCACAATTGCTTCCAGTGTACTAACAATTACTTGCTTACTTACTTATGAAAACTACAGCCCTAATATGGGATAATACTTTAATTGAACTATGCAGCCGTAATATTAATATACATGTTTTCAGTGGTTTCCCTGCAACAACAACAAATTAATATCAATACAGCCTTGCAGAAATACATGTTCAGTGTCAAGTCAACAAGTGCATCTTTTGCCCGTGATCAGCCATTCATGTGACAGGCTCCATTTAACACAGAAACACAAATTCAGCATGATGTTCACCCGTTGCTCCCTCCCTCCCTCCTCCCCCTCAGCTCCTCGTCCCTCCACTGCCATCTCAGGTTTCTGTGCCACTGTGACAGACTCTGGGTTTATAAATAGCGTTAAGCACCATACTGAGAATGTCGGCCATAAAAGGGGCTGGCTTCTGTCGAGGCACCTTGGGACGGCACAGTGACCACAAACTGCAGCATGTGGTACACCAGATTTACTGTGCAGGCAGGGCAGGAAACATAACTTTGTTTGTATGTGGGCCACATTGGCTGGTACATTCCAAATCCATCTGGCATAAATACTGTTTTAACCAATTATAGAATAAAACAGAGAAATGAGGCTTGGTAACCTGCCAAACTGGGAGCCAAACTTAAATTAAATTTCAACCACAGCTGAAATTTACCAATGATGGTCAGTTAATCTTTCAATGTTTTCCCTGAGACAGCTGAGGAAGTATGGATGCTTATACTTCTAGTTCTAATGCACTGCATTTCCCAGAATTCCTTTTTTAAAGGCACCTGAGAGCAGATATGACAGTTGTGGTTTGTATGTGCATGTACAGGGACTGAGAGAAAACAGTGATAGAAACAGTGTGGGGAAAAAAGCAGCTATGAAAACAAAAAATAAACAATTAAAATTGTCCCAGAAATGTGAGGTACGTTCCATTTTTGTGTTTAAGTATTTTCCAGTAGATCTTCCCTTTAATTTGGCACCCAAGTAAGAGATGGGCTGTGCATGAAGGGAACTTACAGTACAAGCAGACCGAACGCGATGAGTTTGTAAGAGGGGAGGCATATCCGTCACGAGGAGTATGAGGGCCAGTAGGCCAACCAATCACATTTTCTCTCATTTCCTCCCTGTGTTCAGTCTGGCTTTACCGTTACAGCGTGGACATTGTCACAAAAAGAAAGTTTGGGGGAATTTTTCCCATTTTTCTTACTATGCAATTGAACTCATTTTGCACACAGTTTGTATTTGGGGTGGTCGAGATAAGCCTGATTGAGCTCAGTTTTTAGAGCCAACAGCTCATCCAACAAGGATTATAAAGAGTACGGTCTAGACCTGCTCTATAGGAAAAGTGCAATGAGATAACGTCTGTTATGATTGGCACTATATAAATAAAATTGAATTGAATTGAAGTAAAGAAATACACCTTTAAGGGGCATCGTGGTGGCTTAGTGATTAAGACGCGTGCCATATACTGTGATTTCGATGTTCCTGGTTCGATGACGGGGGAGGGTCCGTGCAGAGCCCTGTGCAGACGTCCATGTGCAGCCCAAAATTTGCGAAGGCTTGTTTCGTGCACTGTACGTATGTACTGTATTCCATATCCATGGTCCTATTCTCGTTAAGCGGCCGTACGCAGCATTTTCTTTTTTTTTACTTTTTCATGTTGTTCAGCCAAATACAACAAACAGATGAGCTCTTCTTCTTGCTGTCAGCAGGTCGCCATCATGTTTTCTAGTGTGCATGTGTAGAACGTGTCTGCATATGCAGACCTCCGATTGTAGTTTGCATTGAAGCTTGTGCGCATCAGCTGTCCGAGTACAAGTCTGCAGCTGTCCTCTTCTGTACTGAAGTATGATCAAGGCTTAAGCCATGACAGTGTGACAGTGAGCCAGCATGCACAATACCGGGACCTGAAAACCAAAGCAGCTACACGGAATTAAGCCATCATTGATTTTATTATTTACACATGTGCTTTTCCAACTGTGTCAAACATGTCTTCTGTGAAAAAGGCCTGTTAGCAGTTTTTGACTTGTAGTCTTCACGTCAACATCCAAGTTGTAATTACCACTGCATTATAAACTGTATAATCATACTGGCAACTGAGTGTATATTGTAAATATTGTATTAACAAAGTTCCTAACTCAGATATTAACATGGGATTGAAAAATTTAATTACATCAAACTGTTTCACTCCCTGTTTACATGCGCCTATAGCCGTTTGGGATGCATTTGTATATTCTGGGAAAAGCTGTTGTAATATAATAGTAGATTTTATACTACGTATCTACTTGAGAAAATATTTGTTAAAGAAGTTTCTTTAAAAAAAGCTATTATGAGTTTGGCTCATTGCAAGTACAGTAAATAGGGAAAATATTAAAAGGGAACTATCTCTTTAATCAGTCTTTTTTGAAAGGTGGAGGGAAGCAGAACCCCATGTTGTGTGAAGCAGGTCAGACTATTGTTTGGAGTTATGTGCATGAGAGAGCCAGTATGTGAACGTATGTGTGTGTGTCTTTGTGATGAGTGGGACATGTTGGATCTGGGTCAGGCCAACCTCAGGAATCCCTGGCATCCACATTTCTCTTGCACGTGTTTATAAAGCAAATGTGTGTCTTCTGTATGAGTCTGCACGGCCTGCATGTTCCAGGGAATCAAAGGATCAAAATCATCCAAAAAAAGAAGAGATTAAATACTGTATGTGTTGTCAAAGTAACAGGACAATATTTGATTGATTTCCACAAAATGCACAATGTCAAGTGACTCCAGGAACTATTCTAACCAAACACAGACATTTTGTTTCACTTCTTATTTCACAACCTTCTGCAGGATGTGTTTGACTGCTTACACACTGTCAAAGAGCACATGCGCCTTTGAAGGACGCCTCCACCACCTCTTCCTCTATGGATGTAAAAAAACGGAAACGCTCTTGGGCAACAAGTATCCACGCCCAAGGGAAAAGCAGAGGAAGAACATTCCTGGGACATTGGTGTTGAGAGTAACAACAGCCAAAACACACGCCTCCAGTTCAGATGTCTGGAGAGCTAAAACCTGTGAGTGTGTGTGAAATATTCACGAAATAAAATTACTAGGTAAATATTCTGTACACCAATTTCCACCTTAACAGCAGGAAGAAAAGATATCTATTGTCCATTGTACTAAACTGAAAATCCACTTCCTCAGCTCCATCTCATGACAAACAACAATGAGAACTAAGTAAACCAAAAGGTCACTGAGTCCAAATTCAAGCATGTATGATACATAAAAACCCCCCAGAAATAAAATATCAACCACACCACTGCCTCTGAGGGCACAGGAAAATTTCAGGCCTCACGAACAAATGCTGCACGAACCTTTGAATCCCTCAGATTCTTCCATTACGCTGTGAGAGTTCACCAGACCAACAGCTGTGTTTGCAATGAGTTCCAGGTCACAGCAACAACATGCACAGCTACTAATCACTGTCACAGAAGACGAAATGTGGCTTCTCTGTACTGATGAAAGCCAAGAAACCTTCACTTTAAAGCTAGGTTTCAATTACAGACCACTTACTCTCAAAACTACTGTGTGTCAGCTGTTAAAGACAATGCTGCCTTTTCTCTTTGGACTGAATGTGCATATCTGGCTAGAAGTTAGCATAGTTGACCATTCATGGAGCCACGCCACCCTTAGCAACTGCGGATACGCCTGTCAAGTGCCGTGCTTAGTCATTTTTGAAAATATGAGTCTTCAGTTTCACACAGAAGTAGACAAAATAAGACTTCTCATTTCAAGCCGACGACGAGTATTTAGTCACCTGAAATGACGACAGACGCTATCAGATTTTATCATCTGTAGCTAGCAAGCACAAGCTAATGCTCGCACTCAAACTCAGTGAGTTGGTCAAAAGCCCTGTCTTCAGCTGACTTTTTAATGTTTCCAGTTGACTTGTTTTAAATGAGAACCTGTAAAAGGGTATTAAATATGCACATCTTTTCTACATACATGATGTGATGCTAAAATATGGAGGGTAAAGCTAAAGTTCAAAAGGTAAAAACACCCTCACCAGCAGATCCATAGCAGACCTGAAAATAAAGGAGGAACATTGTGTATCACAGGGTATAGCTAGTAAGCCCCATTATTATGTACAGTATTATTTATAAAAATGAAATGACAATGTTATTCGTTCTAACATAACCCTTAGATGGTTTCGATGCTTCCTATAGGAAAAACGTACTTGGACAAGAACCACAGTGGTTAGATTTATGCAGTGGATGTTCCAGGTTACGTAACCTGTACCCCCACATAATAAAGTGGATGGCTAATAACATGCTCCTTGCCTTTGGAAGTAACACTCAGTAATACTGTAGGTAGTAAGCTAGTTAGCCGCACATGCTAACGACGGCAGCTCACTTTAGAGCAGATAAACACAAATAAATCAGCATTAGCATGAGCAGCCTTGTTAAAAGCAACAGAAGTTTAGTTACTGTCTGTTTACTGTGTTTATTTACAACAGCAGCCTAGTTGGTTGATTCGGAATAACGTTGGCATTGTTGTTCCTCTAACTAACAAGAGCTAACTGGCTAAATTTGCTAGCTTAGGAGAGGCGAGGGTTGAGAGGGTGGTGACCACTGTCACTCCCATAATGAAATAAAAAGGTAGCTATAAAAAGGTCATTTTGAAATAAAATGTATATAATGAAAAGATTCCTAAAATTCGGTTATTATGAAAATGAATGATGAAATAATATTTCATAATAATGATGAGTTGAATAATTCCTTCAGTTACTTCATAAATTATTGATTCATTTATATATTTTAGGCAATTTATTCATATGCTTATGTCATAATGTATTTTTTATTTATTTAATATTGAACATTTTGGGGCTCCATAAGTGAGCACCACAAACCCCCAAAAATTGACTAATCAGGACACACGATGCTGGTTTATAATAGTAAAGATCAGTGTGAAGGACCATATTCTCGTTATCTCAACCCTTCCCTGTCTTTGAATACAGGGTAAAAACAGGACAAGCTATTAAAAGTATTTAACAAGTACTACAGAGAGTGTTTGGGTCTGAACATGAGCGCTAAAATAGATTGAGTCAGAATGGTGAGGGGCAGTCGACAGGATGTTACTCCACTGCAAACAGGAGGGATCTCCAGATGCTTTTAACCACAAAGAAGTGGGTTACCCAGTCATAAAGACACAAAACAGAGCCAACCATGAATCATATATGGATCATCTATTATTCACCTTTTCCTCCTTCTCTATTCACCAGCTCAGTGTTGATACTAAAAATAAGGTCAAAGGTGATCCAGCGAGAAAAGGGTAAGATTTTTGAACCATTTTTAAATGCCGGGTGCTGAGAAAAGCTTTTCTTCGAGACAGGGAGAAAATAGCTCAGGCGTGGTTTGTTGTGACTGAGGCTGTAGTCAGGGAGATTCACTTCCTCAGTCATGACCTCATCATTAGGTAATCTCCACGACATAGCAACGGTAAGCAAGGTACATGATGTAACTAAACACAAGTTACCACAAATTAAGTTTCTCTTCATGCTGAAGGCTAAGAGAATGAGCGGAGCAATAACTATACAGTAGCAACAGACCAACTCAGCCATTAACACACTCTACAAGGTTGTACGGAACAAGCCTGAACTGCTGATCTGGCCAAACAGAAGTATGGCTACTGCTTTAAGAGTGACAAAGAGGAAACAAGAGGGTACCGCAAGAAATGTGTCCATAGCACAGAGCATCAAAAACTGTCAAGTACCGAAAGCTGGCATTCAATGTCTGCTCAGATCTGTAACCTTGTTTATTCCTTGAGCGACAGACTTTTTAAATCAGACTTTTGTTAATTTTAGACAATTTTATTAAAGCTGCATTAATCTATTTTGTTATATTAACAATTGACAATTAACAAAATGATTACGTGCAACGTGAAGGGTGTCGCTCACAGCAAAATAAACCTACAGAGAATTATCACCCGACTCTGCAGAACTGAAACATTTTTTTATTATTGCCCAAACTCAGGCATCATTTCAGCACTAGAGCAGAACAAATTCAAACAATACTCAGCCCTGTATAGCACCACTGAAAAAAAGAAGTTAAAAAGGGATTTGCCTGCATAAAATGTGATGGAGAGATAATGTCAATGAAACAATCAGTTACATAAAACAGAGACAACAAGTGAAACAAAAGACAGAAACGAAAAGCAAACAGAGATCTGCAGTAACAATGATTCACACTGCAGATCGTTTATTTCTCTTAGAACCGCAGACCACCAGCCTCCTTCAGACACTGACCACTTACTGCATCAGAGCCTGGAAGAGAGTCTGCAAGCAAATCCTATTTATGTTTTTACAAAGCCACCATGCTCCTAATTACATCTAGTCTTTTCTTTTTCTTTTTCTATATTTAACTAACTATTTTTCAAGAGAGACGTGGCCAGTGTACTCCTTGTCTGCAGGTCCCATAACAGTTTCAGCAAATATGTGACTCTAACTAAGAACTTGTTGTCAATATTTAATAAAAACAAAGTATTGAGAGTCTTTTTATGATAAAACATCAGAATCAAGTCACCACAAGTGTATATAGACCACAGCTGCCCCACAACACTCTTGTTTTGGACTCATAAAGTAGGGCATAACTGTATCTAGCTGACTAGTGTTGACCTGACGTGAGGTGTGATGGCGGACTAAGTATAATCTCTGCTGAGGTCTGGTTTCAGTGCTGCGAGGGGCCGTCATCACGTAACTAGAAAAAATAAACACCTTCACAACAGAAAAAGTTAATATTGTGCTCTCTGTCTATAACTATACGACTATTAAGAGCTAGTTAAACAGCTATTATGAGGAATTGGAGAAAAGTAGATCCCCTGATGCAGAATGAATGGGTAGTAATTGTTGAAGAAATCTTCTTAAAGGAAGAACTGTCACGTATCTTGAGACTAGAGCTGGGCGTTATAGCAAATTAATTCAGTTCATTTGAATGTTTGTTTTTGCGCGATGTGTAAAATGTCTAAACTGTGAAAACCAAGTCACGACAGTCACGACAGTCCTGTAAACTGCAGTATTGTATTTTATGGGGGGGGGATTGATAACATTTTTTAATCATCCTCAAGATTTAAAAAAAATCTAAATTTAATTTCTTTGTCCAAAATGGAAGTACAATTGAACTCAGAAAGGTCTGTATGAATGATGTGCTGTTGTAAATATATTTTCCAAACATGTTTCTTTTCTTTCTTTTATTATTTTCAATGATAGAAGTTTTTAAAAATGATTAAAAAAAATAAGAAATAATCCATATTTCTTTGCTGTATATTGTGATAAACATTATTACAGTTATTAGTCTTGATGTTTTGGGAAACATTTAATTTTTGCTTCCAGTATTGACAGTTTGACCCTTAATACATTAAACTTGCAGTGGATTAATCCATTTCATAAATGACATGAAGACGAGGATTCGATACTTCTTTTCACTAAAAATCATCAGGAAGAGGGTGCTACAGCATCAACTCTGTAGTGTTTTGCTTCAAAAACATCAGATTTTCAATCATTCTGGAGAAAAAGTCAACGGGCCGGAGGACAGTAACGACACCTCACCAAAGTCAGACAGCCTCTACGTGATTTAATGTAGCTGTGAACATCAGACACATCAAATTTTGCAACCAAGAGGTTGGGTAATGTCAACTCAAAGCCCTCTAGACAAGAGGAAACCTGACCAGCTGCAGCCAAAACCTACCAGTATTTTGCTGCAGCCCGGTCTTCATCTTTCATCCTGGAGAAGAGCTTTTCAAGGAACATTTCAGATCATAAAAGGGCACAGTGAGCTGCTAGCTGGGTCAGCACGGCTCGTGCGTGGGTGATGGAAGAAGCAGTGTGGCGTCATCGTAGGAGACTGCAGAGGTAATCAATTGACTGGTGCAGCAGGAGAGGCTGCACTTGAACTGGTTTAATTTTGCTCATTTGCCGTTCAGAAATAGCCGTCTGGAGAGCAGAAAAACACTTGGGAGAGGTTTGAAAAGAAAGAATCACAGACAGAAAACATCTGGCACACCACCTAACGACGGATCCTTACACAAACAGAAGTAAAGATTTTCTCCATGGATCATTGTCAGATCTGTTTTAAGTCAAGATGGCTGATCATATACATATGATTGTTTTAATATTATGAGTTTTGTTGTCCTGTCTATGGATTAAATTAGGTTGCAGTCATACAGTCTGTTAGCAGCAAGCATCAGCCATCATCTGCGCTCTAATATTAGAGCCTGTCGGTCCTGTGACTGAGATGTTGTGTGGTGAGTGACACTTGTGTGTGTGTGTGTGTGTGTGTGTGTGTGAGTTTAAGTGGGCACGAACGTCATGTTATCTGCACACACACATAAGCACGCATACACTTCAAAGCAGGAGGATGGGGGGACGCATCTGTTAGTGATTCCCCTGAGGTTGGAGTAACACATCAACAAAAACATCCAGTATATACTGCAAGGCAGCATGGGTAACAACATGGGGGACAAGTACAGGACAGGAACCAAACGGATACAGTTGAACGCCTATGAAGCTAAAATACCAAATTCAAAGAAAATCTTGCAATTATGGGGAATTCTTACCTAAAATAATATTAGACATGTTCATGCATCATCTCCTTTTTGAGCTCATGAGGTCTCCTTTGCAGCAAGCACAGCAAAAAAGCTCCTATTTAACACTAAAAATGAATTTAGCTGCATTAATATCGATCAATTAAACTTTAATAGGCAGCCAACGCCCAAGGAAGTAAAAAAAAGTGAACTGCAGAATAAGAAAAGAGAGAGGGAAGTGCCTCTGGGTTAGCTGGAGGACACAATCAATACTGTATAGGTACTCTAATACATCAAAGTGAATCTTCAGCTTGAATATTTAACCTACTTTCAAGTGCAGAGCAGCTCTGGGTTGAAAGGCCAAATTCATGTAACCGGTCCCAGTTACTGGCTGGATAGCAGAACTCAGTGCTCTTTTGGTACCGACCGAAATGCATCGAAAAACTGACACTGAATGTCTGATCAGATTTGCAATCTTGTTTCGGGCTGAAACTAACAGTTATTTTCTTCATCAATTAATCTGCCAATTATAGTTTGAGGTCTGTAATATGTCAGAAAATAGTAATGAGTCTAATGTAACATCTTCAAATTACTAGTCTTCATAGTCCCATAAGACAAAGAAAAGAAGCAAATCTTTACAACGGAGAAGCTGGAACAAGGGAATATTTGACATTTTAGCTTGAACAATGACTAAAATGATTAATCGATTACTAAAATAGTTGCTGATTATTTTTCTGACGATCAACTGATCGATGAACTGACTGATCATTTCAGCTCTCTTGTTTTCCTATTCTTTGATCAAATAGTCCTGATTTAAATCAAAATGTTACCATTTTTGGCCTGATGTTTAGACAACTTTCATAGAAAAAAGTATCCGTGTGGTATTGTTGTTGTATTGTTCAGCGCTACCAGTAACCAAAAATCAACTAATTTCTCTCAAGGATAAAGTAGTATAACAAGGCATACTATTTTATGTGATAACAGATTTGTTTTTAAATTGAATAAAATTAGGAAGCTATTTAAGCAAACATACATATAATGATTTTATTGTCTTGTGTTGTCAATTAGTTAGGTGCCCTTCTTTTTCTCTACTTTTTTATCTAAAAATGTGACTGGACAACATTTTCTCTAACATCTGTCCAATATGCCAAATCATACTGTATTTAAAACTAATCATCTGAAACATTTTTTCATTAATTGACAGATGTAGGACAAAGTCTCAAGTCAAGTCCTGTTCTTTGTGTTTCGCATCCTAAACTAGTCATTATTTAGTCTACTGTGCCAAACATTTCCCTCCTGCTCACGCAACCTGATTGGCTGCTGTCAGACTGATTATCCCCTGCACACTTTTTAATAACAACATTTTTAATCTTAGGGCTTGAGGAGAAAAAGTGAAAAAATGAAGCAAAGTAACAAGTCATTGGTTTTAAAGTCAAAGTCGAGTTGCAAGTTGATTTTGTCAAATAGAAGTCTAAAGTCATCAGATTGGTGACTCAAGTCCACACCTCTACTGATCGATACAACACAACCGTGATTCAAGTCTGAATCAGTCTTACAAGTTTTTACTTTACAATACTAAATGTCCTCTGGTGCACAATCAGGAAGTGATGCGTTTTGCCATTCCTGAAGCAGCAGCGGCTAATCTGGAGGAGGAAATGCGTAGAAATACTGTATGTAGTATTAGCACTAACAGCTACCTAACAAAACTAACTCAAACAAAAGTGATATTTGGGAAGTGCAGTACAAAAATATCATGATTGAAAATTGGGTCATTTTGGATTAACTGTGAAACATTTCGAGTATTTGTACACATTGTCGAGTAAGAAAGATATCAGCACTTTATCTGGCTCTGATTTCTCTTATTACTCCCTCCATATTAGCTCTGAAACACTCACAGATGTTTAGATGTTGCTACAATGACTCTAATCTATAAAATGTGATATGACAGTTCCTTTTATGACTAAACTCTGCCTCACACCGTTCCCTAACAGGATTATGCTGCAAACGGGATTATTAATATCAACGTCCCATTCATGACTTCTGCTTTTTTGAATGCCAGATACGAAAGGAAACATGACTTATTTGTGCATAAGCTCACAGGAAGCTACGTCCTTCTCCTTCTTCATACTCAGCAGCAGAATGGAGCATTTCCTCGCCGTTCTTGTGTGAGCGGTTAGTGTCGTGGCTGTGATTTATAGCATCTGGTCGCAGAGATCGCTGACATGGAGTGTTTTGGGGGGGGGGCGCGTTCTTCCCCATCTCCTCCTTCTTCCTTCTTCTTCAAGAATCCACTCAAACCACAACAACCTGCCTAAAACCTCGACTCCCCATCCAGTTTCTCAGAGTCATTCCAGCCAAACCCGTCCACACCCAACCCGCCCAGCAGCACTCTCTCTACATGCATTCGAGCCCCCAGGACGCAAACGAGACACAGCTGGCAGAGCTGTGAGAACTCGAGCCCCGTCTGACTGCAGGAGCTGAGAGGAGCTTTGTCTTTCGGGTTTTTGAGTTTTAGTTTTTCCCTCCGATGTTAACTGAAACAGTATTAAAAAAAAAACTCTCAGAAATTAGGATTAAAAAATCTAAGGTGTGATTGATCGAGAGAAAATTAATAGGAAACTATTTTAATAGTTAATTGATTGTTTGCTAGCTTTCCATTCTCACGTGGCACATATGCAGTTTACTGTGATACCCACTCAAAATTATTACCAATTTTTGAAACTATTTTGGGTCCTTGAATTCAGAAAGACGTAGACAAAGTAGGAATCTGTTTTCTAGCGAGAGACCAATGATTTTGAAAAGCAAAAAGAAAAGATGATTGTTGCTAGCAGATAATACAAGCCATACAGTAGCTAGCTAGCTAATCAAGCTAATGTTAGCTCCATGAGTTGGTTGAAAAAGCAATCTCTGACTTTTTAATGTTTCTAGCTGACTTGTTTTAAAATGAGAATCCTGTAAAATGGTCTTAAATATACACCTGATGGCTATACACACACGATATTGTGCTAAAATAATGAGGCTAAAGCTAGCAGGTCCCGGGCTAAAAGGCAACATCCTCACCAGTTGATTCATGTAGAAGACACAGACAGAAATATTGCTGCGTAGAGCTAGTTAGCCCTCTAAGTAAAGGAAAATGTTAGATCCGACTGTTATTTCATTCTAACATAAACGTGTTTGGCTGCTTAGCTTACCTAGACAAGCAAGAGGTTACTTTTATGCTATATTGTTTGTATTTTCAAACAGGCATGGGCATATTTACAGCTGCAAGAGAAAAGGCTTTCAGGAAGAGGACTTAAAAGTGTGTTTAGCCAACGTATCGCTATCTCCGGTAACATTGGCTGGGGTGTCAACTTCCCCAAATCCAATAAGCATCAGGACAGAGCTGCTAATGTTAGCCTAAACTACAGTAGCAAGAAAGGCTTCCAAACAGTGAGTATATACTACTCAGAGGATGTGCTAAATATGAACAGGGCTTTTTTTGTAACATAACACCAGAAAACAATGTAGTATGAAGTGTTCCTAGGCCTTGGAAGCAACGCTGGATTTGGCGACTACTCTAGGTAGTTAGCTAGTTACCTGGAAACGCTGTTCGCAGGAAGGGTTTAGCTAACGGTCAAGCGTTACATCATTTATCAAGCAAAAGTGGTAAACATTCTCAAAACAAGCAATTTTAAGACATCATTATGGGCTCTGGGAAATTATACTGGGCCTTTTCACTATTTTCTGACAGTTTACATACAAAACAATTAACCAATGACTTGAGAAAACAATCATAAGATTAACTGATAATGAAAATAATTGTTAATCGCAGCCCTACATGTAAGTAATTCACCTTGTATTTACTGGCTGGAAACCCAAGACCAAGGTTACTTTTAATTGCGTTTAATGGTGAAGGATGACTAATAATAGTGGCAAATTAAAAGCCGGTAGAGGAAGGTTTCTAGGCCAAGATCTACATTTCCAGCCTGGCTGTGATATTGAACCTGTGCCAAGAACATAACGTCAGCATGACTGGGAAGCTTTGCAAGGCCAAAGGGAGTCCACGTCTCATGATTACTTCCACAGAGGAGCGTTTAACTCCACACTGAGACTGACTGCAGGCCAACAAGGCTGGAAAAGATTTCATCAGGGAAGGAGTTGTTACATATACAGTTTAATCACCTTTAGAAACAAGTGCAGAGATTTTCTGTCTGCATCCCACAAAAGGTGAATTGTTTCAGCGAATGACGCCAGTGCCACTCCTATTGGGAGCCGCAAACAGAGAGTCTTTGAACATGTCGTGTCTTGGAGAGGCTTGGTTTGACTCCAGCTCTCGCTGAGTTAGTAATAAAGGAAGCCGCTAGCTGTGTTTCCTCAAAAGAGAAAAACTCTTTTCTGCTGTGTAGCATCGATTCTGAAACACCAGCAGGCAGAAAAACAGTCTGTGATTAAGTGACGTAATGTCGCTGGTTGACTGGTTTCTGGGGGGGTGAGGGATGACGAGGAGGAGAGATGAGGTCAGGAGGGGTAAGTGTGTGTGTGTGTGTGTTTGTGTGTATGTGTGTTAGGGATTTGGATGGTCTACATGCATTAGGGCGAAACCAAAGGTCTGCCAACCTCAGACCTGAATAAATCACTTTTATACAAGATTATGATCCTCTCTCACAGCTCTGCAGGCACACTAAGCTTTAAAAAAAAAAAAAAAACCTAGTTGGCTTTTCTTTTCTTTCTGTCTTTTTTTTGTACAAGAATGAGACTCTGGGCTCTCAGAAAGGAGTCAGACAGAAAGAATGTTTCTGTTTATCTAACGCCACTGCCTTTTTCGGCGTCTAGCATTCCTGATAACGTCACATGTTGATCAACCCTGCTGCGTGCTGGAGCTCTCGCTAGAAGGCCTGCAACCAAAACATGCTTTGTTTTTCATCTTAGATCACTTATTGATGGGTGAGTTTGCTCAAGAACAATACGAGCTTGTTGAGTATTTCATTAAACGCACTTTTTACAGAAACAATTACACCTATAACACAAAAGTCTCATGATTAAGCTGCATTTTCTAGCACCAAAAGACAGCCTCAAAAACATACACAGGATGATATCACCCTCCTCTTAACCAATGAACAAGCAGCATCCAGCTAAATCCTTACTCAAAGTTGACAAACTATACATTTAAAAGCACAAAGCCTCACAATACTATCAGTGTAAACCATTTTAAGATCCAAATATCACTGCGGCAATAACCTTACAACCTCTGTAAACGTTGCTCAGTATCACTTTAGACTAAGTCCGACTTTTTGATTGTAAACTCCAAAGAGTTTCCTTTCAAAAGAGACCAGGATCATGACTGTAACCAAAAGGAGTCAAGAACAGGAGCCATTTTATTTTGGATATGTCGTGTTCAGGCTTATGCTTGTTAAGGGCTTGCTATTAGAGCTAGAACGATTAATCGTCCAGGCCAATATAAGATTACTGCACATATATCTGTCGGACGATAAGTCACAAGGCACTGCACTGCAGAAATGCTATAACGATGCTATAATACAATAGATATACGTCATATACGACACACGTCACCAGTACATAGTGAGAAGTGACAAGTTGATTTCTGCACTGTAAAATGTCTCGCTCAGTAAATATCCTGGTCACAGTTTAAAAGAAAAACAAATCTAAGGGATCCGTATCAAGATTGTTTGTTTATGTCATGTGTTTATGCTGTGAGGGAAATTCCCTGATAACATGTTCTTCCCTTTAATGCCCCTGTTTTTTGTTTTTGTGATGCCGCATGTTAAAAAAAAACAATTACTACAGCTGATATATTGTTATCGAGCTCCCAGATACTGATATCAGTAATGGCGTCACAGTTCCAGTATCCATCCAGCTATTCTTCTTCTTGCAACATTAGACTCCCACACATGCAGCGAGCGAGCACCACAACGGCCTCCCTTTGCAGTGATGAAAAGCTGCAGCAGATTGTTTCTCCCTCCATCCAACGCTCTCCACATCAAGTGGAAATGGGGTGGGGGGGCTGCCAGTGAACAGAGTCACCTTCTACCAGTACACAGGTCAAAGGGAAGGTGTGTGATGGAGGTGGAGGAGGCAGCATGAGGCCCGTCTTCTGTGCTTTTATATATCTTAATATGGATGGATTCATTCTGGGAGGGGGGTTTTATAACTGTGTCACACATACAAGACACTACAAATTCATATGAGCCAGATCCAGAGAGAAAAACAACTTTCACAAGCAGATCTTCAGACCTTCATTGTCTACAAAAAATAAATAAATCACAAAATCACAGGCAAAATCATTGAATCTATAATTCTGGAGTGAATACCAGCCTAATTAAATTGTCCATGGGTCTAATATCAGCTTACTTGTGCATAATTATAAGGATTTCATTG
The DNA here is from genome assembly GCF_020085105.1 of Siniperca chuatsi. NCBI lineage: Eukaryota > Metazoa > Chordata > Actinopteri > Centrarchiformes > Sinipercidae > Siniperca > Siniperca chuatsi. Next base: position 8,131,204 of record NC_058058.1, read on the forward strand.
AAATAAAATCTTCTCTGGGCTACTGGATGAGCTACAAATAGCAGTTTGAGACACGATCAGTTACAGATGCAGATGTTGAAGCTCTGCATCAGCCAGCCGAAGTGCTCCTGAGCAAGACACTGAACACCAGAAGGAGATAAAAGAAGAGTTTTCCTGCAGGGATCTGTTTAGTATCTCACTGATATTGTGGGGAAATGTTGTTTTTGCTGTGTGCCAGCTTGCCAGATTGTATGTGTGGGCCATTCTTCACTCTGTGCACCACTGACTGTGTTTGGTAATGGAGACCACAGCTTGGTGCAGTATTTCCAGGATCTCGCCTGTTAGAGATGCAGACAGCCCGCTGTTTGGTGTGGAGGAATTACAGCGGGTTGCCAGGACGGAAAAACATCCCTTTTTTAAAAATATATATATATTTCAGTGGGAGAAATCTGATGTGTTGTATTGCTGCAGCTGTTCAATCTAAAATGTTCACTTCCCAGGAAGGCGCGTTTCATAAACAAGGCTGATATATTGGAAAATACCGACACACTTTTCATTATTATTGGTAGGATAAGAAAGATTAAGGAAATCAAATCACCCTAGTGTCACCTTAATTCTACAGCAACGTTTTCCATGACCTATTTTAATGTATGTCTGACTGTAACATACTCACTTTTTTCTGTTAGTGTCAGCTTCTCCTCGAAATTATGTCCAAGCTCCTTATAATCCATTGTTTCCATTCAGGCGGATCGCAGTTCTTTTCCAGTTGCTGTCATTCCTCAGAGTCGCACAAGTACAGGAGATGAAACTCCCGGTACAGATCGCCCAAACACGCCCTTTGTAAATCCAACCGGAATAGAAAGGAAAAAGTGACCAAAAAATAATAATGTGGCAATAAAAACCGGATCCGACTGAAAACAGCTGGGAATGTTTAAAATGTTAAATTATAAGAAAACTTGTTAAAATGAGAGACTCGGTCCAATCCAGTGGGTCTTTGGTGGAAAATCTACAGTGCGGGAATAAAAAAGCGTCAGTGAGTCCTGTTAGCCGCAGGACCGCAGTCAAGTTACAGTCAATGGGGAAAAAACACTTCCGGTCAAGATTTCCAGAATAAATTGATCCACACAATTTCACGTATTTTCACAAAACTCAAGGTCCACTAACTAGGGTTTTCCAGAGCTTTCAACCGCATCTCTCTCGGAGTTTGCTCAGTTGGCTTTGAGATCACGTGACCAAGAAGACTGAGCTATCTCCATGACAACTGAGAAAACCATCCACTGAGGAAGAGATGCAGGAAAAAAAAGCTAGTAAGCGGACCTTGAGTACATTTTTTTGTCAGACTATTGTTTCTAAGGTAAAGAATGAACTTTTATGCTCTAGTGTAAGTATGTTGCAACTTTTTAGTTTAGTTTTTGATATATTTTTCTGATTTTCACAGACAATATGTGACATAAGTGACATGGCATAACATTCAATGTACACACAATATAGCCTACATACACCTTAACAAAACAAAATTAAAATAAACAATGCATTTCAAGACGGGGCTGTAATAAATAAACAAACACAATAATCTTGGAAGACAGCTTGGAAGGATTCTACGATTGGCAAAGTGTGGTAATTTTGTTTAGACGGTCTGACAACACATTTTTTGTATGAGAATGATATCATACATATATCATATCAAAGATAAATGCTGCTCTTGAATGTATTGTAACAGATTTAGCTTAAAGCCAATTTCGTTCTGCAGTCACAATTAAAACATGCAAACAATGATGTAAAACACTAAACAGACATAATGCAAACATGTTAGTAATAATTTGGTATTATTTTCATGCTCAAAATACAGCTATTGTCCCAGAATTTTCTTCATGGCAAAGTGGAACTCATACTACTCCTGACCTCGTTTATGGTCGAAATGGTTGAAATTATCATTCACAGAAAATTATTAATAAATATCGTTTTTGAACAATTACATAAAAATGTTTCATTTCAGGTTGGCTCCATTTTAAAAACCGTATTTTAATCTGAAGGCAGGATTGCTTGATTTCCGGTTGTAGTCTCTTTCTCACGGTTGCTAGCTTGACGCCGCCAATCGCAGCGAAAAACCGCATGTCGGACAACTGGACTATACCAACTGTTTCGCAAGGGAAGAAACTTATTTACCCATGAAACACTAGGCTAAATAATCTACCGAAGACGTATAAAAACGTGAAACAATACATTTTATTTATCGTAAGGCCTCTCTCGTCGCTTTTAGCCGCAGTAACAGGACAGAAGTGTCCATTTAACTCTTGAACCCCGCGAATGGTTTGATCCATCAGATGACTTCCAGCAGCTGAAATGAGCCCTGCTGCCTGGCTGGATCTAGGTGAGTTGTCACGAAAAACAGCACATTAAACTGACTGCATGTGTAACTACAGCAATTAGGCATACTTTAATTAACGATGTGTAACAGTAAAATACTTTTTTTAATTTTTACTTAACGGACGTGATAGGAAAATGCTTATACTTAATATTATAATGTTAATTTAATAAAGACGCAATAGGCCTTAATTACCACAGGAAAACAGAAATCCTATATTACTGGAATACTAATAAACAAAAGTAAGACAAAATAGCCTTCAAATGTCTCTATAAACCTACCAATGAATGATCCTATATAGACTACATTGTAGAAAAAGCATGATTTCTTTAGGGATATACTATATAAGTACTAAATGATGCACACTAGATGCTTAAATCATCTTTCCGGTGTATAAACAGCGACAGTGGGCATTATTTGCCTGTATGCTGCTCATAGTATTGCTGATGACAAGCTGGCTAACAGCTGATATGACTCTTCCTGCCACTGCAGGAGACAGAGGAGGTCAGTCTTCGAGGAGGAAATCTGCTGCCCAGTCTTATCTGATAAAAGGAGAAGCAGCAGGCAGGAGGATGAATAAATAAAATAATCTCAAGGCATCAAACCCTAACCCAGTATGAAATGTTTATGACACCATGGCAGTATTAAACACTCTTTTATTGGGGAGTAATTTGATCAAAATACAAGTAGTTCATTCCGGGAACCCTTAAATATGATAATATGAGGATAATTTGGATATTGTCAAAACACTTTAGTATTATATGAAAACTATGGTAAATGTTCAATATGACATCTTCTCTCATAGATGAAGGGTTGAGGAGGAGTGTCATTCATTTTTTACAAGAGGCATTTTATAAATAGTCTGACCAGAATCACACGCACTATGCTTTTTTTTTTTTTTTGGTCATTTGGATTAAAAAAAAAATTATGATTAATTATAGATGAGGTCATCCGTATTCATCATCGTTTTTTTTTTCTTGAATCTGCAGGACATAAACGATGGCACTGAGTACGAATATGTGTTAAAAAACATAATTACAAGAATCCCTGAATGCTCATTTAGAGCAGGATAGATAATTTAACATGATGTTAGAGCTATACTACATGCTAAAAGGCCAAATGTATGTGAGCGTTACTAGAGAGATAAAATATGCATGACCCACTTAGCTTGGTGAAGACACTAAAGCACTTGGGTTGCGGCTGATGATAGACTTCCTAACATCCAGATCATTCGCTGTCGTTGGTCTACCTCTTTCCTATTCCTTATAGTTCAGCCTAAAATCAAACTTTGCCAGGTCAAACTCTAATTTCAAAAACTATATTTCTTAAAAAACCTAAGCTGACTTATGACTGAGCAGATAATAGCTTCTTTTGTTTGTAAGTATTTCTTTAAACATGGTACATGGAAGCTAAAGATAGCCTGAGATGTGCTGAAACACTGCTAATCAATCCACTGGCCGCCCTGCGACACATGAAAGGGGGAAGAGAAGCAGCTCCAGTGGGACTAATGGAGTTGGATCTGAACTGTTGGTGCCTGTGAAGGAGTGAAAGGCTCTGTTGTTGAGTCTGGAGTCTCTGTTAAAAATGATTTGCTGATGCAGTAATGGGATTTGGAAATGCAAGGGCAGGAAATGCAATACAGCGGTAGGTGAAAAGCAGACAGGCGTGCCCAATAAACCTCGCCTATCTCGTTCATCTGCAGGAGAACCTTTGTCTCTTTCTGAACACACATACAGTCTACGTGCCACTACGTATCTCGATTTGCAATCTATTTCTCCAGAAACATCATGCTGAGAGGCGCTTGATGACACTGATCACATTGTAAACTTGTTGTTTTCCCAGAAAATGTTGCTACTGTAAGTCATGTGTTATGGGGGGTAATTTTCAAGGCTATAACCTCAAAATAAATAAATGACCTAATTTATCAGAGCACATGGTGAAGGTATTCAGACACAGATGGCAGTGAAACGATAAACAGACTACAGCTAAACCTTTACGTTCCCCTCAGGTCTCATCTACCATCCACTGCACCAGTATGAACGCATAAAAGAGTCTAAGAGGCTGTTTGAGGCTGTACTTACAGCGGTGTTTTGAGCTAAAAGCTAACATCAGCAAGCTAACATGCTCACAATGGCAAAGCCAACATGCTTTTGTTTAGCAGGTATGATGTTTACAATTGTCTTAGTTTAGCGTGCTAGCGTGCTAACATTTGCTGATTAGCTCTAAACATAAAGTACAGCTGAGGCTGATGGGACTGGAGTTTTCCAGGTATTTGATTATAAACCAAAGTATTGGACAAATTAAATTTTTTGACCTTATGATGGTGTTAGTGGATTGACCGACTGACCCACATTGTCATCCCTTAAGCCGCGCAGGTAGCATCGCTAAAAAACTAAATATGATGGACAAACAGGACAGGAAACTCCTCAAATGCTTTTCCATGTTTTTCCTCATATTATTTCATTATACCTTCATGTTCTGACTCTCAAGGACTCCATAAATACACCGTGTGTCTTTAAATGTTTTACGCAAGACTCATGAAATTACAGCAGAACAAATCGTGCCTGCAATCCACTGATGTACTGCCAAGCAACAGACACGAGCTCAAATTGGCATGATTAGCTCTGATGCAGGCAGCAGCACCTTAGCAAGACAAATTAGTTTTACTGGATCCTTCAGACTGTTATAGGTATGATTTAGAGACAAATCTAACCTAATGTACCTGGACAGAGCACCTTAGAGCACTAAGGTAAGATTTTTAGTCAGCGAAGCTCGATGAGCAACTTGTATCCTTGAACTTTTCCTACAACAAAGAGCGTTCTCAATGAGACTTCCTTTGAGGGCGTGCATGTTCGTACTCGCCTGCACCTGACTAAGACATGGGGAGGTTCAGAGAGCCTCCCATAAACCCATAGAGGCATGTAGTTAATTGCCACTCCTACACACACTACCACAAAAGCACTACAAAAAGACTCTCAACAAAAAGCCTGCAGTTACTCTTAAAACATTCGTCTGGTTCCTCCCTGCGCGTTTGACCAGAGGGGAGAGCACATTTCTCTCTGCAAAAGGGAGTTATAAAATGCTCTGTTCACTGTAAAACCCCCAAGTACACAATGGTTTGGTTTTACAGGGTGAGCACACATATTTGGAGAGCACACTGCTGAAGTCAGAGTCTGAATATAACCACAGCTGCTACAGTGTGGGAGTCAAGCATGTCTGCAGTTGGTGTGGTTATCGAGAGCAGAGCTAGGGGAAAATCTCCAACTGGTTTCCTTGCGAGCAGATGACACTGCGGTTTAAACTGGATCGCATCCTTTGTCTTTGCAGATGGAAATAAGCAGGAGGTATAAATAATAACTCTTTGGCACCATGTTGTTGTTTTATTCTGTCAGAATATCTTTCCATGAAATTCATTTCCACGTTAACAGCTGCATCTGGTGAACGCAAAATGCCACGTCAATGTTTGAAACAGCTTTCCAGAGTTCAAACTTGTCTTAAAGCAAAAGTTCAACATTTTGGGAAACACGCTTATTCACTTTTTGGAGAGTTAGATGAGAAGATTGATACCAATATATTTTTATCTGTACGGTAAATATGAAGCTACAGCTAGCAGGCGGTTAGCTGAGCTTCGTATAAAGACTGGAAACAGCTAGTCTGGGTCTGTCGACAGGTAACAAAATCCGCCTACCAGCATCTCTAAAACTCACTAATTAACACGTTATCTTGTTTGTTTAATCCGTACAAAAACTGAAAGTTTAGAAATGACAATTTGCCGTTTTGCAGTTGCCAGGCAACCAGCAGGAAGTTGTTCCTGGCCAAGAAACAGTAGTCCTTTTAGACGGTGTAGTCCCTCATTCGTCCAGGAGTGTTCCATCCTGGACGAATGAGGGACTACACCATCTTGTTTTGAAGAATTTTGGGCAGAAAACCTTGGATCTGGTTCGGAAACTCAAAAACACAGCCAGGAGTAGCTTAAATTTCTGAGTTCTCAGACCATTTTCACAATGGAGAATGACTTCCGGATGGGAGCCGAAACGTCTTGATTCTGAAAACAGTGTCCAGATGACTTTGACTGAAACCCTTTCTACGAAGTAGTCCTTTTATTATTCACATTTTTATTTTGTCCTTTTTTACACTGTTAAAGCCACTGTTCCAACAATATAACATCTGAGAAAGGGAGTGACTGATGTGTCCATTTGTCTTTCGGGTTAAACACCATCCCTGCCGTCAGTCACATTGCTCACATACAGAGTCGCACTCCACCCCGCTGCCTGCCCTCTAGCAGTTGGCACACTGGTGTCATCTCAAGCTCTCAGCTGTTACCGTGGCGTACCACTGACTGGACCAGCAGCTGTCGGGAACTGCAGCAACACTTACTGCTATATCATCTCCCGATTAGAGCATCAGGAAATTGAGGTGAGGATAAAACATATGGCTTTTCAAGTTTTTTGGCATTCCCTTACATCACCACTATGGATAAAACAGCCCACATCTCATTGGACTGCTTAAACATATAGATAGAGACTAAATGGTTGCAAACATTTAATATTTATCCTTTTTTTTCTCAACAAATACTGATCTAAAAAAAAAAATGTCATGAACCCATGTACATTTAAACATAGAGACACATATCTTGCATGTAAGCATTTTGATACAGCTAATCATAGCTCATGTGTGTGAAAAATGTACATATCTGCAGTGCCGGTTTCCTTGAAAGCTTCAGACAGGAAGCCAGACTCTGGAGTCATTGTAAAAGAAGGACTGCTTTGGCAACATTTGAGGATCATAGAAACCTGGAAAGAGGGAGAGAAAGTTTAACTTAATGCTTTCATACTTGCAAACATATGAGCAACTGAAATACTCAAATGCTCAAATTAAGACTTAGTATATGTTATTGCTAATGCTAACAACAGTTCAGTTAGCAATTCTCAACATGCATGTCTTTCTCCTATAGCCAGAGAAAGTAATGTCAGATAAATGGACAACCAGAGCTACTCTACTCCCACCAAAAATGAGTCCTGCACTGCCTGCATGATTTCTACTTTTGTCTAAAAGTTTAAAATCATGTTGAACTTTATATAACAGGACAGCGACCAGTTGCAGGGGAGTTACACTTCCCTCTCGATTCAGGCGATAAGAGGCAGAGATGAATGTTAAGTGAGCAAGAGCTTTGGTCTCTCACTAAAATCCCAAAAGTCAGGGGCATTCCCTGTTTAAATGTTGGTGTAGGTGGAGAATTTACCCATTCAGCTCCAGGGCAAAAAATGCATTTTCGTGCTACTTGTGTTAATCTAACTCTCAAAATCAGTTCTTGGCTTCAAATATGGATGTGTTGCACATTTTACGGAGCAGTAATCCAACTAATCTTTGAAATCTGTGAGGTTTGTGGGCTAATGTGGGTTTAGCTTATCACCATAACCAATAAATAACACAGGTTAAAGTACAACAACAAAACTTTAGTCAAAGTAACTTGCAGCTGTTAACTCTAGTCAACCCTCACTAACCTTTCTGACTGTATAGGTGTCAACTCAAGGGTCAAAACCTAGAAAGTAAATTATTTACAAAAGCAACATAGCCAATAAATCACATTTTTCCAGCCGCTTCCCTGACTTTATAAAGTTTTACACAACCATACTTAATATGTACGTGTTTCTAGGATAGCCGTATAACAACAAGCAAAGACTAGTAACAACTACGCAGGATTGGAAATTTTGCTCCTAAGGAACAAAACTATTGATACGTAGATAAACAGTGAGACTTAAAAGGTGGAAGGGATAGGGTTAAAGGAGTTACTTTATGATGAAATGTTGTCATTAAATTTTTATGTGCACCTACTTTTCCTTACCCAGCCTCATTTACATATATTTAATTCAGCAATTTCCTACATTTCCCACACTCAATTTCAACAGCCCCGAAAGTAGGGATGCAAATTTATAGCAATCCTAATCTAATCCAAATTTATTTATTTAAAGATGTAAAATTAGCATGTGACTACAACGAGCAAAGTAGGGTGTGAAAATTGTGGCATGCCACACCACAACAACCCCACTGCAGAAGTCAGTATTTCAGCCTATTCTGCAATTGTGTATGAAATGTATAAAATGATTAGTCTAGAAAGAAACCTATTCTCTTTGATTATGGATAGATAACAAAACCTGGTGTTTATTGCTCATTGTGTTTTAGGGAGCCGAAAGGTTTTCTGTACTGGAAATATCCTGACATCACATCATCTGTATTTGTCTACAGAAATAAGAAAAATACATACCAACAACCAAAATGTCCTGTAAAATGCATGTTTTTTTAAAAGTATGTTTGTAAGTATGTATGTTTTATGTAGATTTGTAGGCATTACCTGGACCTGGCCCTGACCTCACATTGCTCTGTGAGTTTTGGAGTATTCTTTCAGTTCTGGATGCAAATGCAGCAGTGGGCATGAGATGCTTAGGCAGGCCGTTATAATCCCTTATGTTATAATGCCCAGGGCCTGGCAGGGGAGGGTCCTTAGGAACAATCAGAGGAGGCGCTGATATTGCCAAGTAATATCCCCTCCTTGAAACACAGTTAACAGAATTTACGTTTTTAGACTATCTAAAAGAAACAACTGGGGAACACATCCATTAATATTGTGTGTTTACTCACGGCAGGATGGTCTTCTTCACCGGTGCAGGGGTCTGATGGGGACTGTAGGCTCCTGGGCCTGGCACACAGTTGTCCACTGGAGCAGGGATTCTCTGGGTTTTTGATTTGAAGGGGGACAAGACTGCCTTGGAGCTGTACTGGATTACGTTGTTGTTCACTTCATAGTGGCCTTTAACAAATTTATGATGTAAGATTAAAACTAAGATAACCACAATTAAGAATAAAAAAGATGGAACACAAAAAAAACCCTATAAAATGAGATTATGCATGGCTTTACATAGAGAACTTACATGGTGATGGCACATTTTTGTTTGGGTAAAAACAGTTGCGTCCAGTTTTTGACAGGAAAGCTGATGTACCAACCACAGAGGAGAATCTCTCTCTACTACCACAACTGACCTGTGCATACAGAAGAAACAAAAAGCTGCACATTAACTACAGGATGCACAGCACAGTCTCAGGAGATCTTCTTTCTTTAAAAGCAACTTGCATATTTCACATACATACATCATATTGATTCGGGGCTGGAGTTCTGTGCTTTGGACCATCCAGCTGCACAGCCACAGGCAACCTGAACACCCTGGAGACTCCAATGTTGAAGTCATACTTGTCTTTGAGGGAGCTCCGCAGGTTGTATGCATTAGGTCCTGGGATGCTTCTCTGTGGGTTACTGGAAGCCCTGGCAGCCTATAGGAGGGGATGATATGAAAAAGCCAGTTTAATGCTCCTGCTGGTGTATTCACAGGCAATTAGCAGAATCTAAACTCAGCTTCAGGGCCATAACTACCACTGAGGTCATGTCATCTGTATTTCGTCTGGGAATTTGAGGGGTTTTTGCCACTATGGTACATTTATATTCTACAATTAGCAAGACTAAGAGTCTACACACTTGTGGCTCTATGTTTAGGCTTTGAGCTAAATGCTAATGCTAGCATGGCAACATGCTCACAATGACAATGCTAACATGCTGAGGTTAAGCAAGTATGATGTTTACCATCTTAGTTTGGCATGTTAGCATGCTAACATTGGCTAATTAGCAAAACCAAAGTATTGAACAAATTAAAATTTTGACCAGATGGTGGCACCAAAGCTATTAGGAGACATCGTTTGGAAACCATGAGTGTCTGTCCAAAATGTATGCAATCCATCATGAAGAGGTTGAGATATTTCACACGATAAGTGGAAACTTTGACCTGCTGGTGCTACAGGAAAAGTCAGGGGATCACCAAAGTCATTAATATTCATCTTCTCTGCACTATACTGTATATATCTTTACCAAATTTCAGAATCAGAATCAGAAATACTTTATTGATCCCCGAGGGGAAACTCTTTTGCTACAGCGGCTCACTATCACGTCAGTGCACACAGGAATAGAAGTACTAGGCAAAAAAATATAATACACTATAATACAGGTCAGATAATAAATTAAGTACCAAGTGGGTATAAGTATAAAATAAAAAGTGTGAAGTACAAAGTGGGTTTACCGGTTGATGATAATAATATGGTATAAGGTAATAGTGCATGAACTGCCAAGTTAAGTGTAGCTTATTTATAATGAGACGGAGGATAATGCACAGCAGTAATAGAGGTATGAATAAATATCCATCCATCCATCCATCCATTTTCTACCGCTTGGTCCCCGTTAGGGGGTCGCGGGTGACTGGAGCCTATCCCAGTGACTTCGGGCCTTAGGCAGGGCACACCCTGGACAGTGGCCAACTCGTCGCAGGGCGTGAATAAATATCAATATCAATAAATAGGGAATTTAAGTATATTGTCCAGGAGTATTAACACAGGATATTGCACAATTATGTCAAGTATTGCATAGATGTAATGATCAATGTCCAGTTTAATGACTTAGGGTCATACAGACTGACACTTAGAGGGAGGAGTTAAAGATTTCATGGCAATCCATCCAATAGTTGTCGAGATATGTCAATTAAAGTCAACCTGTTGATGGTGCTAGAGGAAAAGTCAGGGGATCACCAAAGTCAGTAGGGTTCATCCTCTGGGGGCCATGAATGTCTGTACAAAATGTAATGACAATACATCCAACAGATGCTGAGATAATTCAGTCTGAACCAAAGTGGTGTACAGACCAACACTGCCATGTCATGTTGGGAAATAAGATTTGCAGAACAGTTAAACAAATAACAGAATGAATAAAATATGATGGTTTCAAATAATTAGGACTTTTTTTTTTTTTAACTTGACTTCAGTATTTCAATAATCCTGGCCTTGCTCAGCATGCGCCTGAAATCAGTACAAATGACATTGGGACCTGACCTTGGATGCAACAAAGCCTGCGGTGCCTTTCTTTGAGAAGGAAGGACTTTTGACTTCAGCGCTGGTGATACAGCCATAGCTGCCTGGTCCTGGATTTTCATTCTGAAACAAATACACATCATCATGCTGTTATTTTTTCTTTTCTTTTTTTTTAGCTGTTAATTTATAGTGATGTTGGGAGAGTCAGATTCCCTACCAGGCAGACTTGTGAAGGGAATCTCTTAGCTTGAGATGAAAACCCTTTCTTTTCTTGATTTGTTATCAGCGCTCTTTGGTATTTCGTTGGTATCGTTGGTATGTTATCTGCTTTAAGATCAAAGGAACCAGTATGTCACATTGCATTTTTTTTAGCTAAAAAATTAAATAAAGCTTTCACTTAGACTCACTTTTATTACACCCTCGGTACATGTTGCCCATGGTTCAGCTGGATATCATGTAGAAAGTTACTGTTGAAGTCAGTCAATCTGACGCCATTTACACACTCAGCGTCCTCACAGATCATGTTGCTATGGCGACGTAAAAACACAGCGTGGTTCGATCTGACGTCCTGTTGCGGTCTTTTAGCGCCATCTATCGGCAAAATGGCGGTTTATCAGGCGCTTTATACCAACCCGCCTCTGTTTTGTTTCTAGATAGCTACATCCATCATGGCGATGCATGCGAAGGCGACTCCTCCACAGATCCCGGACACCCGCCGGGAGCTCGCCGAACTAGTGAAGAGGAAACAAGAACTTGCTGTAAGTTCATGTTACTGCAATTTCGTCAAAGATGAAAGCGGCATTAAGTGTTTTGCCATTTAGGATTACAGCTAACTGTAACTTGAATCTCAGCGTTCGCCGTTTGCTAGCCGAGGCCTTGCTGAGTGCTAAGCTAGCTAACGATAGAAGTTGCTAACGTTAGCTATCTCTCGGTTTGCTTCTGCTCAGTTCACTTCAGTTTTGCCTTTTGATCCTGCTAACTTGGCTAGCGAGCTGCTATTAAGACAATACTGTAGAGAGAGTAGCGTTATTAGCTGTTGTCTAGCTATCTAATGTTGACTCTGCTGGTAATGTTTAATTACAACACTCAACAACAAGTGTGGCATTTTTTTTTTGTTATTTTAAATTTTACCATTTTGGCGCTCACGGGCATTGCTTTAGCGTTGTTGGCTGAACATGCTCGCTAGCTAACTGTTAGCATAGCTACATTTTAGCCGCCGCCCGGTTTAGCAAAGTTCTCGCGGTATTTTAGCTGTATGGGTTTATTAACGTTATGCATCCATGGTTAGTTTGGCTAGCGATCACATATTCAGGCTCCAAACATTTTGGACAGCATTGCAGAGGAAAATGCATGGTGCAAATATTAATTCATGGTAGTTGTCTCTCCTTCTCATCTCTATCCTGCTTTCAGCTAAGGTAACTCATCTGTCTCTGCATCCCTGTCAATAAAACCAACCCGAAATCAAATCGAGAGTCTACACATCTGTCTGATCATCTGTGCACAGTACTTACTCCTTTTTTTCTCTGTTTGATTTCACAAATATCAAAGGAGACGCTGGTGAACTTGGAAAGACAAATATATGCATTTGAAGGCAGCTACCTAGAAGACACCCAGATGTATGGCAACATCATCAGAGGATGGGACCGATACCTCACCAACCAAAAGTAAGTATCAGATTACTCTCCGGCTGTCTGCATGATTTTTTTTCAAGTCTGCAGAAGAGAAGAAGATAAGTGAAATACTAGAGTATCTTCATCTCAATCATCTCAAAATTAACAAGTACAAGGTGTGTAAACCATTTTCATTACTTTACCAGAAACCAGACTAGTTTTCTCTTAAGCTTTGTTATAAGATTAAAAATGATAGGGAAATGGTTCAACACTAAGTGTTATGGGGTTAATGATCAGATGCATGGTGGGAAATTTGTGTCATTGCACTTGATCATGAGCTACTTGCCTAACCATATTTCTGTACTTCTAACAGGAACTCCAATAGTAAGACTGATAGAAGGAATAGGAAATTCAAGGAAGCAGAGCGTTTATTCAGCAAGTCATCTGTCACATCAGTTGCAGTAAGTCTCTCTCTCACTGGACTTTTTCACACAATATATTAGTTGCTCATTTGCTGCATGACAAGAAAAGAACTGTTAATGCAACTGCACTCTCTGTTTTGAATGGCAGGCAGTATGTGCACTTGGTGGGATACCGGATCACATGAATGAAAAACGTGAGTTGTTTTTGTAACTTTCTCTAGCCAATCAGCGTTGGAGACGTTTCTCCTTCGTAGTCTCTGGTAGTTTCTGACACTGAGTTTGTGCTGTTGTTTGGGTCCCGTCAGGTGAGGCAGGCAGCGGCACGGAAAGCGACGGCTCGCCAGATCTCCAGAACCAAGAGAACGAGCCAAGCCAGGAGGACACAGAAGATGTGGACTCGACGCTGCAGGACCTAAAGCCTCAGAAGGCTGCCTCATCTTCCTCCTCAGGCAGCCATCACGCGAGCCACAAGAAGAGGAAGAACAAAAACAGACACAGGTACAAGATACAAGACGCAGTGTGTCAGCATGCCGTTTAATATCTACATCTTTTTCCTTCTGATTGTGCTGTTGATTGGCATCCAATTTCAGGATTTCTTGATTAAGGAGTTGAGTCTGTTCATACCTGATTTGGTTTGTTTACATGCACACAAGAAACCAGGTTACTGGGAGAAAGTGGGTTATGTTGGAAGTTGTACAATGTGTGTACATGCACCGTAGTAAAACCTAGTTACCTTAAAATACATGCAGCAGGTCAGGTAAGATTTTCCCCTTACCCTGTCCTTATTTTGGTACCATGGTTTAGTCATTTGAAGTGTCTTATGATACGAAATGCTTTCTGATTCATATTCAGACACTTCCTGACAGCGGTCTGAATGTTACAAAAAGTAAATTGTTCAGCTGTGGAAACTGACTCAGTTAGACTTGTATAGAGGCTACTTTGTGTCAGTTTCAGTCAGACTTTGAATTAAGATAAATTAATTTAATTTTAAATACCGGAATACCGGGCTGCATGGCTATGTGTAATGATCGGTATTTCAATCCCAGGTTCCTCCTGTCCACATGTCAAAGTGTGCTTGAGCAAAATACTGAATCCCAGTAGCTCCTTAAGTTGTTTCATTTGAAGGATTTTTAGTGACCCAAAGAGCTCAAAGTACCAATTATTTTACAAGAAAACAGCAAAAATTAGAGAAGAGCCTGGAAAAATAAACCTCCCTTTTCCAACGCTTGTTTTTTGAAAACATTTAACTTTGAAAATACAGAATGCTTTCAGACTAGTCCTGTTGGGAAAGTTTCCCTGAGACACTGTTAGTCCAAGAATAAGATAGTCCTCAGCCCTTTTCTCTTGTTAAATTGAAAGGAATATCTGATGTTGTGAATATGTAAATGTAAGGTTCTCAAATGTAATACTTGTACAAATGCAATTCCCGGAAAAACAATATTGTCTTATTTCCAGGCCAATGCAGTATGTTTTTCTTTCTCATATCTTTAGTTGTCTTGGTAACCTCTTATATTTTGGGGAATCCGACACCTAATTAAATACTGACTCAAGAGCATGTTAAGCGCACTGATTGTTTAATGGTAAGTCTAGTTTTGTTATTTTAAGAGTTAATGTAGTTGGATTGGGTGAACAGTTAACAAATTACTGGTTAGTAGAATTGTTGTTTACAATACAAAGAAGATCTAATAGGTTGCTTTGCAGTGTGTCATGTCACTGTGTTGCTCACCTATTTAATATCAACCTGTTTTTCCTGACTCAGACTTCACTGTTGAAACCACATATTAACACAGCAGGTGCCTCACCTAACACACTGTGAAGAAGTGGTTCTCTCACTCTGTAAAGTCTGGACTGCAGTATTATGTAGACGTAGGGATTTAGACTCAGGTTGGTGAACTAACAGCTGCTGCTTTCTTCCTTCCCCTAATGCTGCCCCCCAGTCCTTCTGCCATGTTTGATTATGACTTTGAGTAAGTCTGAATTTTACTTCCTGCTCCTGTGGTGTTAACATCCTGCCTGCTGTAAACCCCATCCTCAACTTTTCCACTGTTTTTCCTGATCTGTCTGCTTCTGTTGTCCTAGAGTTTGAGTTTAAGCCTGCTAGTTATTCAGCCATACTGCATGTCCAACACTTTGTTCTTTAATTTTGAATGCATATCAGCATCCAGCACTCTGAACTCCATTAGATATTCTTGCTTGTTACTGGGGTATTTTCACATCTTTCTGACCCCTGATTCATTTCATGTGTGCTTCCCCAATTCCAGCAATTAAATAAAACATTGCTGGTCTTGTCAGATGCTGGTTTGGCTACTGATTTGTGCACAAACAAGAACAAACACATGGCCATTTAGCGTTCTTGTTATGGGCTTGTTTTTAGGCTTCTTCATGACACAGTAGTGGTTCCACTTTTACCATAATTCTCATCAAAACCAAGTTTATGATCTGTTAATGTCTAATGCAGCTGTACTTTGTTTTTATTTCAGATTTGACATGAAGGTTAACAAGAAACCAAGAGCTGTAAGTTGAGTTCTTTTTGCTTTATTTTATCTGAAACTTCTGTTATTTGGGCTGCAACTAACAATTATTTTCATTAGCAATTTAAAATGGCGGTTATTTTCTCGATTAATCATTTTGTCTATAAAATGTGAGAAAATTGTGAAAAATGGCCATTATAATTTGCCAGAGCTCAAGGTGGCATCAGTAAATGTCTTGTTTTGTCCAACCAACAGTCCAAAACCCAAATACATTCAGTTTACTATCATGTATGACAAAGAAAAGCATTAACTTCTCACATTTTAGAAGCTGGAAACAGCAAATATTTAGCATTTTTGCTTAATAATGACTCGAACGATGATTCTATTATCAAAATAGATGCTGATTAATTTTTTTTCCTGTTGCAGCTCTGACTGTGATCACTGTCTTTACTTCAGTAGATTTTCTCATTCCTTGTCCTCTGTCCTCCTGCAGGATTATTCAACTTAACAAGGACGACTGGAACACCTTGGACACACATGAGGACACGTATAGAGAAACACAAGATTTCTGGACTTTGTGAACTTTTTATGCCTTTCCCCCCTCCGGTTGTCATATTTCCACCTGTACTGTGTGTATTGCTTGAAACATTCCCCCTGCCACCTACCTTTGGTCATGGTTAAGATTTTTGACCTACCAATTAAGTAGAAATATGGTGTTGCATGTTACTTAAGGCCTGATGAGGCCCACCTCCAGTAACACACCATCTTGTATAGTGTTAAAAAAGATTGTATTTATTATGTAGTTAATTTCCATGTTTCCCATTGTAAGAGAGTTATGCTCTTTGTTAAGTGTCACATAGTCGTATAACCCCTGAATACCCGGATTCTTTTATTACATGGTTTGTTTTTCAAAAAAAGAATAAAATACCAGTAACGTGAATATGTTTTGGTTGTTTATTAAAATGTCTGTAGCTGTTAGTGAAGGCAGTGCTGTCATTCATCACAGCAGTTAAGGGATTGTTGGATGTTGTGAAGTGGCTGATAAGTCCCTGCTTTTTCTAATAATCACACTAAATCTGTTGTTTTTTTGTGTCGATCAGTGGCAGATGCATGCCAGTGAAACTTGACCCATTGTTGGATGGAGTTCCCACAGACATGGTCCATAAAAAGTTATATTATGGAAGAACAGCTGTTTTAAAGAGCTCAACTATAATCATTGTTTACCTAACTAATATAGAGAATAGCCAGCGCGTTCTCTTCTGACAGTTCTGTTTGTTTTATGAAAATAGTTACTTAAGTAAACCGGCGACTCGGAGCACAAGCTGATGACAGCCCCATGCTATTTATTTACACAGCGTTGCCTGGCTTTTGTCATCAACTTCAATACCTCATGCTGTTTTAACAAATAGATGATTTAAACACTCGGAAAGTTGTTTCTTTTATACTATTTGGTCAACAAATGTTTGTGAAAGTTACCGCTTTTAACACGTTTTTAATCCACATGTAGTCGGCATGCAGTATACCGATTTTTTCACTAGGCAGCGCCAGCACACATGGGTGGCTATACTGTAAAATAATGACATAACACCAACACAGAAGGTTTGATACTTTACATTTTCATGTTTATTCACTTGTTCAGATTGGGCATTTATACCTGGAGTCCAGATTGTTTGTACAAATCCTACACGATAATTTGTTTTTGTATTGAATGCATGTGGACAAAACAAACTTGTAACATTAAAACACAAAAATTTGAATACTAGCAGGAGTGTGTTACATTATCAGTGAGTATAGACAATACAATAAAGTTAATAGAACTTTATTTATAGCACACTTCATACAGAAAGATGCAATACAATGTTCTTCACAAAAGATAGAAAAGGCACACAAGACATTTGAATGTAGAAGCAAGGCAAAAGACATAAAATTAGCAATAAAGTACTGCTACTGTTGGTGAGGAAAAATGTATAAGTTTTTAGATAAAAGCAAGTTTGAAAGGATGAGTTTTAAATTTTTTCATAACAGTGAGGAGGTCACTGATGTAGTTGGAAAAGGTTTTTCCACAGGTGTTTCGTGAGTACAAGGTTTCTGATCTTCATATTTCATAGTAGTAACTGATGGAACTTACTCCCAATCATATGACCAAATGAAAGGGGGATTATATGAGTTAATTTAGTATTTATTACCGTTAATGCTTTAATCCAGATATACATTTTTGCAATATCTTAGCATTTCGGGAAATTTGCTTGTTTGCCACCAGTTAAGAAGATAGATACCACTCTCATATCTGTCTGCTAATGACATATGGAGCTAGAGCTGTTTTTTTATATATATATTTGTATATATGTTTTCAGGCTTTTCTTTGCCTTTTATTAGATAGGGGCAGCTGAAGAATGACAGGTAAAGGCGGGAGAGAGAGAGAGAGAGGGGATGACATGCAGCAAAGGGCCCCGGGCTGGCATCGAACCCGTGTCACTGTGGTGAGGACTCAGCCTTGGTACAGGGTGCGTGCGCTTCCAGGTGAGCTACTGGGGTACCCTTGGTGTAGTTTTTACTTTTTGACAGTGCTAGCTGTTTCCCCCTGCTTCCAGGCTCGCATTATATGTTCAGCTAAGCTAACCGCTTGCTGGTATTTCCCAAAATGTCAAAACTTTTCCTTTATGGCTGTTTTAGTGTTTATATCCTTCTCTATTTGCATTTTTGGATTAAAAACACACATTTTAAAGCTCCTCTTAGAGTAACTCATACACATGCACATTAGACACAACTGGTCTAAAACATCACCACATGGGGGGATGGACACAGGCGTCCTGGGGAACCAGAGCTGCTAACAAACACATATGATGGAGAGACTGACTGGGAAGAGTCCATCCCTGGAATGCACTCCTTGGTTTCATGCTGCTCCACCACCGCTCCTTCCCAGAGTCACATTTCATCGGTAGGAATGACACAATGACTTTTTACTGCTCTATTTTTCTAGCAGGCAGTTAGCATTTTAGCTGTGGATGACAATGTTGGTCAGTTGGTGCACCACTTTGGTTCAGACTGAAATATCGCAACATCTACAGGATGTATTGCCGTGAAATGTTGTACAGACATTCTCATACACTGTATGTAAGGTCTATTGGTGATCCCCTAACTTTTCCTTTGATGCCAGTGAGGTTGATTTTATTCATTTTTAGTGAAATATCTCAACAATTGGATTTATTGCCATGAAATTTTGCACAGACATTCATGGTCCCCAGATGACATCTGCTGACTTTAGTCTTTCATTTAGCGCAATCTGCTGGTCAAAGTTTTCACTCATTATTGAAAATGGGTCCAATATTTACTTCGGTGACTATGGGGCGAATAAATCGGTCATAATCTGTGCTCATGGTCACTTCTCTCATAGCCTGAATAAACTCAGGACCGTCTGCTAGTCTCCTAAAGGGACGGGCTATGGGATCACCTAAAGGTGATCCTATGGACTGTATATAAAGTCTATGGGCGATCCATGAGGTTTACAATATTATTTTTTAGTAAAATACCTCAACAATTGTTGGATGGATTGCCATGAAATTTGGTTCAGACATGTTCCCCTCAGGATGAATTGTAAAAACTCTGGTGATCCCTTAACTTTTTCATCTACCGCCATCATCAGGCCAAACCTTTAATTTGTCCAATACTTTGGTTTGTGACTAAATGCCTGAAAGATTAATGACATCTAACAGTAAGACGTGACAGGCATTGGTTTCTATTTATTTATATAGCTCTTAAGGGCACCTTGCCACAATACATCACTTCCTTATTAAACTGGTCCCACAGTCATTATTGGACTCGATTTAGTGATTGGTTGAAGCTTGATGTCCCACTTGCTAACACTAAATTTGGTTTTTGTGCTACACACACTTTATAACACACTAAAACTCACTAAACACTAAAACATTTGTACCTATAGGTCAATTTAAAACCATGATTACAAACTACTCCCCACTTGAATGTAATTGTTTTTAACTGTGTTCAGTTGCTGTCTGTTTGTTTTCTCATTACTTATTTTTTGTGTGTATTTATTCTGTTTTGTACTCTCGACATCATTGAAAATGAGGACATTCCCTCAATGATTCCCCGAGATTTAAATAAAGGTTAAATAAAAAAAACAAACATTAGCATCAGCTGTAGTTTGTGTTTATTGCAAATTAGCAAATGTTAGCATGCTAACATGCTAAACTAAGATGTCAACCATGGTGCTCATTACAGCTGCTGTAATTATCAGCAATGTTAGCATTGTCATAATCAATATGTTAGGATGCTGACGTTAGCATTTAGCTCAAAGTGCATCCTCAGAGCTGCTAGCATTGCTGTAGATTGTTTTTACTGTGTATTTGACCCTTTTCACTACTTTATTGCTCTAACAGGCAGATATGCTTTGAGGGGTGTTGTGAGACCTTTATCCTCCTAACTTCACAACTAAGTTTCACCAGAGCATTCACTTCTTTACCTGGGTTGGTGATTCATAACTAATGACAGTGTATTGAGCATTAACAGAAGTTTGGAGACATACTGCACATTTTTCTCCCAGCGGTATTATTTCCTCGTCTCCTCCCATGTCTACTTCAGCCATCCAACACACAGATACTGTAGAGGCTGCGGTTGAGACCAGGTTACATGTCAGCCCATGACTCACTCACAAGTCACATTCAAATTGCTCAACATCACCTACTACGTAATGCAATCTGGCTGGAAACACAGCAGAATACATTCCACACATTTAACTCTGGGGTGTGTGAGTAATGAGGCATGAATGTACAATGTGTGTTTCACCACTTAACAGCAAATCTTTGTTTCATTTCCTGTAACTTTAAATTATCTGGAAAGAACTGACCAGGGCAAAACTTTAATTGAGCTGTTTGGAGCCAAACAGGATTCCTCAAGCTAAACTTAAATGACTCAACTGTATGGCTTTTAAGCCATTCAGATTAGCAATATACAACAAATTAGGAAAGTACACATTGCAGTCTAGGGCTTAAAATAATCTTATTTGCTGCCAAATGCTCTTGAGTTTGACTCTTAACACACACATTTTTCATGTAGGATGTTCAGTGTCCAAAAGTGGATCACCACGGCTGATGATCGTGTTGTGTTGCGGAAAACCGGCATGTGTGTTCAGTCTTGTGTCAGTCCCTCTGTAAAAACAACAACAGCTTTAAATAATGATTCCTTCAACAGAAAGTGAAGTATTGCAAACAACTTCATTTCAACCCTGCTGACCTTTACTGGAAATGGAGCTTTTCTAATCTGTGTTGTTTGTCATTTCTTGGTGTTGTTACAACTCCCTGATGAAGACCAGAGTATGATTAAAACATTGGAGTTGTGTTTATATCTTCTTTTGAACTCGCCTCAAGTACAGTTAAGTTAGAGATTCTTAAAAAGTGACTTTAAACTTACTTGCACACCAAAACTCAACAGAATTATTATTTCCTTTTAATTGCAAAACAAAGATTAAAAAGCAAATTCACCCAAATGACAAAAAAAACCCAAATCTTCCATTTACCTTTAGTGTAGGTTTCTGATTTGACGATTAAATGGCAGGCTATTCAATATATAGCTTAATATCGCTTGTTTCACCCTCCGCGGATTATAGCCCTTTTTATTTATTGTCGGCCAGTTTTTGTTTAATTGAGTTTTGTCCTCTTCTCTGGTTAATTCTGGTACACTGAGGAAGGCGGTTGTATATTTATAGCTGATAATCAGTTGTACGCACAGGCTGCAAAGTGCCGTCTATAGAAAAGAAATGTATTGTTGGTTGAACATAAGGCTCTGTGGTGTGATGTAGTTTTCAGAATCAGAAACAGAAATACTTTATTGTGTTCTGTAATTTAATAGTTCTACCATACAACATTATCATTGTCATATACCTTTTTTTCTGTTATCCTCCTCCACCATGTTTTGCCAATTCATAAATAGTTTTTGGATAAAACAACCATGTCTGTTTTTGGCTAACCCAGTGAATTAAATACCTGATAAATAATAATAACAATATTGTCATAAAGCAGTCCAGCTGCAGTTTCCAGTCTAAACTGAACTTCATCATGAATTTATGTTTTCCAGAAACGTACTATATCACAATGTATATCGATATAAAATTACATATACCATGGTAGAGGATTTTATTCATATCGCCCACCCCTACACTCGTCGTATCTAACCATGCAGGTAGTTTTGCTTTTAAGGTTTTAAGATATCCGTCTGTGAGATTTCTGCCACCACCCTAATACAATGGAGGTTTATTGAATTCACTTTGTGATGCTCACAGCTTTGAAAAAATCAACAGGAGTAAACAAGTACAGAAGAATATAAATGATAAACCACAGACGTCTCATTGGAACTATCTTGTACCAAAGAAATAGTCCCCATGTAAACTGCTGACAGTGAGGTCAGTGGATTAAACAAGTAACAGGGATGCTGTTTCTGAAAGGGACGTTGCTGTTTAATTTCTTAAACTTGAATTTGTGATGTTGTGAACACCACAAATAAAATTCACTTCCATTATATTGGTATCGAGGCAGAAAGAAAGATGGATTATCGGAAAACAAGGGAGATAAAACCACAAGTGATAAGTGACAAATGTGTTTTGGTAATTTAAGTGAAATGACCCTCTTTAAAATAGTCCTCATCATTAAAAAGTTACAACAGGGTAAATCCCACAGAGAAAGTATTGAGCTTGCAAATGCTCAAAATTCAATTCTTATTAATACTACACACAGTCATCTAAGGACCTTAGTTGAATTTAAGAAATATACAGTACAAATAGTGTAGAAGCTCAGGGTCTTGTGCGAGGCGTAGCCCTCTTCCTTCCTCTGCGGTCTGTCAATCAAGAGTAATGTCATCTAATTACTTCAACAGCCTCCACCAGCAGGATCCAGCTGAGTTTGAGTCCCCGGCCCCTCAGAGGCTGAGCGGGATGACGTGAAATCTTAAATATTCACTGAAGAGCTTCGACCCCATCCTTCCTCCTCCTTTTTCTCCTCCCCCTGGGACCAAACAAGACTTCTTCTCCTTCATCCCTGCAAACAAGGTCAAAAATATTTCAGGAAGAGTCATGGGAAAAGCTCGAACAAATAACAGCACCACATGGCCCTTTTATTTTTCATCTGGAGTTGATTTTGTGATAAGAGTTTAACAGAGTGTAGAGAACAGGCTTGTTGCAGCAAGTCAATACTTTTACACTCGGTCATAAATGATGATCAAAAGCTGGAAGTAACAGGAATGTATATCACTTCCTGACAGTTAAATATCTCAGTTTATGAGGGAATACCAGGCACCTGGAGTGAGAAGAGTGCTCATATTTTCATATTAGCACCTGTCAAGCCTCAAGCCATATATTTTGTCTTTTTCACATCCTTTTCTTATTGTTAACAAAATCTTTTTATTTAACTAAATGATTTTAACTAAAAGTCCACTTACTATCTTTTTATGGAGTTGTGGAAGTAGACTTAACTCGCCTTTTTTAATTTGTCAAACTGTTTTCTAACTTTCAGACTCAGTATTTTTAAGATTAAATCTGTTGTACTGCTTCTCATAAGAATGCTCCTTTATTTCTGTCAGATTAAAATATTTTCTGGATAGTTCAAAGCCAGAAAAAGCAGGTGCAAGGTATTTCAATTAGCATCAAGACCATGGAAATGAAAGTACTATAGGCCAAAATCACTTTTATGGAAAACTTTGTCCTTTTCAACCAGAGAGTCTTAAACTACATCATCTCGTCAGCTGGTTTTCTGTTCCCTCCTCCTGATATGGACACTAGCCTGGCACTGCCTCTGTATACACACAATCATTGCAGACCGGTACAGAGGTTCTGAACTGTAAATATTTATGTTGATTATGTAAGTAATAGTAAGGGAAAGTCTAGATGGGACTACCCACAGAAAACCATCTTTGGGAAAACGGGATAAGGCTCCCTGATTTTCTTTTTTAAGAAAGAGGTTGTAAAGACAGTTTATGATGTAATGGTTTTCATTAAGTATCAGCAAAATTTAGTTTCAGCTCCTTGATGCACCTCAGAAGAGAAATTAATGATAATTAGTTTTTTAGTGAGACAGCAATACAAATATGACTTTAAACACTCCTATACAAAGGGCAACCTTTGAAATAGACAGCATAATTTGCACGTTTTTTGCCATTTCTGAGTGTATTGTAGAGCAGTGATTCTCAAATGCTTTGGCTTTGTGACCGCTTCAACCAAAGACAGACTTTTTATCCCTTGTTTTGTTTGAATGATTTTTAGCCACGCTAGCCGTGTTGCTCTCGGGATGGCAATGTTGGTCGGTCCATCACTTTGTTCCAGACTGAAAAATCTCAACGATTGTTGGATGTAGCGTCATGAAATTTGGTACAGAAATTCATGGCTCCCAGACGATGTATCCTAATGACTTTGGTGATCCCCTGAGTTTTCATCTAGCACCACAAGGTTGACATTTGTAGTTTTTAGTGACACATCTCGACAACTACTGGATGGATTGCCATGAAATTTAGTGCAGACATTCATGTTCCCCTTAGGAGGAACTGTAATAACTTTGGTGACCCCCTGACTTTTTTTCATTTTGTCCAATACTTTGGTTTAAGACCAAATACCTGCAAAACGAATGACATTCCCATCAGCTTCATGTGTTTGGTGCTAGTTAGCAAATGTTAGCATGCTAACATGCTAAACTAATGGTGAACATGGTTAACCTTATACCTGCTAAACTGAGTGATGTTAGCATCTAGCATTAAGCTCCACTGCCTAAGTACAGCCTCACAGTGCCACTAACTGTAAACTGTAAACTCTTAGTCTTGTTAGAACCCCAAACGGCCTAAAATTATTGAGGAATTCACAAGAAAAAAAGGAGGATGGAGGAAAGTCTGAATAAATAAAGATAACTGTGTGCAGCAGGGAACCAATGCTGCAGAACAGTGTTGATAGGCTAACTTACACCTACTGTACATTATGAGATGTATTCTGCATGTTCAGTTCAAATAGACAAATACACAATTTATTAATTTGTTTTATGACATTTTTATTGCATGTACACAAGTAAAGATTGTTTTAAGCTGAAAAGAAAACAGTTGTAAGTTTTTGCAACAGTTCATTTTCAACAAATAAGTTTACATACAGCAAGTAGTTGGAGGAGAAGAAGAAGGGCAGCTTTATAAATTGAATATTGAAATATATCTGCCAAGCATAGGACATAACATTAAAGTTTTGGTTCTATCTAGCCGTCATGAAAAAAAGTGTTGATGTGTATGATGTATTACCACCTTTATGAATGAACAAACCGTTTAAAGGTTTACATGTATCTTTTGTGTATTTTATTTAGTCTTTGATGTACAAAACATATAAAATAAAGAAAAACAAAGTCATACACATACATCACAGGGCATTTCTGCAGAATTTCAATGTGTTAAATGCTGACGAGAGTTTTGAGTTGTAAATACTGAGCTTTGTATTGTATCAGCTTTACACTGTGAGTGAATTAGTAATATTGCAGCGTTCATGTGCAAGGCTGAGGTTTAGAAGTTTTTCTGCTGGTGTCAGCAGTGTTTGGTATTTGCTGCGCCAGGTGCAGGTGTTGCAGGTGTAGTTAGCGGTGGTCAGTCGTCGTTGTTGCAGTCTGTACACAGAATCTGGTCGCGGTCGGGGAAGAAGCCGGAGCCCACCAGCGACACAGAGCAGCGCGAACACTTAAAGCATGGCTGGTGCCACTGTCGGTCCTCAAAAGAAACATACTTCCCATCTCCAAACCCTGCGAGACACAAACACAATACATGAGCAACTAATGAAGGAATGTTTCACCAGGGGTGGAAAATAGAATTTAATAACAGCCCTGCAGGCAGCATTGCGGAAATAGCATAAATGAATTCAAGATAACATCAGCTGTTGGCAGAAACAATAAGAAAGCACTGCCCGTTCTGTCAACACGCTGGTATTCTAGTTAATAGCTGCGGTCAAAAGCATCCAATTCAAGTTTTCATTTAACTCTGAAGTATTGGTAAAGAAACTTTACATGCGAAAGAGGTGAGATAAAGAGGATAATGGACCTTGTTGTACCCATATTTCTGCATTGTCTTTTCTTTAAGTTTCTGTCTCCTCTGTGTTCACTTAAAGCCATCTTGTATAGAGTTTTTATGTAATTATAGCACATTTCAAATTATTAAGGTGCAAGTTTTTGTTAATAGAAAAATGAGACAATCCTGGTGAAAAATGGTTCAGTCTGTGATTTGTTTTCAGGATGTTTGTTTTTGTGTTGCCAGGTTGGAGCTATCTACACACAGTCTTTAAAGAGGCTATAATCTATATTTTTTATGATAAAAATGTGAAAACAATGTGACAATGTGAAAGTAGTCTCTTGTAGTGATGAACCTACAGAGAATTATCACCTGAATCTGAAGCTCCCCTCGGTTTTACAGAGCTTTATAGTGAGTTTAAGCTCATTGTTTAGCCGTCCGGCCTCTGTTTTCAGTGAAAAAGCTCTAAAAACCCACTGTGCACTACCTGCTCAGCACCAAACAGCAGACAAAGTTAGCGACTAGCTGGTGAACATAGTGGAGCATTTAGCAGCTAAAGAGCCAGATATTTATCTCAGGAGTTGGTAGAGACCAAAAACAGAGAAAAAAGAGAGTGGATATTGGACTTACATTCATCAGGTGGACAGAAATGTGACTCCAAATGACTGATAATGTTGCTTCATAACTGCTGGATGTGTAAATATGGCGAACTTGTTTGCTAATAATCTTGTCTGTTTGCTTTTCTTTGGACAATAGGAAGAAACTACACAACACAAGGAGAGGATATATGCAAACATGCAAACCACACAAACAGGATCAGAGCAAAGATTTAAAACCTGAGTCACCTTACTACCTACACCTGTTTGTCAAAGATAATTGTTTCGGCATTTTATTGATAGTAGATAGTCGAGACAGACAGGAACCATGGGGAGAAAATGGGATAAACAACAAAAATCCCCAGCCAGAATTGAACCAGGGATATTGTGCAACTGTGGGGAATTTACTTGGTGGTCCTGTACACGCCACTGACCTGTGATGGCTGTGTTGCAGCCGGCACACTTTTTGGCGTACAGGCTGCTGAAACACTTGACACAGTACGGACTTTCCCCCTGCGAGGTGAAGGGTTGGCCAGCCAGCGGAGCTTTACAGCCCGTGCAGAGAAAACACTCTTTGTGCCACACCTCGTCCTTGTAGGTCACCCCTCCTTTAGTCAGAGCCTGCAGGATCAGTAAAATGTGTTTTTTAGTGATACCTGGCAGCATTTTGGTACAAAGTTATTACTGCTGTGATGTTTCTGGTGGCTTTTTCCTTTGGGTTTCTATTGATGAAGTTTGAGTTTCAGTAGGTAGTACTCTTTTATGTACCTGTTTAGCCATTGAGACTATCATTGCTCATGCTTACTACTCAGTTCTTCTTGTAGATTTTATCCCATGTTTATCCTCTAACCTAACACCTGGATGTTTAAAACAACATATTAAATGTTATCAACTCAGAATAGAATAGAATTGAAACTCAGAATCAGTCAGAATAAAACCAGACACAGTCAGTACTCCTACATATTGTGGTACGTATATATGGACTGCCGACCAAAATACTGTAAGAGAGCTCATGAAACCTTCAAAAGTTTAAAAAAAGGTATTGTATTATATCTAATTTAGGTGTCTAACCAATCTCAGTCTGTTATCTGATGATTACATTTTTCTGTGTTGCTTTATCCTCCTCCCCTCAAGTCATTTAAAAAAAACTTTTCTGATCATCGTTAGCTGACTTGAAATGTATTGCGCAGTTCACTTTACGTGCCAGTTCTCTTTATTTTGTAAATAGAGTATATTTAAGAGTATTTTTTAATTAATTTATGTTTTTTAGTTGTTTTTTTTCCTGGTTTCATGCTGTCTGTATGTGTAAATAAAAGACGAAAGAAAGGAAGAAAGATAAAAATGTAGTGGATGATCACGTTTAACTGCTACTTAGTGCTGAAACCAGTCGATCGACAGAAAATGTATTGCCAACGATTTTGATAATTTATTAATCGTTTAAGTCATAAGCAAAAACACCAAACAGTCTCTGGTTCCAGCTTATCAATTATGAGGATTTGCTGCTTTTCTGTGTTTTATAGCGTTGTAAATGGAATATGTTTGGGTTTTGGACTGATGGTTAGATAAACAAGACATTTGAAGATTACACCTTCGGGCTCTGGGAAATTGTGATGGGCTATTTTCAGTATTTTCCGGCTAAATGATTCATTGGAGAAGTTCTCGACAGATTAAATAATAATGAGAATAAATGTTAGTTGCAGCCCTACATTAATTTTATAAAAGTGTTTATTAATGGTCAACATCGACCATCATGCTGCGTATGAGGCCTGGCTCACCTTTTTGCAGTGGCTGCACTGAGGAGCAAACCTGCCCTCGTAGCACGGCACACAGTAGTAGTTGTTGTTGTCTGGGATGAAGGCCTCGGCACCGATCGGCTTCTCACAGCCGTGACACACAAAACAGTCCTCGTGCCACGAGGAGCCGCCGTACTCCAACATCTTCGATCCTGTCAGAGGAAAAAGAGTGGAAGAGAGGGAGCAGATGAGGATGGAAACTGAGATGTTTGTGATTGATTGTTGATATCTTCCCTGACATTTGCACACCTGTGTGTCACTTCGGGCATTCCTTTGATCTCTGCCCTGCAGTGCTGTAACTATAAGCTGGAATGAAATCTGATAGCATTCACGCAAACACTGAGAAGACCAAAAGTGATAATTCAGTGTGACAGTTGAACCTGTTCTCACACAGCTCTGCCGTACCGTACAATTACATCAGCTTATCTTGCATCAATACAATCTGACAAGCTGTAACAAAGCAATGCTCTAGCTGGTAGCGGTGGGCGATACCGCAAAATCTGGTTTTGATCCGAGACCAGGTAATACAGGGCCAGAATCACCAATATCAATACTGATACCGATATAGGGGAGAGCATATAGAGTGTCACAATTTAAGAGGTGAATGCATCGTAATAGGCTAAATCTGAATACATTTTCATGACCACTAAATGATTTGCCAAAGGTTAGCAATCATTGTAAGGTTAGCTGAGTGGTAGAATTTCTACCTGCCACCTGTGAGACCCGGGTTTGGTACATGCATTGCAGTTAGCAACGTTTTCATTCACAGCTGTGAAGTAGCTCCAAACGATGCTCCTCTTTCGTTCAGCCATCACTGCAGTTTTGTGTCTGATTAAACTAGTCAGGAGGCGCGACCCGTATGTTAGAGTGCTCACAACACGACAACAGCAGAGGAGAAGCAAAGAGTACATGCACTAAGATGTGTTCACAACAACTGAACGTTGTTTGCACAGACAGCTCTACACTTTGATGAAATACAAGAGGAAAACTGATCCCTTTTTTGGTATCGATCCTATTGATGCTAGAATCGATCTTCAAAACGAGACGTAGTATCTGTAGTACTGATATTTTGGTATCAATCCGCCCACCCCTACTATCTATAGCATACATGGCTGCACAGCATCCTAACACTGCTTTTTATTTTAAACAATTTCATAAGTAGCTGTTTGTCCACTCCCAAATATGTAAGAGTTTGCTAAAGAACACATGCTTCCCTACAGAGTTTTATAAAAGAGCCTGTTCATGTTTATGAAATTGGACATCAGATCCTTTAATCACTGGCCTTGTTTTACGACTTCTGGGGCCTGAAACGCAGCCCAAAGGCATGATGGTGTTGTGAACTTGAACTTGGCTGCACTTTTAAGAAAACGGGGGAGAGGGCAGCAGCTTTTAAAGCCATTCCAGGTTGAACAGAAACTAAAGAAAATGACTGGTCAGTTCAAAAAAGAACCGGTGAGTTATAATATCCCACACTACCCACAGGCTCGGGTAATTTTCAGTCATCCGACACCACTGCTGCACTTGTGTCGTCACAGCGCCCAGAGCTGAAAACCCTGCTGGGAGATATTTTCAGCAGAGCAAGGAAACGATCATTCTGTCACATCTAAGCTGTCACGCCCCGGATAACAAAAACTCATTAGCCTCTTTATCCCTGCAAAGACAGGGTGTGAACTTTTCTGACTATTTGAGTGATTACTCAAGGATTTGTGAACTTGTGTGTTGTGTTGGGAGGATAAAAGTGATACAGACAGTTTTTATTGTCATTACCTGGCATGACTGTCTTATCGCAGGCCACGCACTTGGAGGAAAACTCGTTGCAGTAGCAGTCGCTGCACACCAGTGCGTCTTCCTGGCTGGTGAAGGGCTCATCTGCCAGAGAACGGTCGCAGCGGAAACAGCGAAAACAGTGCACGTGGTAATGTCTATTCTCATAGAAGAGCTCCTGGAGGAAGAGGAGAGTGTCAAACTGAGCACTGAGCATTTAGAGATGGTAAAACCAGTGAGGATTAAAATGGGCCAAAAATTTTCTATATGATCAAAGGTATTTAATAAAAACATTGTTAAAATTATGTTTGTTAGGGATACTACATTTCTAAAATGTAATCATTTTTCACAGCGAGATTCAGACTCAAGTAAATACCTTTTTTGCCAAATTAAGACATCAGGGTAAGAGACTTGCAATAATAAAACTAAATGGATATGTGGATGGAAGGAAGCCAAGGAGGCGCATACAGAAGTTCTCCCGAATATGAAAAATTGATCAGCTCCCCACTACAATGCTAAAATCCATCTCATGAAGTACGTTTTCAGGATTTGAACTCAAACACAAAGCATTCTCAAGCTGGGTGTACCTCATTTGAATCAGAGGAGCTGGTGTCTTTGTCTGTTCTGTGTTGAGACTGAGGATTTCAAATTAATTCAGTAAATACCTCCATTGTTGTCCAAAAACTATTAAAAACCCATCAGTAAGCCACACTGTTCCTTCATAATCAATGAACATGGGCACTGTAGTTTATTTTGAGTCAATCCCATATACATTGTGCTGCTGCCGTAAATACTCAACAAATGTGTATTAATCCGCACCTGAAAATAGTCCCCAAAAAATGCACTATTTACACATGTTTGCGTAACGTGTGAATAATATGGGAACTCAAGCAATTTACCGTAAACTGTGAGTTAATAAAAACACTTGATATGTTATTGTTCCTCACAGGGAAATTCTCTATTTGCTGCCACCCCATCTGTTTGGAGGTCAGAGGTCACGGTCGACCACAGGATTCAGTTTCCTGCACAAGGACACTTAAGTGTTTTGGATGTTTGCCCACATGGGACTCTAAAACCAAAGTTTCCTACTTTCTGTCTTCCAAACAGAAGAGAGCTGGCAGTGGCATGAGAGAAGTATTTGTGCATTCCCTTTTTCTCTTAAAAATCAGAATAACCCACTTTGTGACTTTTTTTCCAACAGCTGCTTGTGATCCAGTTCATCTGCAGTTCAAGCAAGCTCTGTGATAAATGGCCCCATTGAATGGTAGGTGAAAAACTTATTTCTGAGGCGTGGGGTTTCACAGTAAAAGAAACAACTAAAGCAGAGGGATGGCGAAGGATGAAGGATGAATGCTGTTATGTCTTGTGCGGAGGAGGAACGGCCAAAGCAAGCAGGAGCGTAATTTACTGCCAGTCCCTCACAGGGAGTCCATAATTCACAGGACACTGTCCTCATGGCGTCTGTGTTTCCTTCAAACCGTGTTTTTAATTAACTAAAACTAAGGCTTTTGGGCAACTTAAAGGGGATTACACACAATTTGGTGTTCTGTAAGTAGAGTTATGTTTTCCAGGAATGCCAGCTGGTTTGTAAAAGCAGTTAGAAAATTGATCATAATGCAGTCAGACATGTACAATTTCAGTGGTGGAAGAAATACTCAAATCATTTACTTAAGTAAAAGTAGCAATACTACAATGTAAAAATACTCTACTACGGGTAAAAGTCCTGCATTCAAAGTGTTACTTGAGTAAAAGTATTATTATGTAAATTTACTTAAAGTATCAAAAGTAAAAGTACTCGTTATGGAGGCAGAATGGCCCCTGGTAATGTCTTCTTTGATTATTATTAGTGATGCATTAACATGTAAGCAGCATTTTAATGTTATAGCTGGTTAAGGTGGAGTTAATTTTAACTATTTTATACACTCTTGGATATGTAAAGCAATACATCATATTTATGATAGAGCTGAAACGATTACAGAAACAGAAAATTAATCAACAACTATTTTGATAATTGATTAACTTCAATTTTCCAGTGAAATGCCAGTTATTCTTTGGTTTCAGCTGAGGATTTTCTACTTTTCCCTGTTTTAAATCATTATAAAGTGAATGTCTTGAGGAACAAAACAAGACATTTGAAGACGTCACCTTGGACTCTGATTAATAGATTAATTAAGAAAATTATCGTCAGATTAATCGACAAGGAAAAAATGATTCGTTGCAACTCTAATTTATAAAATCTGCTTATGTTTTGCATATACAATCTTAATCTGTAACCACAGCTTTCAAATGAATGTAGATAAGTAAAAAGTACAATATTTCCCTCTGAAATGTAGTGGAGTAGAAGTATAAAGTAGAACCATAAAATTAAAATACTTGTACTTAGTTATTTTCCACCCCTGTACAAGTTGAGCTCACCTTGGCATTATGCCCAATGATTTCTTTACATTCCTGGCAGGTGTTGGCATACAGACGGTCGTAGCAGGGAATGCAGTGAGGGTTGTCCTCCACCTGGATGTATTTGCGTCCGCACAGGGACTCGTTGCAGTTTTTGCAGTCGAACTGGTCACTCATGATGTCTTTCTCTGGCTGACCTCCTGCAAAATTCACAGGCACAAGTTTAGCATTCACTATCTGCATGAAGCCAGCGCAGGAAGGAGGAGGAGTGAGATTAGTTAGACAGAGAGAGAAAGCAGGAAGAAGGGAGGCAGACAGTTTTTGGATATACAGCTGGGAAATACAGACCAACAGGAGAGACAAAAATGAGAGAAAAATAAATACATTTTAGAGAGCTTTTCAAGATACTGAAAGACGTTTTACACAACAGGTTAAAAAGATCCTAGATAACTAAAAACACACTAAAGGAACAGGGTAGTACAGGAAAATAAATCAAACGTTCAAAGCTGTTGTAAAAAGGTGAATTTTAAGTAACTTCTTAAACACAAACAGATTGGTGAAATCACGGATGTGTTAGGGGAGAGAGTTCCACAGGGAGGGGGGGCAGCTATATGGAGAAGGCCCTGTCCCCCCAAGTTCAGTGCTTGTTCCCGTTCAGGGGAGCGGAGGCTGTGGGCATTAGCAGGGTATGTGACCCCCATGTTCTGCAGCAGCAAAGGGAAATGAGCGAGGAAATGAAGTGTGGGAGGTTGAAATACCCTCCTGTGGAACGGTTAAGACAGGGCAGGCAGGGCTCAGAAAGATATATACAGTGTGGATGAAGATTATGGATAAGGAAAGGTCTCTAGAGTTTGGGTATATGTTCATGCTCAAGATCACAACGTCTGGAACATTTACAAAGGACACTGAAATATTTCACTTGGAAACAGTTATTGTTTATAATTTTTCCTCCCTATTTTGGGCACAGAGGGGCTTTGACATGTTTCTATAATATCAGAAAAAAGGAGGTGGGTTCAACAAAGTGCAGCTGAGAAACCGTGTGGCTTTGAAATCTCCCCGAGGGATCGAGGAATGAGCCGAGACCCACCTCCTCCCTCCTTTCCTCAGAGGTGGAAGACGTCACCTGCTTGGTCGAAAACGATGAGAGGACCCAGATCTCGGTGCAAATAATGAAGAACACTTGTTGTGGTTTTGTTATGAAGCTGGTAAGAATTAAACGTCACTCATGGTGAAGGTTTCCCGCTCCACAAAGCTGAATTTTACAGGTACTGCGCTTCATGCTCTGTAACCTCCAAGTATTTGCATCTGGTCTGTTAAAGAGTCATTTTGAAAGTGCAGTTTACATTCCTCATGTCTGACTGCTATCAAACAAGTTGTTTCTAATAACCAATGATGCAGCAATTTCAGATAAACATAAAAAAGATAAACACAGTCTGCTCTCAGTCATGTCCCACAGCTGATGCCAGAAGCAGAAACTCCCGCTCCTCCACTTTTTCTCCCAATGCCATGTCAGCACAACACTGAGGACATCCCTCATGCATCCCTCCTTGCAGATAACAGCACTGCTTCCTCATAAAGGACATCAAGCTAGGTCAACAAAACAAGGAGGAAAACCGAACTGAGACGAAACATCACATCCTATGTCTGCTTTCTGTCAGATTGCTGTCTGGGTGGGGAAAACAGCCCAACTTCCCTCCTAAAATGTCTAAAGAGGTTCGGGTTTCTATTCTCGTCCATCCATGTCTACGATGAATACAGTGATAGAACAATAGTTTTCCTTCCGGACATAGTCTTCCTAGTTTTGAGCTTTATGTTTCTCTTCCTGAGCCACAACATCTGTGAACACATTCTGTGGTCTCCAGCTGTTGTCTGTCATCAAATTCTCCTTTATGCATCCAGTAGGGAATTCGTATGGGACTTGTGCCAAAACACAACAGCATCTCATTAAAATCCATCATTGTTGAAACCAATATTTTATGGTTCCTATTGAACAGTCCATTATAACTTTATAGTCAGCTACACAATAGACAAATATAGTAAGACTCATACTGTTGTAACAGTCGAGTGAGAAACTGAGCGTTGAGTATGGAGCAGAACCAGGACGTGATTAGCTTAACTTAGCATAAAGACTGAAAGCAGGGGAAATTTCTAGCCTGGCTCGGCCCTAAATGCCTAAAGCCTGCTTACTATATCTCCCACATTTAATCCATACACAAACAGAAATGTAAAAATGACAATTTGTGATTTTAGGGGGAGTTACATGCTGTAACTATTTTTTGGCGAACAACATGACTTCCCGGAGTTTCCTCAACTCCCTCTAAAACCAAAAATTATTGTTTCTACATTTCTGTTCATGTATGGATTAAACAAACTGCATAAACTGTGTTAATTAGTGAGCTTTAGAGGTTCTGGTAGGTGGAGTTTTGAACTCTGGACAGAGCCAGGCTAGCTGTTTACCCCTGTTTCCAGTCTTTATGCTAAGCTAAGCTAATCACCTCCTGGCTCAGCTCCAAGCACAGACATGAGAGTGGTATTGATCTTCTCATCAATCTCTCAGCAAGAAAGCGAATACGCATTTTTCCCAAAAATATTCTTTAATGAATGAAAAATGCCACTGAAGTAACAACACTGGCCAAATTGAGCAACCAGATTTTTTTTACCTGACTTGAATTTTTAGATCCGAATTGAGCTTATTGAATTTTAGCAATTTTAATATAGTTTTTGAATACTGGATACTTTGTCCCTTTGTCAAATGTCAATACCCATTATTTGCTTCCATACATCTTCAATTAATGTCACAACTGACTGCATATATACACCTGGTAAGCATCTGTTCATTTGACCGTCACACCATCCAGACTGTCTGACATTAATAGTCTTAAACAGTGATTCACATGAAGTCAGCGCCTTGTTTAAGAGGAGTTCACTTTACTCTACAGGTGTCCTCTTGGACTGCACCCAGGAATACTTGTCACCCCTGTTCTCCTCCTCACCGCGAGACATTAAACCAAACAGTCATCCATCCCGTCTAAGTACTCTCTCTCTCTAGTAGCACGGCTGCTGAAACTATTTAAGCCCACAATTCACCTTGATGAGTGGACATGTTGAATTCTTCACCAATACACTGTCGGTCCCGGTGAGAGATTTACTCGAGTCACTTGGCTCTGAGCGCTTTGTAGTGGCAGCCAAATGGCAACTGTCTCCCAGGATCAGCCACCGGGCCTCCTGTCTCATGTCCCTTCATGGCTCGCTGCTGTTGTTTTACTCGGCAACAACCTGACAGTTTCTTACGACCGGAGCCAGGAACTCTGCGAGCCATGAAAGCTGCTGCTGGGTGTCAGTGTTTATTTTCCCAGCGCAGGAATTTAGACTTGTGTCTGAGGTTTACAAACCAGATTATTCCATGATGAAAACCGCTGTCACACGTAATAAAGTCCAGTGGAATAAATATGTAGGTAAGTGTTAAATCTGTCACAGCAACAAAATATTAATTTATGCATTATAAAACAGCCTCAGTGCCTTTTTTGGAGTGACATTATTACACTCCCTCTCTGAAACAGGCACCTGAATCTGAGCTGTACACCCTCCTGTCTGTTTTAAGAAAGACTTGGCTGCTTTCATATTCTTTCTAATGCTTCAACTTACAATCACTGCTTTCTCCTTTCACCTACTAAAGAACTGAGACTGTTTGGGCGCTTAAAACAGGAAAGCAGCTAACAAAGTGGGTTTTTAGCCATGCTAGAAGCGTGGCTCTATGGATGGCAATGCCAGTCGATTGGTTGATCCAAGACTTTGATCCAGAACAAAAGATCTAAACTATTACAACTATTCTACTCTACAACTATTGGATGGATTGTCATGAAATTTGGTTCAGACATTCATGTTTCCAACAGGATGAATTTTAACACTTTGGTAATCCCCTGACTTTTAATCTAGCACCATCATCACGTCAAAACTTTGTCCAATACTTTGGTTTATGACAATAACTAAAGATATTCCCATCAGCCACAGCTGTACTTTGTGTTCAGTGCTAGTTAGCAAATGTTAGCATGCTAACACGTTAAACTAAGACGGTGAACATGGTAAACATTACACCTGCTAAACATCAGCATGTTAGCATTGTCACTGTGAGCATGTTACATGATGATTTTAGCAATTGACTAAAAGCACCGCTGTGTCTAATGCTGCATTCACGCCATGTCTATCCTGATTTTGGGAGCATTATACCAAGATGGTTACTGCCACTGCTAACCTTGTAGCCACACCATTTAAATAGCCTATATTAGCTACTTTTGCGCTGTTAAGTATTTGAAGTGGTTCATTAACAAGTGAAATCAGATACAAACTATGAATAGCTCTTTTTCAATGAGCTGA
This sequence comes from Siniperca chuatsi, assembly GCF_020085105.1. Classification (NCBI taxonomy): domain Eukaryota; kingdom Metazoa; phylum Chordata; class Actinopteri; order Centrarchiformes; family Sinipercidae; genus Siniperca; species Siniperca chuatsi. Next base: position 8,167,902 of record NC_058058.1, read on the forward strand.
TTGTATTGGTGTTAATATTGGGCTTTATGTGGATGTAACTGCCAGCAGTTTGTTGACACTTCTGTAGTTCTCACAAAGTGGGAGATATCGTTGCTGTCAGAAATTCTCGATATCTCTGACTCAGAAATACCACTCAGAGGCTGACGTGAATGTTTTTTCCGATTCTGTTGCTCATAATTAAAAGATATGGCATGAGTGCAGCCTTACAGGGCTGCTAGTGTGGCTGTAGACTCTTGTTTTCCTAATGCTTAACTTACAATCACTGCTTTCTCTTTTGCTGTAACACCCATTAAATAACCTAAGCTGTGTGTGCATTCAGTTAAAACAGGAAAGCGTGTAACAAAGTTTTTTAATTACCACCCTACTTTACTGTTTATTCCCGCTGAAATGGATTAGGGTAGTTTAACGGCCTCTGAAGCTCAGAACAGTCCTCATATTGTGTGAGTCCTAGGTTGCATAACCTGGATTTGGGGAGGTGAATGAGAATATTGACAGCGGCACAATACTGTGTAGAACATGTGAACAACAGCGAAGGAAACGGGACACCCTCGTGGTCACAGCTATAAACTGTTACAGAAAAAAAGAAAAAGAAAAACAAGACTGGTCTCTTATGGCTGTCAGATGACTGCACTCCCTTTCATCCCCAGTACAAAGACGCTCAATGTGGTGTGGCTTCCTGAAGATCACAAGGCCAATTTCAGCTGCACGCACACAAATCAACATGAACACACAATGTACATTTTGGTGTCGCTGATTAAAGATCTCGTCAAGATGAATTGCTTCTTGCTGTTTTAAACAGTGACGATATTCTGAAATACTGAGCTGGCAGATCTGTAACATTATTTTGGTTACTTGAACATGAAAAATAGCTGGTTTCTTAAGTGAAATCCTTATAAGGTCAAATCAGTGTCAAATATACAACTGTGTTGTTTAACAATGAGACTTTAATGTGCTTTAATGTATATGATCATGTCATTAATGATCTGTTCAGGAAATCAGTGTTTTCACTCTGAATTGCACTAAAAGCATAACAAGATCAGTGTCATTTGATATTAATTGCACATAATCTAGTCATATTAAGCCAATAACACATGGAATAAAGTGCTTTTAAAGATAGAGTGGCTGTCTGACTTTGTTTAATAAGGCCTCCTGCAGATCACATGCCCTATTTCAGCTGCATGCACACAAATCATCATGAACACACAATGTACATTTTCGATGAATTGCTCCTTGCTGTTTTAAACACTGATGTTATTGTGAGATACTGTGTTGGCAGATCTGTAAAATTATTCTGGTTATTTGAATGTGAAAAATAGCAGAATTTTCTTGTAAGGTCAGCTAACTTTCAGCTTCATTTAATTTAAATTAATGTAATCTTTTCAGAGAAATCTGTTCTTTTACGCTGAATTTCACTAAAACCATAATATGATCAGTATCACTGGATATTAACGACACATAACCTTCTACTCTAAGCCTATAACATTAGGGAATGAAGCACCTTTGTCTGGCTTTGTTTTATGAGTCTCCAGCTGGCTGTTTGTTTATCCAGTCAAACAATGTGGGCTGCAGCTGCAGTTTCATCTCTGCTGCTGTCGACTAAACTGACAAACAGATCTCAGTCAGACAACAAGTAAACAAGTCACCACCATGCCAATCGCACAGTGACCTGACGCCATAGTTCCCAACTCTGGGGGTCAGGACCCCCACCAGGGGTCGTGAGATTATTACTGAGGTGCAAAGTAAGAAAAAAATAAACATTTGAACTTTTCTCAGATTTCTTTTTAAATACTGTATAGTTTTACTTCCTCTGACCTCTAAAATGCTTTATTTTATGGTTCTATAATTTCCTAATAATTTCTGTGGAAAGAAATATGTAATTTGGGGGCAATATATGAATTTTCTTGACAGAAAAACACCATCTAAACTCACCTAAATATTTATTTATTATACTTTTTTTTATAGTAAACCCTTTTCTACATTTAACAAAAAAAAATAAAACATAACAAATCTTATTTCATGGTCTTCCTCGGTGGTTGAAGTTTTCTCAGTTGTCATCACATGACTTACAATATGTATGGAACTTCAGTCATGTGGTAAAAGCAAACTCTATCCGCAGAGGAAGACCGTGAGATGTGGTTAAAAGTGACAGGGAAAAGCTAGAAAGTGGGCTTTAATTTTTTGTCAAACTAGTATTTCCAAGTTCACTTTGTTCTTCATATTTGTTGAACTGTATGCTTGCCTGTAGTCAAAATTCCCCATTTTTGACCTGTTGTGCAATTAATTAATTGAAAGTGTACCAACTGAACACATTATCCCTGAAATTTCTAGATAATGATTCAATAAACACAGACCTGTGACAAGGGGTCAAAAGTAAACATTATTTGGGCTTACAAGCAAAAACTTTTGAAAATCACTGACCTAAAGGACATGTAGCTGTACGTGAACATGACTTCAGCCATGCTAGCAGCTCTGTGAGGCTGTACTTTGAGCTAAATGCTAACGTCAGCATGCTAACATGCTCACCATGACAATGCTATCGTGAAGATGTTTAGCAGGTATAATGCTTACCGTCTTCACCATCTTCTAGCAAGCATTTTAGCATGCTAACAGTTGCTAATTAGCGCTAAACACAAAATACAGCTGAGGCTTATGGGAATGTAAGTAGTTTTGCAGATATTTAATCATAAACCAAAGTGTTGGACAAATTTATGATGATGATGGTGTTAGATTAAAAAAATTAAGGGATCACCAAAGTTATGACAAGTCAACTGGAGGGTACACGAATGTCTGTACAAAACTGAATGGCAATTCATCCAATAGTTGTTATAGTGGACTGACCAACAGACTGACATCGCCATCCAGAGCCAAGCACTGGCTAAAAATACTTGAAATGTCTGAATGTTTTCTGCAAATCATAAAGAAAAGAATAAAACCAGAAAGAAAGATTAAAAAGATTATAATCAAGTGTGGTCAAGTCTCTTAAAATGAAGTATCTTTAGTAAAGTTACTTTTGGCAATGTAGTTGTTGCACTTGGATTATACTTGCAGGCGAACGCTGACCGATGCAAATAAACACTCGGCCTGATCTTAAATACCAACAACTGTTATCCAAAACAAATACACATGTAAGTAATGCTGTTGTTGTTTGATAGACTGGGCCTCTCTCTCATGTTTGCTGCTGGATTTATTTGACTTTGAGTCTGAGCTTCATCTTTGTGTTGGAGAGCTTCAGAAAGGCTGAGGGTTGGTTTCAGACTCAATCGACTGACAAAGTCATTGTTATCATATCAGGTTGTTGAGAACAAGAAAAGGCAAAAACTACTGGTCAAAATCAAATTTTTACACCTGCAGAAAACACAGATAGATGATTTTAAGTTTTTAAGCAACTAGAGATGTGGATGTAAAGACAGCAGCCAGTTAGCTTAGCTTAGCACAAAGACTGGAAACAGGTGGAAACAGCTAGCCTGGCTCTGTCCAAAGGTAACAAAATCTACCAGCACCTCTAAAGCTCATTAATTAACACGTTATATCTCGTTTGTTTAATCCAAACAGCGAAAATTACTACTCTTGGTTTTAGAGGGAGTTGAGGACACTCTGGTAAGTCACTGCTCCTGGCTGCTGTTCGCCAAGAAACAGTTTCAGCATGTAACACCACAAATTGTTGTTTTTACATTTCTGTTTTCATTAGTAAGTTTTAGGTGAATTTTTGGACTCTGGCTAGACATTTCCCCTTGCTTTCAGTCTTTATGCTAAGTTAAGCTAATCGCCTGCTGGCTCCAGCTTTATACTTAATGCACTATTTATTGGAAATGTTCCTGGCCAAGAAATAGTCCGTCACGCAAACTGTTTTTCTTACACTTCAGTTTTTGCGCTGATTTTTAAAAAAACAAGATATAACATGTTAATTAGTGAGCTTTAGTGGTGCTGCCTTTGGACAGAGCCAGGCTAGCTGTTTCCCCTTGTTTCCAGTCTTTATGCTAGCTAGCTTACTGGCTGCTGCCTCCAATTTCTTATAGCGTTTGAGTGGTATTAATCTTCTCATCTAACTCTCAGCAAGAAAGCAAATCAACGTATTTCCCAAAATGTCGAACTACTCCTTTAAAACTCGTCCCGGGCTGTGCAGCAGAAATGGGAACTGGAAAAGACGGCGATGTGAGTGAGCCTGACTCATGATGAGACTCTCACGTCCCCCGACAGTCTGATTTTCTGGCCGTCAGTCACTTGACAATCCAAAATCATCTCCCTGTAACTGTTTTATGGCTCGTCTCCAGTGATTGTACACAGTCCCAACCTTCGCCCAACGCAAGAATTTCAGAGGAATGTGACTGTGGTCAAAACGTGGCAAACTCTTGTGGTTCCAACTCTGAGAAGAAGAAGAAGAAGAAGAAGAAAAAAAGCCTCTGTTTTCTAAAAAAAAAAAGAAGACAAAAGTCAAGAATTCCTCAAAAAATAATGCACTCACATTCATATTTCTTCAGGAGGGAGAATGCAACCAGAGCTGGATAGTTTCAATGAATGTATTAATTTCATCCAAATGGATTGGAACATGATGGTGGTGTGGGGATGGTGTGCGGTGATGGAAACTATGAGCGGTGCCGGAGGTGGGGTTTGCTGAGTCTCCAGAAGAAAATTTGTAATCTGAAGGAGACATGACATCACTCTAACTCAACAAGAGTGAATGGCTTGTTAACATGCCTCCAAATGAAATATTAAAAAAAAAAAGGACATGATTCAGAACACATGAAGACGTACTTTGTGCATCCGACACTGAAACATTAAAGCAAGGGATTGTTTCATCAAAGGTCTCCTTAAATCCTACTTGAAAAACCTGGCCGCAGCACTTATTCACAGTATCAGTTACTCACTTTGGACTCTGTTCAGGCCCCCAGCCCCCATTAACATCCACTATTTCCTCACTCTAAAGAAAGAACATCCTTTCTGGTCCATCCTGGATGTCGGGGGCTTGGAAATATGCAGTTCTTCTTGCGTGATTAAGATGATTATGCTCTCAATAAAGTTAGTTAATTTGGCAAATAAGGCACCCTTTATTAAGGGCTAATAATGTGTTTATTGTTAATAAATAATTTACTAAAGTTTTGTAGATAAATTAATAAGGACACATTTTGGGTTGCCAGGTTGTGAAAAGTCCCACTTTCAGCTGTTTATCCTTTCAATTTGCTTATAAATGTTGATGCTATTAATAAATGCTTGAGATTCTCATTTTCTAATAAGCAATCAAGTCTGCAGTTATAAATGTTATTAACTCATCAATAAATGGATTTTAGTCCCAATTCTCTGCAGCACTAACCAATCAAAGGAAGCTTTCACAACCTTGCAACCCAAAAGTTGTTCTCATTAATGGCATTTAACTGCTCTATAAAGCTTTGGTAAATTGTTTATGAACCATTAGTACCCTCATTAGAGAGTGGTACTTTAAATTCAAACCCTCCCTGTGTTTAACTTAAAATGAGGAAAAGATATTCAAAATGTAAGTATTTGATGCTTCAATAATAAGACACAATAAGATAAGATATACTTTATTGTCCCCGAGGGGGAATTTGCTTGTGCTATCGGTGCTTAGCAATATGTAGACAATAAAACAGTAGAGCAGTACATGGAGACCCAAGGACAAAAAGTAGGATATGTAAAATATTGCACATGCCTTTTGAGATAAAGACAAGAGTACAAGACACTTTAAAAAGAGGAATCAATCATGAAAGCCATGACACCAACAGTGCAACAGTGTCTCCTTAATTCGGGACGCTACATAATTGAGGATTGAGCTGATAGTTTGTTGTAACGCCGTTTTGCACCAGGTGAAGCCAGGTGAGGATCTGTGCACGCCTCAGCAGAGCAGACACCAGTGCTTCAGGAGAGTATACCAATGCAAACTCACAATAACACACTTATCATCTACTTTTTCACATCACAAAACTGTAAAATTGTACCTATCGTCTAAACTTTAAATCGTATAAATCGTACAAATGTAAACGTACCTCTCTTTGCGCATCAGCAGCCTCTGGAGATGCTCACAAGAGACTCCGTCTCTGCAGGATCTGAGAGGTTTGACCGCTTGCGCTGCTCGGGTGTATAAAATGACAGGTAATTAAATCCTCCGTGGACTCCTGCGAGCTGAAAACTGACTGGTTTTCACTGACTGAAGCATCTGTGTCTGGTGCGTAAAACCAAACCTTTCCTTCAAACACCGCCCCTTTCTCCCCCGTCTGTCCCTCCACTCCCTCTGTCTGTCTTTCACCTTGTGCGAGTTCAGGCTGAAAGAAGGTAGACTCAGTGTGGGGTTTTGCATGTAATTGAATATTTTAAATATAAAGGCCTAGTCTAGACTTTTGGCTCCCAGCTGCTGATGTAAACCACTTTATTATCTCTCTAAATGGAAAATAATCTCATAATAATCCGAAATAAAATAGGAGCTATTTTATGTGCTTTACAGCATTTTAATCTCACGTGATTTCACAGTAAAAGTTATTTGGGGACTTTGTAATTGTACATAATTAATATGTAAGAGAATACTTTTCATCGTTTTAAATTGTTTCCTTCACGGTAACACTTTACTTTAAACCCCAATTTAGCAATTGTAAGCAGTACACTTAGTAAATGGTTTATAACACACTATACAATGTAATGTAATTGTAGGCAGACGTAAGGACATTAAGTGTTTTATTAATGTATTTTTCAACAAACTTATGGTATGAAGCATCAGTCACGTGTATAAACAGTTAATGAATGATTGATAACAGCTGTTTACAAACATGATCAAATCTTACAGTGTAAAGCATGTATTTACTGTTTATACACATACAAATCTTATAGTTTATTATAAAGCATTAAATTATTTTCTATATACACTATGGTGCGTTATAAAGCATTTATTAACTGTTTATAGTCCTCATCATACACAATCATTCCCAGGTGGGTTTAAAACTTAGTTTATAGCTGTGTTGAAAACTCATTAAAGATCCAGTGTGTAGGATTTAGTGGCATCTAGCGGTGAAATTGCAGTTTGCAACCATTTGAACACCGCTCGCCTCACCCTCCCCTTCCAAGCTTGTTGGAAAAACTACGGTGGCCGTGAAACTAGAGAAAAACGCGAAAGGCCCTATGTAGAGCCAGTGATTGGTTTGTCCGTTCTGGGCTACTGTACAAACATGGCGGTGCAACATGGCGGCCTCCGTAGAAGGGGACCCGCTCACCATGTATATATAAACGGCTCATTCTAAGGTAATGGTAAGGGAACGATTCTTATTTTCAGGCGATTATACACAAATGAAAACATACTTCTAAATATTATATTCCATTTCTGACAATAGCTCCTCCTAAATGTTGCACACTGGACCTTTAAGACATTTTGACCTTGAAAGTTTCATTCTTGACCTTAAAAATAGAAATGTGAGTCCACTTACTGGATTTCCCGCAGAGCTTTCAGCCGCATCTTGTGGCTTTCATCAGTGAATGGAGATGAAGTTGGCTCAGCAGTAATGAGAGAGTGAAGATTGATGAATTGATAAATACTTAATTTACAAATATGATTAAAAATATAATTAATATTATAGATAAATACATATATAGGGATATACTTCACTGGCATAGGCTATGTCTGCTTACAACTATATAATGTGTCATACTCTATTATTAACAATTTATTAATTGCTTATGAAGGCTAAATAGAGGGGTTAAAATACATTTTTACCATATGGCATCATTTCTCTGCACAGTTATCATCCATAATACATGGGTGAGGATGCTGAGCAACAGCTTTAAACCTTACACACTCCCTGTATTGTCTTTCACTCTCAAATCTAGCGTTTTCTTCTGAGTTTTCTCAGCTAAACAAACTTTTCTGTGGTCAGGAGCAAACTGCAGGGTCCCGGAGAGCAAGATATCATTTTCCCTCTCATTGACCTCTATTTTCCACAGCGGTGAGCAGGAGGTCTGGGGACGATTAGAGGCTTCAGCTGTGGCTCCATCCTGCCACTACCCATTAAGTCAGGATGTACACTACATGTGTATATGATGTGATGAAGGCTTTTAATTAGTGTGTGGCATCTTTAAGCTTATTTGCAGGCCCCATTGATGAGTTACTAGGTCTCAGACTTTGTTGAAAATATTAAATTATTTGAATTATTGCTCAAGCATGATGAGTGAAATGTCAAATAGTTACATGTAAATGTGCTGCCATCTGCTGTTCAAGGCTATTAGTTACAATGGTCCAACTGTGGGTGGATGAACATGGTTAGATTGTTTTAAAAACATAAAGCTAAAAGTCTGAAAAATATACTTTTATTATCACAATCTTTTAAAAAACATGTGGGGTGACTGATTTTTGTCTCATAGAACCTGTCCATAATATGGAAGCCCAGTTCTGCCACAAAATAAATCACTTTAGTTTTTTCATAATTATGAGGGGAAAAAACTTAAGCTGGATTTTAAACTAACTGTGTACCTCATAATTATGAAATAACGCCACAATATTATGACTTAGTATCTCAAAATTATGAAAGTTGCTCATAATAGACATTATCTCATAATTATGAGGGGAAAACACTTCATAATGTATTCATTTTGGTGGTGGATATTTAACTAACTTTGTATACTGAGGCAGTTTGTTTCTCATAATGCGATATTTAGTCAAGATAAAAACTTCATAATGAAAAAGTTAGGTGGTGAATTTTGCATCTCATATTAATAATTATTATTAATCCAGATTCTTATAATTATGATAGTTCATAAATATGAGAAACTTTAATCATTATTAGGCTTTGAATAATTATGAGGAAAAAACACTTTATAATAAAAATTAAGTGATGGACTTTTAACTAATCCTGTATCTCATTCTTATGAGATAAAACTTTATAATTATTACCTAGTATGTCACAGTTCTGAAAGTCAAAATTTTGACTTTGTATTTCGTAATTATGAGACGCTTTTTCAAAAGTTTAATTATTAGAAACTCTTACAATTATGAGATACTACGCCAGACTGTGATGATAATATCTCACGATTATGAGAACACGAAACAAAATGAAAATAGTGGTGGATATTTAACTAACATCGTATCTCATATTTACAAAGTTTCTCAGTTGACTTAGCATATAATAAATAAAAAATTATGACATCTCATAATTATAACAACTTTCTCAAAATTATTAGATACTAATTATGAGAAAAAAACAGGTCAGAATTAAAGAAATTCATGTCTTTTGTTTCCTCCACGTGGCAGAAATGTGCTTCCATATCATAGTTACAATTAAGCATGACTCAGAAAAATATGAAACATATTTTATTAAAGAATTATGTACAATAATAAAAACTAAATCCTCAAGGTATCAGAAATATTATTCAGGTCAGACTTAACGCTCGCATCAAAAAGCAAAACAACTGCTACAAACTGAATCTCTGTGTAAATTTGGTCAAAAAGTCAAAGCTGCAAAAAAATCAACTGTCAGCAGGCGTGGCAGGTTGTCAAGAGTGAAAAGCATCATCAGTTATTTCCAGACTCCATTAAGACCAACATGTTGATCAACCAAGGCTCTAATGGTCTAACTGGCACTGTTCTGGTCTGTGGAGATCCTGAGCAGGGCGCCGGTCGCTGGTCGCATGAGTCATTATCAACAGAAAACACACTGTAAAACAAACACTGTGCTTTTCTTTTTCATACTGGGGATTAAATCCATTTACAGCACTCAATATTTCAAGGTAAAACGAGCAGGAACATGAGAGAAGTTTGTACTGTTGTAAAGTGTAAAGTGTAGTTCCTGGGAAATACAGTTTTCAGGATGAGTCAATGAGTCAATTACACACTGATCAGATTGACGACAAGCACTTAAACTGGATAAGAAGTCGGTTTCACGAGCATTTTTATGTTGCAGAGTACACAGAATTAACTGGCCAAGAAGGTAAACATAGCTGACAGAATTGTTTGACATTTAAATATCGTGCAGAAAGTAGGAACCACTGTTTAGTTTTTTTTTTTGGCATATGTCAACTGTAATACTGGACAGATATATTTCTGAACAAAACATTTCTTCTCCTCTCCTCAAACCAGGTAGATCAGATTTATTCTGCTGGCTTCAACTCTCTGCAGGAAGTCCAGGGCTACATTTTCATCACTCCGAGTTCAGCTCATCAGCTGCAGCTCAGCTTCTCTAAATGATTCACATTCAGTCGCACACAGTAAGGCAACATGTGCTTGACAGGAGACGTGTGTGCTTTCATATTATTTCTCCACATTGTGCCTCGCTGCACTTCAGGTAAACCTAAGAATTACGCTTGTCCCTTGTCTCATTTTCCTCCTTTAAACAGCACTTCCGTTCAGTGCGGCATACTGCAGGCCTGGCAGGTTGTTGCTGGACGAGCTGACGTCTGGTGGTGAGGCGCCAACTTCAAACACTTCGTGGATGGCTTTTCGGAAACAATGAAAATTGTACTCTATCAAACCTGCAAAGAGAACAAATAATAATAAATAACAAATAATTTCAAACGTGACAGAGCTTTTGCAATGTAACATGCAGTGTCCAAAACTCTGGAATCACTCAATCTAAATGTGAAAACGCTGTTTATGTGAGAAAAAGACACGCCTCCGCACTAGCAGTGTCACCTGATCTCCGTCCACACTGAAACAGCAAAACAATAACAGGATAATGGTTAAATAGTTTGACATTTTGGGAAACAAGTTAATTGGTATCCTTGCTGCAAGTTAGTTGAGAAGATTGATACCACTCTCATGTCTGTACGTTAAATATCAAGCTACAGCCAGCAGCAGGTTAGCTTAGCATATTATCCATACTGTAATTATGTTGGTCTATTCTGTACATACGACATCTATTGCATGTCTGTCTGTGCTGGGAGAGGGATCCCTCCTCTGTTGACTTGACTTGACATTAAGACTGGAAACAGCTAGCCTGGCTCTGTCCAAAGGCGCAAAAATCAGTTATATCTCGTTTGTTTAATCCGTACAAAGAACTAAGTGTAAAAACTACAAGTTGTGGTTTTACAGGGTTATGTGCTGGACTATTTCTTGGCTGGTTGCCTGGAAACTTCATGGTAACAACAAGACGAGAGAGTGACGGCACCCAGCCAAGCAATAATTTGGCGTAGGTCTCTTTGTAGTCCTCTTTCAGTCCGCAAACAACAAAACTGCATCACAGCCAACGCCTGCTGAGGAGTGGGACATACACCTGGTTACTAACTCTGTTCAGTCCCCTCTCTATAATCCCCTATACTGTGTTTGATTACAGCCAAACTCACTTAGTAGTCCCCATTTACATCTTTTTCTGTTTCTGTTGTCTGACAACTGAACAAGTATAAAATAGCATTTGATTGCATGTCATAAGTGCCACTTATTAACAAGGCAAACAGTTATTCTTGTGCTGCTTCATTCAGAGCTCAATTAAATCACTATTTTATGATGACAAAGTCATCAGGCAACAGTTGTGGAGGAAGTATACAGGTCCTTTACTTTAGTAAAAGTAGGAATACAACACTGTAAAAATACTCCATTACAAGTATACGCCTTGCATTGATTACTTAAGTTACTATTTTATATTGTATACTGTTGTTTATCTATAACAATGCATCATATTTTCTAAGTTCATCATATGTTTTCTATGTAAAATCCTAATTTGTAATGTAATTAGTAACTATAGCTGTCAAATACTTGTATATAAGTAAAAAGTACAATATTTCCCCCTGAAATGTAGTGGAGTAGAAGTAGAAGTATAAAGTATCATAAAATGATATACTCAAGTAAAGTACAAGTACCTCAAATTTGTACTTAAGTACCGTACTTGAGTAAATCAACTAAATTACACTCCACCACTGCAAAATAAACATACTTACAGGTAAATAACAACATTATGTTATCAGCTATATTCACATTGAAAATGAGAGGCCACAATGAAAGACAGATGTTACAGAAAGTTGTCTTCTTAAATTTTACTGCTCACAGTCAGCCATCCTTTTCCAAAAGCTCAGTTTTCCCCGTTAACACCAAAACATCTGGCCAGCAATTTCATATTGTGACCCTTTTCAAGAAGAGGAAGTTTTTTGGGTGTAAAACAGCCTGCACAGTGTCTAAGAAAAGCCAAATCACAGAGAAAAAGGGTTAGCCGGCTCAGAATGGATGTACTCTAAAAGAAGCTGTGGGATCAAACCTCATCTTTATCTTTAGACACTTTATAGTTGGCATCTTCACACTTCAGACATGTAGGACATCCTGTATAATCAACCCACTGTCTAATGATGCCACCTTAACAGTTTATATAATAAACTACGCACCTTTCCTCTCAAAGCCTTCCTCTCTGACGATGCAGACGAGAGCGAGGAACTTTGTGACCTCTTTCAAATAAAGCACTGTAGTGTTGTTGAGCTTGATGATAGCCATAGACTCCTTGTCATAGGCACAGCCACTGCCGTCCTCCATTAGCCTGCCAAGAAGGAGAAGACAGAAAGGCACCTTTAAACTTCGCATTAAAAAAGTATGCAATCATTGCCAACACAAATACAATATAATTCTTCTCACCCGTAAATGCAGGAGATATCGATGACAACGTCTATCATATCGCAGCAGAGTTCGTAGGACTGCATGTCCACAGGAGAGCTGTCTGTGGCGATGTAAATCTTGCTAACAACATCAAACAGGAAGGCTTTCTCGATCCCAGAATGCTGCAAAACGTGAAGGAGGTTTATAAGAGAAGGTACAAAGAGGACACACTTTTTTTGTAGTTAAAGTAACAAAAATGAAACAACATACAGATATGAAAATGTTCAAAAGGTTCTCCAACGTTGGCAACTGAGGAATGAGCTTCTGGACGACTTTACTGAAGGCCTCGAATATGGAGTGGTCGTAGATACTGGTTAAGTAGAAGCTGAGGGGGGAAAGTAGGAGAGGAGAGTTAAGACACTACAAAAATACAGCGTCACCAAGCAAGTTAGGGCAAAAGCCTAAAGTCTCAGCTCACTACAATATAACAAGACAAGTGACATCACGTCTGTTTACAGTGAGGATGAAACAACAAACCAATCCAGCCGTTCCACAGTGATTTAGTGATTAGCATGTTTAACTTAGCACTATACCTGAAATACCAACAGGATTCCTACAAAAAAGGTAGAAGAAACATCCCAGAAACCGTTCCATTTGTTAGATGTATGAGTTATACAATATTGAGGTATGTTTTAAAGCTGCAGTAACTCATTTTACGACCACTTGGGGGAAGTAGGACAAGCTAAAAAAACAACACTGACATGTTATCGCCTTATAAAGTTGTTATGGCGAACAGGAAGGATCGTACCCGACCCCTCCCACCCTGGACACAAACTTTTTAAGGACACTCAAAAAAAGAACCAAAATCTCACCCCCACTGACACTCTTATCCCCTCCCATAGACACTACACGTTACATTAGCGTACAATTATCTCTGCACATATTCCTTATTCCCAATACTTCATACTGTGAATTTTTGCACATTCCAGCACAAACTGTACAACTCTTTCATTCAATATTTTTCATATTTGTATTGTCACGTTTTCTATTTTATATTTATACTTCTTGACTTTTGTAGTATGTTTGTTTTTAAAATCTTTTTTTTTTTTTTTTTTATGTGTTCTCTCACTATAAATTCCTTGTATGTGAAAACCAACTTGGCAATAAACCCGATTCTGAGGAGTTGCCTATTTACACATCAAATCTGGCAATGTGACAAATCTTGAGTCTAATATTCACTCTCCTTTTCAGGGTGTTTCCGCCCCCTAAATGTTGATGTTTCGAATCACCAGTCGAGACGCTCTTGAATCGAGTTGCATTTTGTCAGTCGAATCACTGCACTTTTTTTTTTTTTTTTAGCTGTGTCATTGTACACAGAGCAATGCAGGAGCAACAGCATAGCAGGCTGTAAACTGTAACAGAGTCTAACTGTGATGGAAACTGAGAGCAGTGTGACTTGTTTCTGTTCACTGCTGCGACGCTCTCAGCTGAACGGTGCTGAACGCAGTGAAGTCAGCTAAACTACTTTTGAGCCAGACGCTGGTGCAATCTCCTCTACTGCAGCAGCCCGACAGGCGAGACGCTCCGTGGTGAGATAGGATTTTATAACTGACCTATGACCAGGACGCTCACTTTTTACTTCTCTGACTGGTGTATTGAAGAAAAAACATCAGTAACAATGTTTGTAAAAACGAAAAACATCTATAGATAAGAAAAAGCATGAACCACATCCACATGGCAAATTAAAATACTGAAGTATTAAATATTTGGCTCTTTAGCTGCTAAATATTCCACTAAGTTCACAAGCTAGTCTCTAAATTTCGTTTTTTTAATTTTGTCGTCTGGTGCTGGGCAGGTAGTGGTAGTACGGTGGGTTTTAGAGCTTTTTTCCCTGAAAAGAGTTGCCTGCTGCTGGAAATGAGGTTGATGAGAGACTGTAGGCCAGAAAAAAACAACAATATGATAAAATAAAATGTTCTGCAGAGCTGAGAGAAACTGCGGAGTTGGGTGACATCTTTCCCATTACAGTTTTTACACACCATTGTTAATATGACAACATTAATAAGTGCAGCTTATCACACAGCAGGCTCTTGTTTAGCGCACGCCTGTGATGCTTTTATACTAAAAGAAAAAGAAAGAAAGAAAAAGATATCAGGTTGGTGAGTGCAACTCTCTCTAAACACGTCGCTCACTTACTGCTCTTTGTATTTCAGCTAAGATTCAATTTGAAATTGCTGACATTAAAGACCAGAATTTAATTTGGGCAAAAAAGCGGATTTCACAATGTCTTAATTACGAGGTGGGATAGTCTTCTCTATCGCTGCCCTACAGTGATTTATTCTTTTTAAACGCATTAAACAGCTATGATAAATACTTGAATTCTGCAGTTTGTTAGCTCAGTTGCTCGGTAGATCCCTCACATACAACTTCCATGCTGTTACAGACTACAATTGTAAAAATTAACATGGTTTCTTGGTGTGATCTGCATCTAAATCTCGCTCTCAGTAACTTGAAGAATTTTAAGTATCTAACCTGTGCAGACATGTCAGACACTCACCTAAGGTGAAGCTTCTCCAGGCTGGCGTCTGCCAGATCATCGTTGGCCCTCTGATGAATGTCTCTTTGTGTCTCTATTTTATGGTCATCTGACAGACCGTCTACTTTATGGATGAACACCTCAAAGTTGATGTCTGGATTCACTTTGTAAGCTCTAGATACGGTAAGATGTAACCGCCCGAGAGCCTCGACGTAGTCATCCTGACAAATTGAGCACAGGAAAAGGTGACGTGTTAATTAATCTCACACAGGAAGCCTTTAAAACCTACAACGTAAGCTTCTGTTTAAACTAATGTCCTCCAACCTGAGCGTCAATGACAAAGATCAAAGCGCCGGTTCCTTTGAAGATCATCTCACTGTCAAACGTGGGGTCGAAGAAGTCCACCTGGCCAGGAAAGTCCCAGATCTGGAAGTTGACAAAGGAGCTGCTGGAGATGTCGTCCTTGTAGATTTTGTTGGTGCTCTCGAGGAAAAGCGTCTCATTGGGTGACATCTTGTGGAATACAACCTGGTCGGAGGTGCATAAGGATTATTGTTTCGGTCCAATGTTGTTACTTTCACTGTCTTCTCTGATTCAATCTTCATTCTGTCTGTATTTTGCCTAAAACCTTTTAAATTATCACATTTAATATTTACTTAATATTGCCATTCTCTATATTGTAATTCTACTAGTGCTACTTCTGTCTACTCTGCGTGTATATATATATATATATATAAAAAAAAAATAAAACACCTATTTCATGTCTGTCTATCCAGGAAGATGGATCCTTCCTCTGTTGCTGCTCCTGAACTTTGTCCCTTTTTCTTGTTAAAGGGCGTCTTGTGGAGTTTTTCCTTATCTGACCTTATCTGAATCAATGTTAAAAGGATAGAGAGTGTCGTATATTGTACAGACTATTTCTCAGTCCATTTTCCACAAAATCTACAACATCACAATATAAAATCAGAATTTATCCATGTTACAGCCCGACCAATAATTTATTTTTGAGGCTGATATACAGATGTTGACATCTGAGAGTTTAAAAAATCTGATAATGATATATTGGTCAAAAGGTAAAAATGTAATCAGAGCTCTCTGGTTAACAAACTTCTTGTTACTTATCAGCCAACATGTCTGTGATAAGTTAACATCGGCTGATATATCATCCTGGCTGATTTATTGATTGTGCTGCAGAATAAACAGATGTCATAATTACAGTATAGTTGCCAGTTTATTAGGTACACCTAGCTAAAACTAATGCAGTCTAATACTGTTTTAGAGAGATGTTGATTCAACTTTATGGTCATTTTGCTTGCTTGTAGTTTGACTTGCTGTTGAACTTAAGTACTAATATTTTGACCACCCCACTTATATCTATGAAAGTACATTAAATATTAAAAACACCTCTCAGTATAAGGCAACAACATTCAACAGCAACAAAACTACGGCCTCCAAAATAATCATGAAGTTGAATCAGCACTTCTCTCTAACAGTTTCACCAAAAAAACTGAACATTATAACCTTCATAAAGGTGCAGGACTGTTGTATTAGCTCTAGCCAGGTGAACCTAATTAACAGCTAAGTTTACACTGTATTAATATATTCCCCAGTCCTGTAATTTAAGAGGTGTGTTTTAGGTAATGTACCTTCTGAATAGATGACTTTCCACTCCGCCTCAGCCCCATCAGCAGTATCCTCGGTTTGTCAGCTGATGTGGAGCTCTCCTCCATGTCTTGCTCCTCCACCCCATAGCCAAAACTTTTGGGAAACGAGCCCACAACATCGTAACTCCCCGCTAATGCAGGCTCCTCATACTCAATAGACATCCTGTATTTTACTACCTGGCCTGCTCTCTCTTAGTTACGCTCTCCTTGAAGCCGGTCAGTATTTTAACTTTTAGTTAACTGGCTAAATAATCCGTACAGGACTGTTGTTGTCGATTATTTTCACAACGAGCTAGCATGGTAAGCTAACTAGCTAGCAGCTGGAGCGCGGTGTTTATTGCCACGTCATGCCGTAATGTATCCACATGGGGTTTAAAACAAAAGTTACCAAGATGTTAAACAACCATAATATCGGCACAGAATTGATTAGACTAGGAAACAGAGGCAGGATTACTAAAAAAGGCTAGTCACAAGTTAGACATTTCCGCCCCCCTAGCTGTTAACCCCGCCCCTCGAATCTGATTGGCTGTTCGCTCTAAACATAGTCATGTGACGAACAGTTCAACAAACACAAGCAGGAAGAATACATACACGGTGAGTGATGTATGATCTTTGGGACATTAGTTAGGCTTATCTCATTAAAACTATATGCTATTTTAAAATGTTGAGTTGATTTGAACCTTCTTCATAGCATAAATATGCTACTACATACTTCAAAATGTATTTAGTCATTGATTTATATGATGTAAACCTAGATTAGGTAGTTAGCTTGTTCGAGCTAACTTCACCAGCATTCATTGCCTCATTGAAAGTATCTTTATCTTGTATTAGTACTATTTCTGGGCTACCTCACTGTTTTAGCCTTGCAGTTTTGCTGATATATCTGAGACTGTCTCTTTGTAGTTATAATGAAGTGAAAGCATTGCAGATAACAGGAAATGCATACACCTTAGTTTCAGTTTTTCCACATGACTGTTGGTCTAACCATTTTTATTGTATTTTACCATTTTAGTTTATATTTATGTATATTATTAAGGGAAAGAAAGGTCTGACAAAAATGTAATATATAACAGCTACACAACAAACCTATTTTATTTAAGTGAATGCTTAATAAAAAGTAAACAACATTAAACTAACAACAGCAAAATTAGAGACAGAAGTTAATTCCTCTGGTTATTCGCCCAAGTCTTGCAGAGTTATGTCTTGATGGAATAGTACAAAGGGAAGAAGGGAAAAGGTAATTATGTATTTTGCAACACAGAAATGCACACTTGACCCCTTATGTATTTGTTTCAGGGTCCAGGATGACAGCAGCCCTCCTGTGTTTCCTCCTCGCTGGTCCAGTGCTGCTGGTTGCTGGAAGCCCATTTTATAACAGCAACAATGGGACCGTACCACTGGTGCTGTGGCATGGGATGGGTGAGTGACCATGTTGCCCATTGTTATGCTGACAGGATATAAACATTACATTTACCTGTAGGAAGTTGTCTAATTATAAATTATGAACAAAATTTTTTTTAGGAATAAGTTTTACCTAAAATTATTTCTATAATCCTCTAACATCCAGTTTCCCTCTTTTATTTCCTCTTAAGTAGCTTTAAGGTTGAAAAAATCATCTTATTCATCTCTGTCTGACAGTATCATGTACAGTATATATGCTGTATCAGCTTGTTCCAGCTTGTTCCAGCTCTAAGTAGTCGTTTGGGTAATAAAGGTTAAGTTAACATTATGTTTTCTGCACTATACGATGTACATGTTTGAGTGTCTCCTTTGTGTTACAATCTTAAGGCTACAGGGAGACAGGAAACTAAAGAAACAAACTGCTGATTTTGTTTCTGGGACTTATAAAGGGACAAAATGTTAAGTGTCACCCGTTTCTGGTCCTCAGACAGCTGAAAGGGAAAGGTATACTGCAGGAGAGCATGATGATACATTATGCATCCACCCATGTTATTGCCTACATTTTGGTGAACGTGAAAGCAAAAATAACAACAACAAAAAAAAAAACACAGCTTCTTATAAACACTGACAGTAGCACTGTTGAAATACAGTACCTGTAATGTAAGAAAGGCGTGGTGTGCTGCCTCAGAGTTATTCTTGTAACTGTAAGGTTGCTCATTTTCATTCCGTACTGGCTGGGAAAATTCACTCAGGGGAAGTGAAAAAACAAAAACACTTTCTCTTCTCCTTCAACAACGATGCCTCAGGTGCCTCCGAGGTACCTCTCTCAAGTTGCATAAGCTGTTATGACTCCACTGAAGCTTCGCCGTGTTTTAACTGTGCTGTACACTGACCAGCTGTCTGATTTTTATATGTTAACAGATGTTAATACAAGACAGAATGTTTCTGAAAAAGAGCTTGTGTTTATGCCCAGCTTCCTTTGATAAGGTTAGATGATAAGGCTGGCGTTCCTCTGTATTTTTCTTATTGTCAATAAATAATAATAATAATAAATAAACCAACAATGTCTTAGTCCATCTTACAATACTGTCCAAGTCCATTTGTTCCCACGTTCCTGCTCAAACAGGAATCAATAGTGGGGACTGTTTTTAGCGGCAGATTAAAACACTTTAGGTGTTCTAGTGACAGCAGCAGAACAATGTACTGTATGTGGGACACAAAATAAATAAGTGTCCACTTTCAATATTAAATATTCGATAATGAACGAACATGTCAAACAGTGCAACAGTGTGGCTCATTTATATTTTTTGGTACTTGTTAGTAGAATCAATTTATTGTTGTTTTTTTAAATATACGCTACATGTACTGAATTTGGCATTGTAAAGTGTGCCAAGTTTAGCTAAATAGTTTAGTTTAGTTTAAATGATAATAAAGTGAATATTTATGTGTCCTCCAGGTGACAGCTGTTGTAACCCACTCAGCATGGGGGTGATAAAGAAGATGATTGAGGAGGAGATCGCTGGCATTTACGTGCTCTCGCTGATGATTGGAAATAATGTCATTCAGGTACTTTCACACTGTAAAACTTTTCCAACTGAACATATTTCCTAGCCAGTGCCAAAAATCGAATCAATAAAATGTTAACTTTGTCTCTAGTCATGTGCTAATTCCAAAATGATTAAGTTGTTGGAGAACATAGGATCTGCACTCTCTTCTTTTGACTTTTTCTGTTTTGTGCATGCATTTTGTAATGACAAATGGCAGCGCTATTTTATATTTGTTTTATCCGTATAATGTTGTTTTACAATGTTTCTCTTGCTAAGATGTAGCTACTTTTAGCTTTAGCTAGTTCAGTAACTCCAAACTTAACCAAAAAATCTCTTATATTTTACTGTGACTGTATTTCATTTATCTAAAAGGTACATAAATTCATTCACTGCCTTCAATAGAAAAACCAGGTCCTTATTTCCTCTTGCGCAAACGCATAATACATGTGAAAGTATGACATGTTTAGCCAAGAATGTCACATGTGAACCAAACATTGTAATACAGCAGGTTTGAATGATACATCCACATAACCTGTAAGGATTCATACTCTGGATATTTGCAGGGCTAGTGGCAAAAGTTACATCAGAAAAATAGCTCCTTTACAACTTCACTATGTAATTTTTCAGTGTTAATATTCATAGCAAACCAGCATGACTCTGCTTTGATCCATCGTAGCACCGTGACTTTATCTCTCAGCTCTTCTCCTCGTGGACGGTGCTCGTTTTCTTCCTGTAATCCGTCTGTCATGCTGTGAACTTTTCATGTTTCTCCTCCTGCAGGACACAGAAAATGGGTTTTTCATGGATGTGAATGAGCAGGTGTCCATGGTGTGCAGTCAGCTGGCTCAGGACCCAAAGTTGAAGGGAGGATACAATGCTATGGGCTTCTCCCAGGGGGCACAGTTTCTGTATGTAACTACTGTTCTGGACACTGAATGGTTTTGTTATGTGAATGTGGTAGAAATTGGATAAATTCTGTGTTTGTGTAGTTTCCCTTCTTGCCTGATTTTTCCTGCAGGGTGAATGAAATACTTTAAAAAAATACCAATATCTTAGAGAATAGCATGATTTCAACTCTGTTTGAGAAAGTCCGGATGCTAAGAAGTCCTGAGCTTGCAGCCTCTGTTTGAGCATGTTTTCTGTTTAAAGTATTTGTCTCCTGACAAGAATGAGGAAGCTCGCTTTGACTTCTTCTCCTGGTTCCTCTCTTCACAGAAGAGCTGTGGCTCAGCGCTGTCCTTCTCCACCAATGAAAACCCTGATCTCCGTCGGTGGCCAGCACCAAGGTAACATCACTATGAAAAAACGGAACAGTTCAGCTCACTTCCCTTGGCAAAGCTAGCAGTAAAAAACATTTGTATTTTTTTCATTTCTATACTAATCATACAAAGTTAATACATGCATAATTCTTGATCACATTTTGGTACCGCATGTGATACTTATATCTCCAAACCACTGCTATTATACTATAGTATATTGGACAGTCTCTAGGAGGCACATGCACACCCTTAAAGGATAAGTCTGGTGATATTCTATATGTTACTTATCCTCAACAAATCCCATGAAAGGACCAAAACCAACAATGAATGAAAGTATTGTGTGTGTGTGTGTAGCCAAAGCCTGGCTGATATAGATTATTCCTCTTTGCCACAGAGCTCCATTGTTGTCCAAAAACTATCAGTGAGCCAAACTGTTGCACTGGGTGAGACTTTCCTTCATTACCATGAACATGGGCACTGTAGTTTATTTCTAACTCTGCATACACCGCCCTGCAGCTCTTTAGAGCACCAAATGTGTATTAATCCGCAGCTGAAAATAGTCCCCAACAAATGCACTATTTACTCTTGTTTGAGTAAGGTTTGCTAAAAACTACAGTGCCCAGCTGTTTTAGGAAATTATTTTGCCCTTTTAAAAAAAAAAAAAATTAAACTTCAGTAAGTATTTGTGACCAGTTTTTTTTTTTTTTAAAGATTTACATCCTCAGTAGGAACAAATGTTTTTTTTGAGTGCATAGTTGGTTTTGGTCTTTGTTGACAAAAAGTTGAATAACGCCAGATTCATCCTTTTAAATTCTTTCCAGGTGCTGGGTATTAATTATCTGCGCTGAAAGATTTCTTCTTAATAATAACTGTAATATCCCACAATTCCTGCACAGACCTGATTTACAGCTCAGATTTACATTATGTTCAGCAGCAGATCAGTTAGTAATGTTGTTGTAGTTGATTGTTTTGACTTAGTATAGACAAGTGGTGGAATGGTGAATGTAGCTTTTAAGCTAGTTTCATAAAATTCAGATCAGCGGTGTAGCAGTCATTGTTTAACCTTTAAGTAATACTTAGGTTTCAAAGTTCATTGTTGACAAAACAATCTCACCTCAAGGTCCATTTAGTAGCTTTTCTGGAGCTTTCGATCACAGCATGTAGCGTAGATTTATCCCCAAAATATCCAAAGAGTTGGGCGCCAGACAGGAGGATAATCGCAATCCCAACCTGTCACTTTCAAATGATTGATATAAATAAATTGGATCGATAACCCAAATAGCTTGTTAACCTCGCTACAAAACTACATAAGATAAAATAGAATACAAAGCTTCAATTCAGTTTCATCAATTCAGTCTATTTGTATTTAAACTATACGTCACTGCTTTCTTTTTAGAGCGAAGATGTCCAGAAACTGGACTCCTCCTTTAGCCACTCTCACTGCTCTTTCTGTTCTCCTCCATGCTGCTTTTATTAGTTTTTTCCCTTCCCTCTGCTCACAGGTGTCTAATTGATCTCCTCACCTTCCCACCTTCCTTCCTGTCAAGGTGGAAAAGGGCTATTCTGTACTTTTTCTTTTCCCCCTTTCTGCTACAAGCACATGATCTTACTGATCTTAATGTAATTTTTTGTACTGCTTTTGTGTTTGCACCTCTGACCAAATTAATTTCCTCTTTTAGATAAAAAAAGTTGAATTAGATTTTTATGATCTTCCTCAGGAGATTAAATTTGCTCAGTGTCACTGAATTATAGATGTTCAAATTTTTATTTTTAACTCCTCCATAATTTTCTTTTAAGCTCTGGAAGACAGTGTGAATATGAATCAGTATTACCACAAACTCTGTCTTGACAAGATGCAACAAGTGCCCCCAAACAACCCTAACAACAGCCTTCCTCACTACGTGTTTTTCAATCCTCAGGTGTGTACGGGCTGCCCAGGTGTCCCGGAGAGAGCTCCCACATCTGTGACATGATACGCAAAGCTCTGAACAGCGGAGCTTACAGTGACTTGGTTCAAAAACAGTAAGTTGTCTTTTACCCCCTCGCTGAATGAGAGTGATGCTGATGTGTTTAGCAGCCTTGATATTGTGTGGCTCGGGTGACTGGATGTTGTGTTTGTCAGCCTGGTGCAGGCCCAGTACTGGCACGACCCCTTAAATGACGACCTGTACAAGAAGCACAGCCTCTTCCTGGCCGACATCAATCAAGAGAGGGTCAGTATGTAACAAAAGCAGACCAGACCTGGAGTCTGAGAGCAAATGCCAAGTTTGCAGTTTATTGTTATAGTTTGACAAAATAAGGTCTACTTACTGGCTTTTTTCTGGGCCTTTTAACTGCATCTCAGTCTTCATCAGCGGATGGAGTGATGAAGGAGCTTTGAGGTGCGGTAAAAGCTCCAGAATAAGCAAGTGAGAAGATTATTTGGTACCACTTTCTAATGAGTAACTGATAGCTTTATTAATGGTTAGTAAATCATTTACTAATGTTTCATAGATCAGTTATAAGCCTTTTAATAAGAATAATTTTTGGGTTGCCAGGTTGTGAAAAATCACTTTGAGTGACTGGACCGTTTGACCACTTAGCTTGCAGAAAAGGGCTGCAGCGGATCTGGACCAAAACTCATTTATTAACCACTTAATAAGCATGTATTAATGAATTAACAACATTTGTAAGAGCATTGTTACCAAATAGAAAGGAAGAAAACCAAAACAACCTGGGAACCCGAACTTTGTTGTTATTAGCAGCTTACTGATGCATAAAACATAAGTAAAGATTTATGAACAGTTAATAAATCCATTAATTACAACCTTTAATAAACTCTTTATAAAGGGTGACTCATTAGAAAGTGATATAAAGAAGAAATAAGCGAATTGTAGGAATATAGAATGCAAGGAATAGGAAGACTAAATGTGATGTATATTTATTTTATTTTATGTATGTATGTATGTTGATAAGATGTACAAACTGTGTAAACATTGCTGCACGTTCGCATATTTATGTTTCTATAGTCTGAATCAAGTTGGCCATAATCAGCTTTCTCAGTATGTTTTGTAATATCTCTTTTTTTTCTGCTCTAAAGGCTGTAAATGAGACTTATAAGAAGAATCTTCAGTTGCTGGACAAGTTCGTCATGGTCAAGTTCCTGCAGGACTCTGTAGTGGATCCTGTTGATACAGAGGTAACGTACCGAACACACACTCTTTACTATAAAACCGCTGCGTGTATATAAACTATATTTGTCTGTTTCACTGAATATATAATAAAGCAGCATCACAAACCGCCTTGCCTTGATTCTCACTGTAGTGGTTCGGCTTCCTGAAGACCGGCCAGGCCAAAGAGACTGAAACTCTACAGGAGAGCGTACTCTACAAAGAGGTAACAGTGTTTATGATCTTTAGTGCCTCACGAGGAAATACAGCTGATAGTGTGAGGGTTGTTTCTTTAACCTGTGGAAGCACATTAAACATTTTTGTGAACATGAATCCTGAAAATGTGAAACATCATTAATATATCTAAATTGCTGAACAAACTGTAAATGTGGACGGCGATTCAGAGGTCTGAAAGTGAAATGGGTGTCTTCTACTTTGCTGGACAGCCATATTTGAACAAGATAACACTAGTATTTTCTTAGTCTACAGCTCCCATTAGTCTTAGCCATTGCTGTGATATCAAATCCACAGTTAAACCCATTTTTCATGAGGTCCAGTTTTCTCATCATGAGGAGCAGCTTGTAAAAACTTTTGTATATAGTCTTCTGTGGCTCTGACATTTTGTGTCTTTTTATGATAGAGGCAATATAGAGATGACAGGAAACGATGGGTAATGACATGCAGCATAGATGCCCATATGGACTTGAATCAGGGACGTTTCGGTTCATGCCTGGTGCACCCCAGGAGGAGGGAGCTTTTGATAGTCTGAGAAAATACCCCTGATAGTATTATCAGAGTCGATGTCTTTGGAAAAGTCCATAGTCCTTACTAGGGATATAAAATCAGGACGTCGACCTCTGCCGCATTGATTTGGACCTTTTTTTGTCTCTTGCAAGTCCCTCAACTTTATAGAAATGTGGCACTAAACCATGGTTGTAAATTGTCTTGGATTTAGCTAATGTGGTCTTAAATTCAGTTTGAGATTATTTAAAAATGGTTTGAAGGTCCTTTCACACCTAGAAACTGTTGTAATGTCTGCAGTTTCTTGAAAGGTAAACTCTAAAAAAGGTCTTCACGTTAGCTATTTCAACCTTTCAGACACCGTGGTTTAGTATCCTGCACCAAGGACGGCCTTTAGACAGTTAAGTTTCTGAGGATGTGAAACAAACTTTAAAACTGTATGTGTCCACGTGCAGGATCGTCTGGGCCTGGCAGCGATGGAGAAGGCTGGAAAGCTGGCTTTTCTGGCAAGTGAGGGAGACCACCTCCAGTTCACCAGAGAGTGGTTCAACGAACACCTGCTGCCTTATTTACACTAGAACACTTGCAGTCATCTGAGAGTAAATCTAATATCAGACTTCAACAACTGAAATTAATTCTGTTTAAAGAGCAATATTCAAGTTAAGAGTAAAAACAGGCTTAATAACCAGAGCAGAAAGCACATAATTCATTCCTTTTGCACTGATCACTTGTAGCACATCGATACTGTTTTGTGATGCCTTGTTAATTTTAGCAGCTAATTTGTGTTGGAGTCTGTGTTACTAATAATAGGCTGTCAATGTTATTTCCAATGTGAGCTGTTTTGTTAAGGTCATTGTTTTTAGAAATGTTGTTTTGAGACTCTTAAAATGAATTGTGTTCTAACAGCCTAACGTAGATCATTTAACTGCTTTTGTACATATGAGATGTTCAATCCAATAAAGACAAACCAAAAAGACATTTTATTGCAAGATTTTTAATGATGTCTCCAGTACTAATGAACAGATTCTGATTTTGGACCCAAAAAAAAAAAAGAGGTAAAAGAAAGGGAGACAATATAAAAAAATTCAGCAAAGAGCTTCAAGAGCTGATCAAAGAGTGCAGACATGGCTAGGAGCGAGTGGACAGACGTTGATGGTCGGGCTAATATTTTAAGACTATTCCATAATTATTCATATCTATACAGATGATTACAGCAGATATTTCCAATCTAGAGACTGAGGTGGAGGTGAAGCATTTAACAACAATCAATGATTATGTCCTTCAGTCTCTTCTACTTTGTATCAACATCTCTTTGCTCTTTATCACAAACTTTTTCTTACATGCCTCCTTATATGGAATGTTTTTTTTTTAAATACTCAGGAATGTCCTATGTGTGGGTTTAATGGAAAGCACATGGATTTATTCCAACATCATCTAGATGAGTTTTCATGATGTGAAATAGACAGTGGTTTTGTTTTTACTCCTATTTATGTGCTCTGAGTCTGTCAACATTTTGTTTTTCATATTATCCACTATGAATGTTAATATTGTTACGGTCAACATCAGCGGAGGTGATATGGATGCCATTATCCTCTATAAAAAGGGCTGTGTTCGACAAGTGCTTCACCAGTGAATTGCATATAACGGAACAGAAACTTATCAGGCCACAACTTAAAAAACACCAGCCCCTCCGGACCAGGAAGAGGAGAAAGAAAAGAATAATAGCCTGAAGCATCCTGATAGTAGAGCCTGATTGGCTGCAGTGCTTTTGTTGCAGAGGGATCAATTTCCCTGTTCCCATGTTGGCTATTCTACATGTTAAGTTTAGCTTAGCATTATCCAGATAGATTAAAAAAAAATATATATCATACAGAGCATCCCAGCTATTGGCAAAACTCATGAATGTTTTTGAAAAGTGCTCACTGGCTCACAGGGAAAACCAAATTTGAATGACAAGCTGCTCCCTGCTGATTGGCTGGAGGATTTGCTCCAGATAAAGTGAGCAGTCCTCTCATTGGCTTATGGAAGGGACAGCTTAAGCTGTGATTGGCTGATAAAGAAAGAAGGGCGGGAGATAAAACGCATGAGGTCCAAATCTCAGTCTACAGTGTGAGAGTTAGCTGGTGGGGTGGTCGATCACTCGGGAAGGCATTTGCAAAAATAGGGTGGGGATGGTGTCGAGGAGGGGCGGCCATTTCTTATGCTGCCTCTGTCTATCCGGCGATCTCTGTTGCTGTGGTAACGAGCTTCTTGCCGTCCCAGACAGTCTTGAACTGCTCAGGAACAGGGAGCTCCGTCTGAGAGAGGGAGTAAGAGAGAAGTCGTGTTGAAATGTATATTTCACATGCTTGTGCTACATAAAAGGAGGCGTCTAGAGATAGTCTGTCTTGTTAAATAATAAAAACAAAAATTAAAAAACACAACAACAAAATTAAAAATAATACAGGAAAAAGACCAAAACCAAAGAATGTGTTAGTCCATCTTTCGATACTTTGATTTATCCTGTCTGTGGCTCTCAGCCCCAAGCCAATTGGTTCCTACTGAAGACGTAAATCTTTAATACAAACGGCTCACAAGTGTAGATCCTTTTTAATAAAATGTAACATTTTCTAAAACAGCTGGCAAATGTTACTCAAACAGGAGAAATAATGCATTGGCTGGGGAACATTTTCAGCGGTGGGTTTGGTGCCCTAGTGAGTATTTAACAAGCACCCCAGGACCAGCACCGGGCTGCGAGGCACAGTAGCCACATTCAGTAGTGCACTATCACGTGACGCACACTGGCCCAAAAGTCCTTTTCCCCCCCAACACAATCATTAGAAAAGGAGCGTCTGGAAAACTGGGGCGTCACAATCACCTTGAAATGACTTCTTTTTGAATTTGAGCCATTCAGTCCAATAACATTTCCAACAACAACTGATTTGTTTTAAATCATTTTTGGACACAATGGAGCTCTATGGCACAGAGGAATATGTTGTATCAGGCTTTGGATAAAAAATAAATAAATTAAAAAAAAAGACAATTCTTGTTACTAGGATCAATTCATTGTTGGTTTTGGTCCTTTGGTGGGATTTGTTTTGACAAGAAAAAAAAAAAATGAATATCACCAAACTTATCCTTTAACCAATTATTCTCTTGTTAAAAGTTACTCACAAATTCTCCGTCTTTGTTGGGTACCAGGACGTTCATCTCTGAGCTCTTGGCGCTGACGATCTCACAGCTCAGAGAGTCGTTGCTCAGGTAGATGTGGCAACCGTCCGTCTTGTTGATAGAGATAGTGGGGACCTTACCAATCACCTAGATAGAAAAAGGCAAGAACATTTACCTCCCCAGAAACACGTAATGGCTACCGAATGGAAAAAGTTGGATTTATTTCTGCTGTATCTGACAGGACAAACATTTCTGTGCACTTTGTTCTGATCAACTACTGTCAAGATTGCTTTGAGCGAAGGACTGAGCAGCTTGCATTCTGTAACTACATGAATATAAAGCAGGGTGTTCATGAAAAATGCTTTGATGTTACAACAAAAACAACTGAAGAGTGACAGGACAGCAGAGATCACTGGGTGAAATGCAACAAAGCCAGTGGGCGAGATCCAAATACCAACACCACACTGAGTGGTGCTGAGCAGCTGTGCCACAGATGATTCCTTGTGTCTGTTATAGTCCCTTTAAAAACAGCGTTTTGTTATTACACTGCATGTTGTACACACCTGGACCTTAACATCCTTGCAGTTGATGATCTCTACGATGCCCACGACATCATCAAACACCAGGCCCATTTTCTTACAGTTGTCTGATGGAGAGAAACAAACACAATAAAACACGTCATGTAACTGGCAAGAGTCGATCTTTGGAAAATAAACGCACCATCACACTGGCCTTTTTGACATTGTATTGGTATTCATTGACTATTTTGGGTTATTTTTATTGGTACTTTCAAGAGAAATTAGCAAGTTGACATTACATACATACTTTTTTTTTTTTCTTTCTAGTATTTTATTATTAGATAAGATATAGGTCAATTTATCAATACAGTTTCATTGACGATTGCAATCCAATGGTCCTTTGTCCTGGGTTTGCCTGCAGCCATTTCAGTGTCATGGCTTTCTTATCAGCAGATACAAGTATTTTAAAAGAGATATTCTGTATTATTTTTAAATATAATTAAAAGAAGAAAAAAAATCCAAATCAGCTGCATTGTCCCGCCAAATGTATTGTTTGACTTTTTTGCCTAAATGTTTACAGGTTTCCAACAAATATCTCTATATGAATGGACAGAGGAGAGTGTCAGTGGTACAGGAATATAAGAACCATAATGGATTCTTAGTCTTATTTTTTATTTGGGGGATAATCATGCTATAAGTTTTGGAGGATGTAAGCAGGAAGTACAACGCTGCCATGGCTTAAGTCAGTTTTTTAGTCTAGATTTGTTTACATTCATTCGAATCGAGGGTCTAAGGACAGAGGGTGTTGTATGCTGTACAGACTAGAAAGCCCCTTGAGGCAAATTGTGATTTGTGATATTGGGTTTTATAAATAAAATTGACTTTTTGCAAATTGGCACCATTAAAAGTTTGCAGAATTAGCTATTGGAGGATCCTGTTTGCAATGTATCTATGGATGTACAGACAACCATCACTAGATTACTTTGATACTGAAGAACATTTTAAATTGTGATGATTCTGAGGCAAGCTCTGGAGTTAGAAGGAGCGTCTTTTTAAAAATAATTTCTAAGCGGATTTATGTTTATTTGCGATGGATCACGATATCCTCAGAAAATCTCATACTGAATCTAATCTGAAAAAAATATGGAGTTTCATGTCTATTTGTTCAGAGTTATGACTGAGAAAAAGTAGCTTAAGTACTTAATTGCCTCCACGAGCTGCTCCAACTGTACACAAAACAAAATAACTAACTTCCTGTTTTCAGAACACTGGCATGCACCAGTCCTTTTCACCTCACGCAGTATCTTTGCCTCACGTCTCACCCTACACGCCTCCCCAGGGAGGCTTGCAAGATTTTGACGAGTGAGTTTAACTACCTCTAAACATTCAACACACTGTTTTTATCTTACCTACAGTGATGGAGTTGATTTTGCCCTTGACCTGCAGGGTGCTCTTGTTACACTTGAAAGCATAAACCACTTGTTTCAGCTCAGTGTCGTTGATCACCAGGTCCTGCACTCCCTCTTGGTTCTCCTGCAGAGAGAAAAACAAACAAAACGAGTGAACAAGAAAGCAGGATGGCACACTGGAGTTACTATAAAAAAAGGTTAGCTATAAAAATCAGCAGTTTTATAAAAAGTTATTCTGGTTCAGTGACTCATTCTGGTAGCCTGACAGCCTGCTGCATAAACAAATCATTCCAGCCAAAAGCAACAAGTCTACTCTAGTTAATCTGGACCCTTCCTTTTTTCAATATCTTTCCTTTTATAGGGATAACTAACTTAAAAACTAAAAGTTAAAATAAACTCAGCTCTAGCTTGGAGTTGGATTGGCTACAATTTCTCTGGTAACTTTTTAATGAGTGAACCAACAACTTACCACTTTCCACTTCTTCCCCTCCAGCTCCAACACAGGGGGCAGCGTGCGGGTCGGGGTGGCGGACGCAGCAGGTCGGGGAGTGGTGGAAGCGAAAGGTTTTGGTCCGGTACGTATTGGAGCAGCCTGACTCCTCAAGGAAGGATTCTTGTGGGTCTTCTGGTCGTCGCCCACATGCTTCAGGCCTGGAGAGGTCAAGGAAAGAGGGAAACATGTTATAAGTCCTACAGTCCAACATGTTGAATTGATTCAAAATAAACTACAGTGTGTGTGTTCATGGCAATGAAGGAACCTGTCACCCAGTGCAACAGTGTGGCTCATATTGTGTTTTGAATAGTGTTTGGACATGAAGATATATCAAGCTTTGGATACACAGACAATACTTGTTACTGGGAGAAATATATTGTTTTGGTCTTTTCACATGATTGATTGACAATAAAAACATAGATTATCACCAGCCTTATACTTTAGGTTTAAGAGAAGCAAATAAAAGTAGACAACTTTCAGCCACAAGTCTGCTAAGTCTTTCATGCTACACGTTACAGTGAATTGCATCTTTTTAATAACCTGAACATAGTGAAGCATCTCTTTTGCAATGAACTCCACATACTTGAAATTAAATTCATATACTGTATCTGTAACCGTTACTTTGTATGCAGTCACACCACCTTTAAACTTTGCGTTCTGTCTGAAGTCAATGGAAAGATGCAATTAGACACTAATTCACCCAGGTTGGCGCAAATTGACGTGAGCACACGCCCGCTTGGGTTGAAAATGTCTCCACTTGAGGGGAAAACTTCTGCCGTATGATGTGGCTTTGTGAATCAACTTTGTAACGATACAGAGACAAGAGGACAAAGGAGAGAGACTGGAGGAAAATAACAGAAAGAACAGGATATGTGAGTTCAGAGTCTGAGTTGAACACAAACACACTCCCACTACAGACACGGTCGGTGCATCCCTTTCTAGCTGTCTTATATCTAACGTACAGTCGGTCCACTGGGGAGAATAAACATACACGGTCCTGCTGTCAAATTTGCACAAATTAGGCGTAGTGAAATTTCACTTCGCACCTTTACACCCAAAGTCTTGTGCATCAAAACTACGGCCAGAACAGACAAAAAGTATAAAAATGATCAACAGCACCTGACGCTGGTCACCGAGACTACCTACCCTTGGTGATGTCGGCTCCTTTGTTGAGGGAGGCGAACAAAGCGTTCCGAGTGTCAGCACCAGTATCGCCACCGCCACTAGAGGGTCCGCTGAAGTCCACGGGGGGAGGAGGAGGTCCAGGGGGAGGTGGGGGAGGACATCCACCAGCACGAGCACTGGGGGGAGCTGCAGAGGCTGAAGCTACGGGGCCCTGAGGTGGACAGAAAATTTTAAATGCTGTAACTGTAGCCATCTAATGTCACAGCACATGATTCAACTGACATGTTTTAACATTTGTGCTTAGAAAAAGTTACAAATTAATATATATCATAATCATATCATTTCACTGAGGACAGATGAGGAGGGTAATAACAGAAAACCGCTCTGCCCATGAGAGCAAGAACAGGAAGACCAGGCCGCATATTTATCAAACTGCTAACAGGGAAATATTTAAAATTCTTCTCCTTTACTCCTACTCGAAGAGCAGATCCTGGATGTCTGCCGTACAGAGACAGGTTAGGAACGCACCTTCTAAGACATGCTTTGGAGTGATTATACAAAATATTATTGGTCATTAAATAACATGTTACACCACATGGTTGTTACACCACTTTACTATTTTTTTTTTTACATTTATCAGGGGTGCAGACAAACGACAAGAATAAAGCTGACTTTGATTTTGTTTGCAATCACTTTCCATCTTCATTGTCTGCATTTGTCAATGTGGCACTAAATTCCCCTTATTAGATGATTTTTCTGACGTAGCTCGTCTACCAGCTTCAGTTTGGTTTTCTTTTACATATTATTTCATCCCTATTAATTAACTTGTATGTTGCAAATATTTATACACGATTGTTGATGAAATGTTAATTGCTACTGGAGAAACACAGCGCTAAAAGACTGAACTATCTGGCTGATGTAGAGTAAGTCCTTGTCTCTGATTGGCTCTTCTTGCCCAGAACATACATGAGATTAATCATTTGATCACTTGAGAGCTGCTCTTAAAAAGTTTACTCTAACACTTCACTGTATGTAGGTGTAAGTCGCTTGATTAAAGTGTGTTAATTCTTCACACTCTGAATAACTTGTTCACTTGTACGTTGGCTTTTGTTAAGTGTAAATCTTAGAAGACTCACACTCGTGCTCCAGGTGAGTCCGGTGGTGTGGTGTTTTTTGATGTAGGTTTGCATCTCAGTCCAGATGGAGACATAGGCCTTCACCCAGTCCGCATGCGTCTTGTCCCTGTGAGGAAGAGGTGGAAACAGGATTGTCTATTGATCATCTTTTCACCTTCAAACCTTGGCATTTTAAGTTTCTTTTCCCCGTTTAGCAATTTATTGTTCCTTTTCACTACAATGCATGAGACCCACCGCACAGATTTACTACTTACTGTAACATAGAACACGTAACATTTTCTAACCCACATTAACCACTGAACCCAGATCTCACACTGTATGATTGTTTTGATCCTGCGCCTTGTATTTGTATACAACATTACTGTTTTGCATTCAGCTCTGCAAAGAGCTCACTGATAAATCTGAATAAAAGCTGTGCAACTGACCAGCATGAACAGGCTGATTTTAGTCTGACTAACGTCTACCTTCTAACTTGACTGTAACTCAAGTCTGCTCATAAACACAAAAGCTTTGATTTCAGGTTTAAATACAGGAAGTCTAGCACCAGCATGCGTCAGCGTGTCGTGCGGCAGCGCTGACTCATTAAAACTAAACTTAAAAGAGCCTAGAGGAAGGAAAGATGGACGACAGATGGGTTGAGCAAACTGTTTGGCTGCATATGAAAGTTCATCTGACTCTTTTAGTTATCAGACGTTACAGCATTTCAAAAACAAATGGCGCAATAAAAAATAAATAAAACAAGAACAAATTGCAAAAGGTCACTAGATTGTTGCGTTGCATGTCAAGACCGTGTGGAAAGCTTCACTGCTGCAGACAAAGTAGGAAACACAATATAATAAAGTTTTACTTACTTTTCCTTGTACTCCTTGAGCACACGGTTGGTGTAGAACATGGCGGCATCCTGCATCTCTTTAACATAGGGGCATGGCTTAGGAGCCTGGGACACAAAGAAAAAAGTAAACTCAGATTAAATGAATAGTTCAACATTTTGGTAAATACGCTTATTTGCTTTCTTGCCGAGAGATAGATGAGTATGGAGCTAGAGCTGCGAGGTGAGTAGCTTAGCTTAGAATAAAGACTGGAAGCAGGGAGAAAAAGCTTGCCTGGCTCTCTCTAAAGTCTGAATATAAAGCTCCCCAATTTATGAAATAGTTTGACATTTTGGTAAATATGCTTACTTGCTTTCTTGCAGAGAGTTAGATTAGAAGATCGATAATGTCTATACGCTAATAATATAGCCAAAAGACAAGTTAGTTTAGCTCAGCATAAAGACTGGCAGCAGGGGGAAACAGCTGGCCCAGCTCTGTTAAAGTAACAAAATTAAATTTCCAGTCTTTATGCTAAGCTAAACTGACCGGCTTCTGGCTCTAGCTTCATATTTAGTGTACAAACATGAGAGCAGTATCTCTCTTTTTTTAATTAATAAATAAATAAATAAATAAATAAATACACACCTATTCTCCCCCCACTTACTTTTATGTACATAATAGTTTTGTGTTTATTTATCCTATCTCTGTTCAGCTTTGTTGCCCTTGTTTTTAGCTACATGTCTATTTCTATCTTCCTATAAATTGTTCTTGGAATTGTAAGTACACTGAATTGCGTACTTAAACTTAAATTCATACTGGAGTATACTCGATACTGGAGTATGCGTACAAAGAATGGATGCATCTATTATGTGTATTTGAAAAGCTGATGTATTATTTCATAAGAATCAAAACAACAACCAGTTAATCATCTAAACTGTAACAGTGAAGCTCTGTTTCTGGTGGCCTTGTGTCAGCCAAGAAACTGTTGTTCACCAGACAGTGATGGCAGAATCAAAGAGTGGCTTGTTTCCGGCCATTACACAGCCATTTATCTATCTGCGCGCACACACACACACACACACACACACACTCTCTGTAACACACAAACAACAGTCCCAAAAAGCTTCCCTTCCTGCCCGTTAACCACTCCCATCCCCAGTCTCACCATGGCGACCCATCCGAGGGCAGGCACGCTCTCGCTCACAGCAGAGAGGTGGTTGAAAAGTGGTGAGGTGCGGTTCTGCTCACGAAACGTCTGCACCTGCTGGATTGCTTTGGACACCGGCTGCAGGAGAGTCGTCAAAACTGCCTGAACAGGAAAGAGACAACACAAGGTTTCACAGTTAATAAAAAAACCCTTTCACTCATATGGTAGAAGTTCAAGTTTTAGATTTAGGAGAACCCTTTTCCTTCAGTCTGGTGACTTTTTGTGTACACTAAGAAAAACATTTTCTTGTTACACATTAAAAGTCATTTTTTCTTCCAAATTTCAATTTCTTGCATTTTCAGCATGGCATGTCGCAAGAACTGTGATTGGTCAACTTGGGCTGCTTGTATTTTTTCCTACAAGTTTAAAATGTACCTGGCTGTAACTCTGGGTATGTACGGAACCGCCAACAAAATTATTTGGCCCCCTGACGTAAACAGAAGTTTGACATGATTTTTCAGAAATCTACTGTAGATAATGTCAATACTGAAGCATGCAAAACACACCTACTGTTCCTCGTTCTGCACGAGGCTATTTGAGCAGCGCATGGTGCTTAAATGAAGTCTAATAAATACTACAATCCACTTCAGTTAAATGAAACAAGTACCTGTTGAATTCAAATACAGTTTTGATTCAACGGCCTGTTTGACCAGAACAGATGTGTGTCAACAACAGTACATGTACATGAAGCAGGCCACTTTTTATCATTCGTGACAGTTATGTCTCTCGTAGTATAAAGCAAGACATACATTTGTGTACACGAGTCATTTGTTTCAAAACTAGTCTTAACATAATGCTGTCCCTCTGGGCTGACATTTGTCTCTACAATTCTAAAACCAAAAAGATATTTTAAACAAAAATAGGCCTGCTTTACCACTGCGTCTGTACAACATTTGCCCCTCAGTGAACAATACTGAGAAAATAAACCTACACAGTAATTGCCGAACCTTCTCATAACGTAAACGGAAGAATGTCTGTATATTTAAAAGCATGATATCGCCTGATCACATACAATACATGCATCTAGTGTTGCTATCAATGGAAGAAGTATCCATCAAGTATAAATCCAGCTGGAATATTCAACAGATTTTAAAAATAGAAAACATAATGTTTGCAGGAAGTGAGGAGAAACGACACCATGATAGAGAACCTGTACAGGAGAGTGAAGGGATGTATGAGAAGAGCATAATGAATTGTACAAATTGTTGAAATTGATTGATCAATGCTGTTCAGTTAAGTGAGACATTAAACTCACATCAGAGGGCTTCTGGGAGGAAGAGGCTTTTATGAGGAGTTCTCTCTCACAGGAGAATGCCTGCTTCATCATTTCTGCCTGGAAGGGAAGAGAGGGAATTTATTTCAACATATCGTAACAGAAATATGTGGAGAACAAACGGTCATCCCGGATGTTTTTGCATGCTTTTGCCCTGTTACAATTCAGTAACAACTACGTATCTAACAAAACGAAGAACGACAAACATGCACACTACGCTTGTTATTTTGAAATTCTGGCTGATCCTTTTGGTGGCGTGTCAGAGTGAGATAACTAACATAACTGACTATTTAACTGGCACATTTTATACCATTTTGCATCTAAACTGTAACTTACATGTTTCTGGACATCACCCCCAATCTGCTGGCTGAGGGAGAAGTACTGGGCCACAGGACCGCTGACGATCTCGTCAAAGGCCTCGACGTACACTGATACAGCTGCAGAGAAGAAAAACGCAAGGCATAAAAAAGCATTTAAACATTTTAAAAAAGACCATGATATGGAAAATAAAAAAACAGGATAAAATGAAATACTACAAAATTGTGATAAATATTCCCAAAATTAAAGAAATACAAGTACAGTGGAAAATTAACAGCCCCAGAAGTTATGAGTTGTTAATTTTAATTGGAAAGTAGCAAAGACTGAGGCACATTTAAGATCACGAGGAAGATGATTGCATATGATTTGATATTAGGTCTATAATTATTAGCATACAGTATAACACCTACTAAAAACACTCTTTATTGGAGGAAATTACGTCTGGTCTTGTTTAACTGCTTGATGAGGAAGGATAGTCAAATATGTTTATTGGTAACGTTGCCGAAAAAAAAAAAGTTGCAAACTCATGACACTTTATTGCCAGATAGGAGGTCAGAGGCTAAGGGATTTGTTATCTTTGTTTGAGGAGATGCTGTACTGAATGGCTGTGGCAGAATGTGAGACTTGCATGAACATGTTAACCTCATTTCTTAACTAACAAAACATAAAAAACACAACAACCCCAATGCTCCCTTTAGGCTCAGCTCTGGTATCTACACGTAAATACTTGAAATGATTTGGATATCTTGCTCAGAGACACCATTACCAGACACCTTACTCATGATAAATAAAGTTATTACATGATGATAATCATTTACCTCCCCCAGCAGAATTTCCAGCACTGCCTCCAGGGCCTGACATGGACTCCAGGCGACCCACCGCCACCTCCAGCCGCTGCACCAGACTCGCCAACTCGGCCATACCTGTGAGACGGAGAAAGCCATGAAGGAGGGTGCAAACAATGGTGAAATGAAGCATGAGCTAGGTTTACTGGTTTCCTTTTTGTTGCAATGGTAGCATTGTTATCTGCAACTCCACAAGCACCGATTTCTTCACTTCAAAAGCTCTTAATTGATGCAACCGGCTACATACAAAGATGTTTCCAATGATGAAATGATATCATAGCATTAGCAAAGGTTAACTTAAAATGTTTAACACAAAATACAGACTTAATTTATTTAACCACTTAACATCCAGTCATAATGATGAATTAATATTTTATACATTTTATATATTTAGTGTTGGTGTTTATATTTGTCATGAGGTCAGCTGTTCTTATTCATCGCAGCACAGTGGTACTTTCTGTTCCAGTAGTCTTCTAATTGGGGACTGAATTACTCCTGGGACACAAGGTGAAGGCAGTTACTGCAATTAAAAATCTGCTACTTTGGTAGGATAACAAACAGCAGTGCTCTGGATCCTGGGCATGTTTTTCCTCGGTTGATTTTGTCCTACAAGGCTTGGTAGACATGTGTGTAAATGCCTGTAATTAGCTGTCAACACCGCTGTCTTTACTTCAATAAGTCCCACATTAAGGGTTTGCATACTGATACTCTGTTCACTATGGTGAATGACAAAGAAAAGTGTCAAATTCTCACATTTGAGAAGCTGGAACCAGGGAATGTTTGGCTTTGTTTTTGCTTTAAAAGAAATCTTGGATTATTAAAATAGTTGCGGATTACTTTCGCATTGATCAAGTAAATCAGTTAATTGTCTAATCGTAGCAGTTCTGACAGATTGTGACCAAGATTTTATTACAGATGTTTCCGACCTTTTTGACTTGCGACCTATAAAAAAAGACTCCTACTTCTGTCTGCTTTTGACCCCTCGTCAGCACTTTCAGTCAGTGGGTTGTGACCAGGTGAATTAATTCCTCGTTTTGCTTTGTATAGTTTTTTTAAATAGGTAAAGTTATCCAGTAATTCATAACAAAAAGGACATAAATCAGTTTGTGTAGCAGAATTATGCCTTTTCTCTCTGCTTTTCTATCCTGTAAATCATCTTGTGACCCCTCAGACTTATCTTGCATCCCCCCAGGTTGGGAACCGCCGATTTATCAGACCCATATCATGCAGTGCGACATGAAAATTAACCTGCCAGGTCGCAGTTATCACGCAGCATGTAGAAGAAACTACACACACACTGGAATTCACTTGGAACTAAAACAGTGTGCAGAATTCGAATAAATAGACCCAAAAAAGGTACATTTGCAAATTTTAAGAAAGCCCTTTTTGGCCTTGTAGTGAACGTCAATGAATTCTACCTTTAGACTAGAAAAAGAAGAATAAGTCTGTTGGTAAGCAGGTCAGGACTTGCTGAGTAAAGGTATGTAGATCATTAGCAGTTACTGCAGACTCTGCAGAGCGCAGACCTGCCCTGTTATCCCAACTATGTCGATTTCGGATGCTTGCATGTTTCACAACATAAAAATTTCAAACTTTAAGGTCAGCAGCTACAGTCTACATATAGTCTCCATAGTCTGTGTGTCAACATGCAAACTGATTCTCCCAATTTACCCCTTTAAGTACAAGATTAACTAACTTCAATCCAAGTCTAGCATAAGCTTACACTTAAGGATACACACATACACAGTAATGAGAAAGGCTAACATTACATAAGATGGCTGTAACCTGACACTGACTTCATCTGTGTGACTGACAGTGTCTTCAGTCTCAGGTACTTACACCTGGCTGATGGTGAATGGAGGCACACAGACCACTCTCACTAATGAGTCCACACAAGATAAACTTGCTGCCACCATCTCACTTTCACTACAGATGGACGGAACAAAATCTTTAGGTAGATCTATTGACAGAGAGAGCGCTTTACATTTTTGGCTGTGATAGATGAAACTAGACCAAAATGTACCAATGCCAGCTTTTGGTACCAAAATGAATGAAAACTCATGATCTTGTTTTCTAACTCTTTGATCAGATAGTTCCTGATTTTAAATCACAAAAATTGCCAATTTCAGACCACTTTATATTACGTTTTTGTGCGTCTTGTGTTCAGACAATGATCTCGAATGAAAAAAATGTTAAATGTACCAATTCTAGATATTCAAGATCAGTCAGATTCATAATCTTGTTAATTTATTGTTGGATCAGATAGCTCTGGATTTGAATCCAATTTTTGCAAATGTATTTAATGCGTGGCATTTAGGGAAAAAAAACAAAGTTTATCTTTCTCCAAATAAGTTATTTAAAAAAAAGTATCGTTACCAAATCTCAGGTATTACATTGGCACTAGTATCAAAACATTTCAAACGATACAGGTCTGGGCTGGCAGATGACATATTGTGCCTGCACACTAAACATTTAATTCTGAATTTACTGAAATTCAAACCTTAAGGAAATGAAATGCTTTCTCAAAAAGTTGCCAGAAGAGCATCATGCTATCATATGACTCAAACATTCAACTGATGCCAATATTAATTATGTTGTTGTAAACTGGGTAATGGCACCTTAAAGCAGGGTGAGGAAGGTTGTATATTATCTGCCCTAAGGGTGTTAAGTGAAGTCATATCAATAGGGCAGTGCATCAGCAGCATTATATTACTATAACCCAGAAGGTTGACTGGAGGTAGCGATGCCTTGTCACATTTAAAAACAAAAGATAAAACATTTTGAAAGACTCATGATGACCTTTTTCTGCCTCACTCATTCAGACAGAGCTGTAAAACTTATTTCTCTATAAGGCGTGGAGATAAAATTAGATCATAGCAGGACACACACCCTTACTACCCTTGACCTAAATGTTCAGAGCCAAAGCAGCATTTACACTATACCTGCAGATACAAGAGTTCAACTGTTACATTTCCTGGTCTGAGCTGAGAGATGACTCAGCAGCAATATAGGAAGGGAGTGACCCCTAAAAAAGGTGTATGTGGGAGTAATAGAGACCAAAAAACAAGCACCTAAATGTGTGAGTTGGTTAAAAAAAATGTACTGTAGATGACATACAATACTGTTTATAACACTAACTTTTTTCTCCCTTCTACATCAGTTTAGATGCTGCAGAACATTTCCTAAAGTGGTCACACATGTTCAAGCCAAGTGCTGACCATCAAGGAAACGCCACTATCAAGGAAGTAGAAACAACTTTCCCGAAACGTGAGGGCACATAATGACTCAAGCCAGGGACTCATGCCTTTTATAACATTTTCCTTAGATTTAAGCAGTATAAAAAAAAAAGCAAGATGACCAAAACTGGGGCTTAACTGCAACTTCAGAGGTGGAGGAACCCGAGCTATAGCAGCCTTTCTAACTAGAATTTAATAAAAAGAGTTAATGTGCAAAAGTTTGGACCCTTAGAGTTAAAAGGATAAGCCTGGTGATATATCTTCTTGTCAATAAATCCCATAAAAAGACCTAAACTAACAATAAATTGATCCTACTAACAAGTAGTGTGTGTGTGTATCCAAAGCCTGATATATCTTTCCTCTGTGCCATAGAGCTCCACTGTGTCCAAAAATTTATTTTTATTTGTTTTTAAAACAAAAAGATCACTGAGCCACACTGGGTGACATGTTCCTTCATAACATGAAACACTGGCATGGTAATGTATTTTAAATCAATCCAACATACATCATATTGTTGCTGTCAAAACAGCTGATTATAATAGTTCCCAATAAATGCACTATTTAGTGCTGTTTAAGTAACGGTGGCCAAACATTACAGTGCCCAGCTGTTATTTGAAATTATTAAAATTTAAACTATACAACTTGTTTTGTGCCACATGGTACAGACGTCAGAAACAGGCTAACGCATTGTTGGTTTTGGTCTTTCCATGGGATTTATTGACGAGAGCAAAAATGGAGAATAGCACCAGCCTTTTATCTTTTAAACTAAATGTCAGACGAAGAATATTAAAATACCACAGAAAAACATCTGCAAAGCAAATAAATGCATGAATCATGTGCAGTGATGAAGGCCATCAACATAAGTGTGTATTTTATAAGTGAGTAAGTCTGTAATTGGGCGTGTGTTTCTTTTTGCCTTTTGAAATCTAGCCAAAGGAGTTTGAATTTATACAAAGATATCATCCTTACAGACATCAAGAGCCCCTGATCTATAGAAAGATTCACCACCTCTACATTATAGCTCTTGCTGGTCTTCCTCCAATATGTAAAAACCAAGTCAACTGTACTCATAAACCTACTTTTGTGGACATAAGGCAGAAATGTTGTGCATAAAGCAGCATCAGCATGGAGGGACAGTGAAGTAGTTAAGGCCTGTGTGAGGGTTTGTGCCTTTCTGCCTGGGGGGCAGATGCTCAGACATAAAGAAGGGAGCGTCCACCTCGCCTTTTTTTAATCTATTTGCACTGGATAAAACACAACACACACACCTCTTCTTCGTCGCAGAAGTAGGCCAAAGCAATGGCGGTGAGCTCTAACCTTCCTAACAGTCTTACTTCGGTGGGCTCAAAGCGCCAACAAATCAAGTTCAAGCCGCTGATGTTAATGCGATCACTGGGTTTTCAATCAGACTGCCAAGGATGCTAGCTAGGCTAAAGCTAGCAAGCAGAGCCCGGTGGGTGTCGTGCGGAATTCTGTGTCCCAGGCAAATTGTGTCTCCCCAAGCCCACAAACAGTTACCTACGAGGAAAGCATCGATAAAATGACAGGCGAGGAGATATTTTGACAGCTTTGAGTTTTCTCAGAGTGAACACATGTTTCCCTAAATAACGTTAACTTGTTCTAGACTGTTATTCATCGATGAGGAAACAGTCTGCGGGGCATACAAAATGTGTCAAAACACCATCGGCGACGACGAGAGAGCTAGCTAATGTAACGCCTGACGAACGGTTTCTGTTTGACAAAGCAGCAAAAACATTAGGCTAAGTTAAAGTTAAATGTGTACACAGAATTAGTTGGTGGCATTTTCCCCTCCCTGTTGTTGAATGTCTGCTGTCTGTCATTTCCTGAATTTTTTTTTCTCCCCCTTTTCACACACACCCCTCCCTGCGTTAGCTAATGTTGCCCCAGTCTGCAGAAAAATAAATAAATAAGTTTCCACATTTCAGCGAGCCGACGTCTCTCTCATCATACAAAAGGAGAAGTCTGAATTTAACGGAAGGCGGAACACATTTAAAGAGTTGTGTCAGTCAACGGTTGACGGTTGAGCGTCAGATTTTGCGGCTAACAGTGTAGCAACGTCGGCTAGCCGGGTGTGTTAGCATCACACCGATTTCAATAAATGATTTCTGAATGATTCGGTGCCGCGGCAAGGAAGAAGCGTTGACGGACGGTTTGTTGTCTCTTTCGCTTAATGTTTCCGCTACAGTGAAACCGTTAACTACGCTACAAACCGCACATATCAACAACTGCATGCAGCTTACCTGCTAAACTGATCAAGCAGTGATTTGGTCTTTTATATCTCTGTCAATTCCGCCGTGGGAGTGTGCGGTGTGCGGGCTCGCAGGGCAGACTGGCTTCGTCTATTTCTTCCTGTATGTCGGTGAATTTACCCAGCTGTCACCGCGCCGCGTTTCCGCCCTTGTTCGCGCAACTAATTCCTTTCCCATATAAGGAGTGTGAAAGGCAGAGGGCAGCAATATAAGAGTGGAAAAGAGATGAAACAACCGTTTTCCTTCCTCTTGTGATGTATCTGAAGAAGCTATGCAGCAGAGATATGTCATCATGACATTCATTTTCCTTTAAAGAGTACTTAATGCTTCTAGAAGAAAAGTCACGTAGCACAAATTCTGTATGTTCATCTGCAGGAATGTGCTTTAACACTGTAGGGAGCAGCTCAGTGTTGCATGTTTCTTGTGCTCTGTCGTGCTTGAACACGTTTGCAGTGCTGCCCTGGCCACTGGTGTGAGGCTGCATATGAATACACTCTGTAAACTGGAGTTTTAAGTCACTGCATCCTTTCCCCCCCATGAATTTAACGTTCAAAAGCAGTCACACATGCAGAAAAGATGCACATAACAGGGCCAATCTGCAAGCAATCAAGATTAATGGCGCTTCCCATGCTCTAAATCAATTTATTCCACACTCACACTTTGAGGATGCAAATGTTTATTCTGTAAAATGTCAGAAAATAGTGTCCATCACAATTTCCTAGAGCACAAGTTAAAATCTTGAAAATTGCTTCTTTTCTCCAACAAACAATCTAAAACCCAAAGATACTCAATTTGAAATGATAGAGAAAATCAGCAAATCTTCACATTTGGAGAAGCACAGAACAGTGAATGTTTAGCATTTCTTTTAAAAAAGGACTTTTGTGACAAATGGTTGAGTTATTTCTCTGCCGTTCGACTAATTGATTAAAGCAACTAAGCCCTGCTGTAATTATTTCATATGCTACAAGCCAAAGTGAAAGGACAGCCACTTGGGAAGGAGGGGGAATAAACAGACCTTTAGCAGAGGTTAAAAAAAAAGTAAAAACATAAAAGCATGAGCAAAGTCTGTTATTTAAATCTTTACATCTTACTTGTCCTACCTTCACCACCCATAGAAAATGTTTACTGACCTCTGCTTCCATCGCTGTCATCATGAGGTGAATTGACATTAACTAAAGTGCCATTCTTCCATCATCAATTGTTATGGATGCAATCATCTCACACATTGTGTTAATGGAGCAGCAAAGGACAACCATCGAGGTTAATGGGCTTATAAAAGTCAATACGACTGTGCGGGGGATGTGTGAATGTGATGATGGCTTACATTCGAGTCAGTGCTGCAATGCTGAAGTTAGTACTGTAGAAGATGGCACTCACAGATGTGAAATGAATGCGCTTACAGTACAAGGATGGGTTTGGCATGAAATATTGAAAAACGGAGCACATGCAATAAGGCACAATAACAAACAATGCATCATCCTCCTGTCAAACCTGGTGATAAGTCATCATTTTCATCAAAAGGGAAAGAAATACGCTGCCATGGTAACCATTATCATCACTTTTGTCTCTGAATTTTCCTTTGGCCAAAAAAAATGAACTTGCAATTATGTCCTCAGCTAATTTTGCACATTACCCCATTTCAGGTTTCTACTATAAGTTTATAGTTCTTCAGTATATAACATTAAAGGGCCTTAAAAAGCCATTGGTGAAGCCCCATAACATGTAAAATTCAGTGTCACATCACATGGTCCTTTTGGTTTGACCTGTACAAGCGGGAAATAGGAAGAAACGGGTAAAGAAAAGTCCAGTTTTTGCCTCAAGCTTTCATCAAAGTCACGTTTTTTGCTCAGAACATAACAAGAAACAAACACACATCTCTCAGAAAACTCGAGAACAAACTGAAACATTTT
The DNA here is from genome assembly GCF_020085105.1 of Siniperca chuatsi. Taxonomy (NCBI): domain Eukaryota; kingdom Metazoa; phylum Chordata; class Actinopteri; order Centrarchiformes; family Sinipercidae; genus Siniperca; species Siniperca chuatsi. The sequence goes on from NC_058058.1 coordinate 8,212,397, forward strand.
ATTTTACTTTACAGATTATCCAGTTCATCAGGTCTGATCACACAGAAGGAAAGAAGGGGTAATCCTTCACTAAAACCTTATATAAAACATCTTAAATTAAACTCCCTTCATTTAACAGTTGCTCCCCATTTTCTCTCTGCCTTCACAGTGGACTCCATCAGAGTCGAGGTCAATTCATTTACTTCTATAAATCCTAAAAGTGACTGGCAAACGTTTAACATGTAACAGAAGAAATGCTGTGCCGTATAGGTAAAGAATTATCCTTGAATGGGTTTTTGTACTGTGAGTTTTGGGGGAAAAGGTACACAGATAAACAAGAAATGAAAGTGAATCAACATCTATTACTCCAAAAGCCAATTCCTATGATGTGCAAAAAAAAAAAAAAAAAAAAGTATGTAACATAGGAAGGATATGACTTTATATCAAAGTGTTCAAAAGATGACATTTTACAGAGTTGGCACTTGGGTGCACTTGATTTTAATTTGCCTCACAGAACGTGGCAAAAGATGGCCAGATAAATTCAGCGAGTCTGAATGAAATATTTAAAAAACAATCTCTGCTCTGGCCTGATGTGCACTGGGTGCAGCACAACTGACATCAGCATGAGATGATTTAACAGTAAAATATACTATGACTCTTTTTGTTTTTGCAAAATTTTTTAAATGGTTGCTTATTTCAGACACAGTACAAATTGAACGGTCTCAATGGCGTACCCTTGTAACATTCAACAACCAAAGAAAAAGTGGCTTACAGCCAGTTTCACATGCAAAGCAGTCACACACTGAGATGTTGCAGGGAAGAGTCATTTGGTTAAAGTTTTTCCTCAGCGCAGACCAGCCCAGAAACACCCGTCACTACTACGGATACACAGAAGAAATAGAAGCAGCTTCTGTTGCTTTTCTTTCTCTTCTGTGTTCTTACAGCCGTTCCTGTTGTGTTTATGGCAGTCGCCTCTCAGAAGAGGCAAACATCCCTCAGATTAACCTGCTCTTATCCTATTTGTGGGAAGAAACCATTTGTTTTCAGGATTTAACAGTTTCAGGTCTTTCTGGACTCACAACTTTCATCCCTAGTGGAAGTTTAGTGATGCCTGTTTTAATGTCTAATTTCTAATGTCTTGATCATGTCATTTATACAGATTTCCCTGTGCTTTTTTGTGTAACACAAGGAACTGAAAATTTGCCAAAAGGAAAGCAAGGATAAATGCGCTCATCTTATTTGGAACCAAACAGATTATGATTGGTTGCTGAAATTGCACAGAAAGAATATATTATTTCCTTTGACCTTTAAAGTCAAGGAACCTAGTTATTTTATACATTTTGAATGCAGTCAAGTCCTGTGTTTATGGCTGAACCTTCCAACTTTAACCATCACAGATCTCCCTTTTTAACCAACAAGAGACAAAATGAGACTGAAGCTGACAGACATGAAATCAAAGTGAATCGACATATAATCACAGCCCAGAGGTTGTTTGTAAAAAAAAAAAAAGTGGTCTTCATGGTTCAAGCAGTCATTACATTAATGAATATTGAGGCGAGTGAGGAAGTAGGGTCCAGTCCATCCCATTTGTTGTGTCGTGAACTCCTCAGTATTTTAGTCATATTTATGTCTATTTCTGCACATGTACATAAAGAGCAACGTAAAAACCGGAATCAAATTCCTTGTATGTGTACACATACCGGGCCAATAAAGCGTATTCTGATTCTCATCTCCGTCGAGACCAAACTCATCAGCATTGTGTATTCCAGTGTGTGTTCCAGCGACTTAACCCACAGAGAAGCCTTCACAGTAAAAGCAAGGCATTTTTAAAAAAAGATCTTCTGCATCTGACACAACCGACAACATTGTGACTCTTGCATGGGTTAATAACAGACATAAAAACATATAAACTGCTCTGGAGAAACATGTTTTGGCTCAGCAGCCAGAAAAATCCACACATACACCCAACATACAAACATGCAGGCGATCATTCCAGTATCAAATTGTACCAGAACTACTCTGTCACTCTTCATGCACATATTTTTTATTTTTTTGGAGGAGGGTCCATTGCTGTTGGTAGCTCTATTTTGGTTGTGTTTTTCTTTCCAGAGAGTCACCGTGTAGGCCTCTAACAAAAATCATCAGAGCAGAGTTAACCATTGGTTTTAACATGGCAGTGTTTGGTAGCATCAGGTTGACCTGGAACAGTGTGAATACGACGTCTTTGTGTGCGTACATGCGTGTCTACAAGAGGCAAGGTGTGAGCGTGTCAAGTGGCTGGTTTTCGTGTCATTGAAGCTTTTTTTTTTTATCCAGAAAGTCACTCAGGCTACTTCCTCTCCCACAGTCTCTAACCAATGTGTGCCATCAGTGAGAGGGGTAACAGTACATTCTTTATGTCACTGTGTTAAATAATAGGGGTCTACGTTATATTTTTATACCATTCAAAACACAGTGCTCCCCCCTAGTTCTCAGCGGCTGTTTTTTTCCCCTCCAAATTGGCTCAGTGTGAGAGCAGGGACATTTCAGTACAGTGGTGTTTGTTTCTGTGACATTGGGACAACATGTTTCCAGCATGTTTTCCCCTCTTTCTCTTCCTAAATCCAGGTATCACACAGTCTGTCTTCATGGATGAGAGGTGTGAGGTTTTTGTGTTGAACAACAACAACAAAAGAGGAATAGTGAGGAACAGAGGTGTGTGACAGCTGGAGGAGGTGTGTGTGTGTGTGAGGGCAGCAGCGAGCTCCCCCCCCTACTTCCTTGCTATAGCAGCTCTTCTCTTTGCTTTTTGCCCCTCGCCGGCCCCTGCCCGTTCCTCAGGGAGCCGTTCTGGGGCCGCAAGAGATGCCCACGCTCCTGCTCCGTCCACGGGACCCCACCCTGCCCATCATCACTGTCCAGGTCAGAGTCTGAGTGCATGAGGGCGGAGGAGGTGGGAGGGGGCACTGGCTTCATGCGGGCTGGTAGGCAGGTGGTGGAGGAGAAGAGAAAGAAACAGTATGATGTCAAAATAATGTTGTGTCAAACCTGGACTAAGCAGGATATTTGATTTAATCCTTTAGGTAGTAGGTGAACTACAATGTGTGGTAGTGGTGTTTGTGTATGTGTGTGTCTTACCAACTCTAGGTGGTTGTAGCTCCAAACTGTCTTGCTCATCAGCTTCTAGTATTTTATACCTGCTTTTGCTTCTGCGCACTTTGCTCTTACGCCTTTCAGGAAAACAAAACAAAAACAAACACACCAGATATCATCAGATGGTGTAGAGGTAGTTAAAGAAGTGGTTAAAATACAATCCCAAGAGTTTAAAGGAAATTCTGCACGTACTATATGTGTCCAAAGACAATAAGTAAAAATCATAACAATATTTGACATTTTAGCAATTGTGCTCACCTGTTGCAGCAACACACCATCCCCCAGACAACTGTTGCTATAGCAACCACAATCATAAAGGATGCTATAGTCACATAGAGTACGCTCCACTCTGAAAACAAAATATTTGTCAGACACAAAAGCAAAGTATGTTATTACTATATAATGGAATACGTGGAACATGAATATATGAGGAGATTAAAGCCATATGAGCTCTATCGTAGTGTTTGGCTTTTTGTTTTTGCCACATTACATCTGATGCACTAACCAACTAAAATATTTTATTAAGATTCATCTCACCACAATTGCTCTCTGCATCTCCAAGCTGAGCTCTGATGAAGTTCTCCATCCAGAAAGGGTGGCAGACACAGCTCCGTGTGAAGGAGTCACACTCGCCGTGACCCGAGCAGTTTAGCTGACAGACTGAAGAAGGACAGCAGCAGAGTACCATATGCATATTATAGAACAAAAACATACAATCGGTGCATTGAATAAGATAACATTGTACAGATTTCACCACAGATGCAAAACAAAGAGTCAAGAAGGATTAGATATAACTATAATAAAAAATAATAATCTTAGAGATTTGACCTTTGAGTTCTATCTGACCATTATCTTAGGTAATAGAGGTCAAGAGGTCACACTGTACTCACTAACTGTATCCACTCGTCGAGCCTTATAGATGAGAAAGTCATTCTTCTGTTTGCGCAGTTTGCTGCGTAGGCCAAGTGCAACGCTGTGGCCAGACAGAGGAGGGCGCCCTGGACCGCCTGACACCAGGAAGACCAAACGAGTGCTGAGGAGGGAGGAAAAAGGGAAAAATATTGACTTTATATGGTATATATAATGGTAGTAATGTCCACCAATCAAGCCAAATCAAGAAAATCTCATTCCAGCCTTTTTCATGGTTATGTTTATGCGTTTCATTACCAGGCTTACACTTGAAAAGCCAAGTTGGGGTTATAATAAAAGTCTGTGAGCATGAGGAAAATATGAGAAAACATTCAGACATACAGGGATTTCAGAACAGAAATAAAACTAAACAAAATAAATAAATCAAAAAAGATGCAGAAAGACTCACCTGTGCTCATTAAACGCACTGATCTCTCGCACAATGATGTCGCTGTCGAGCACGCCCAGTAAAACCCCAACCTGGCGCAGTAGCATGTCGCGCTGACGGTGAGAGACCTGGGATACGGAGACCTCCAGCACCAACTCCACCAGGTCACGCTCCCATATGTCTGATAAACAGAGAGAGGGGGGAAAAATAAGGTGAGAAAGGAGATTAAAAACACAGAAGAGACATGGGGGGGGGTGAAGTGGGAATGGAATGACATGAGAAAAACAGGCTGATTGCAGGATCCATCTGACACTCTAATCTGGGAAAAAGGCCAGAGCACCATAGTGATGGATTAGCTTCTGGCTGTGTTTGTGTCTGTTCACCGTATGCTGCACACTGACCTGCTCAGCCTTCTGCTGTTGGTTGTTGAGTGTCTTGCTGTGTGGAAACCATTTGAAGGTTGTTTGAAGACAAAAATAAACTCACACACAATACAATACATCCTAAGAGGTATTTTGTGACAAAATGCTGTAATGCTGCGATATACCACAAGAAAAGAAAATGTTGTGGTAGTGGATAGAGCAAACACAATAATATAGAAAGTAATAATAAAAAAAGTTCTCTCTCTCTCTCTCTCTCTCTCTCTCTCTCTCTAATCGTCTCTTCCTTACTACAAAATGAAAGCTGCTGCTCTCTGATTATGAGGGAGGAAGGGAAAAAAACAAAACTTTGAATGCACCACCAAACAATTACAAAGAGATGAAAAAGCACAGTGCATCACCAACAGTTTTATATCAGTATATCAGTATAGTTGTCAGTTTGTCTGTTCACTTCACCTGGCTTGACCTCCACTGTGCCCCTGTCAGTGCTGGTCTGTCCCTTACTATCAGTTACAGTCAGGGTGAAGCTGTACTTCCCCTCCACCAGGTTTCCCAGAAACAGCACTGCCTGGTGGTCGGAGCTGTTCAGTACATCCTATTGAAACAAAAAACAAAGTAGTGTTAAAATGTTTATAATTTTTTGTCATTTTCTAACACTGTGGATGTCTGATGGTGGTTACAAGTTAAATCACCATTAGCTGTTTTAGTGTGGTTTAAGTATTTAAAGGTGCTGTAAGGTCTTAAGGTGGAATTAGAGTCATAGAAAACAACAGCCAGTCTCACCCCAGCGGCAGGGCTGCTATCATCTCTGGTCCACAGGTAGCTGACTCCACCTTTGTCATCAGTGGAGTGAGACCCATCTATAGTGGCGGTCCTGGCAGGCAGAGAGATAGGTGGACTCGACACAACATGAGCGACTGGCGGCTGGTCCAGTTCTGGGGGAAAAACATTATGAAAGACACTGAATTCAGAAAACTTATTTGGAAAACACTCAACACTCATGAAAAACTGTATGTTCATTCACTGAGGTGAATCCAGGTACAGTAAAAGCCAGTGTTTCTTGATTGTTGTTGTTGTTGCATCTACGCCAATTACAAAGGAAGAGATTTTGAGAAAAAAATACCTTGAGAGAAAATGTCCTCAATGTTTTGTACATTGTTTAGATCACAGTAATATCTGTTAGAGCTTTTGCAACTACAGATTGTGGTTGATGATTATCTTCCAACACACACACACACACACACACAAAAACCTTCTCTGACGATGACCGTGACAGTGTCGCTACTCTGCAGCTTCCTCTCATCAGTTACTGTCAGGGTGAACTCGTACGTGCCGACCTCAAGACCTGTCATCGTGGCAACAGCACTGTCTGCATTCTCGATCTTCACACCATCAGGACCCCTGGTGGAGGGACAGACGGACAGCAACAGAAAGACAGAGTGTGAAAGAGAGTTTACTGTAGAAGTAAGTATAAACTTTGATGACACTGAACAATAAGGTGTAAACAGAGTTTGGTTTTAAATCAGCTTCTTTTGCACATTTGAATTAAACTGTATTATACTGTATTTGCAATGAAGCTTTTAACTGACTATGTTTCAGAGCCTGCAGCCAATGCAAGTGCCTGCACAGATGTGTGCGTAAGTCTGTGTCTGACTAACTTGGTTTGTTTCCAGTGGTATGTGGCTATCTTCTGGTCATCACTGCTCTTACTGCCATCCAGCGTGGTTCGATCAACTGGCAGCGTCAGCTCTTTCTCCGGTCCTGCATCTGCTACTGGTGGCTTATTGTTTTCTGGAGGATGGAGAGTGAGAGGGACAATGGGATGAGGAAACTAAAAATCCAAATGAAAGATATAGTACTAAGTGTGCTAATGCCTGTCAAAAGTGGCTTGTTGTCCTCTGAGTTTAAATAAAAAACACATTTCTTCCAGGACCAATGCAAATTAACAAAGCACAACATCCCTCAACGATCATCAAAATGGAATCAATAGTGCAGCATTAAAAGCCTTTCAAACTATTAAATGCAGCACTTAAATGTTTGGTCGTTAAAGGCAATATGCATATTTCCTCCAAATCAGATCAGTGTCAAATAGACCAATATTTCAACGAGAGGTGAGAAATAAAAAACGATTGTGCTTTAATTAAAAAAAAAGAAAGAGTGAGAAGGAAACAACAATCTTCTTAATAATACAAACTTTAAAAATCAATTAACATCCCAGAAAACAAAACCCACTATGACAACTGTAATCAGATCAGCAATTCTATGATAATTTCTAATGTATACTACCTGATACAGCACATAAAGGTAAAGTGTATTATCAAAGAACAGCAGTCCTGCTCTGAAATACCTGGAATTACAGACTCTGACTAACAACATGCTGCCATTTCTTTCAGATATTATTACTCAATTGGTTTACATAGTCTGACCTTGCAGGTGGATGTGTGTTCACATAAGAGGTCCTATTCAAACACTGCTAGCCAGTGTGTGTTTGCAGTCTATACACTAGGTGCTTATCAGGTTGAACGTACACGAGCACTCACGTACATCTCCCATTTACTGATGCTGGTGACCAAACGGTAAGCAAATAGAATTTCCTATCAGCAGTTTCACACGGACATCAGCTTCACACATCAATAGAGGTCAAGTATAAATACAGCTACATTATGTACTGATGCTCAGTATGCTCGTCACATAGTGGTGCACAGAAGTGCACACAGCTGAATAAATAGACAAGTAGATAAAACATGAGTTGAAAAAAGTAAGTAAAGAGTGACAGCTATAAGGAAGTAAGAAGCAAAAACTGCAATTAATGCCCTCAGCAGCTGATTAACCAACTATTCCTCTCAACATTTCACTGAAAACACTATTCAAATGTGCTCAGGTGGCATAAACAGGAGCTCTTCATTACTCTCCAGCTGTTTACCTGGCTGTACAATGACTGTGACCTGCGCGGTATCCTGCTGTCCAGCTGAGTCTGTCACGGTCAGCTGGAAGGTGTAGTCTCCCTCCTGCATAGCCGACAGCTGCAAGATTGGTGTCCGTACGCCCTAAAAAGCATAAAAAGATGCCACGGTTAGCCATGATGCTCTTATCCGTGGAAAAATAAATTGAAACTTAATTATATGTATGACTGTCTCACCTGCATCTCCACCACCTTGTCTTTGCTCTCCGGGCTGAGGGACCACTCATAGGACAGGGAATCATGGTCGTCGGTGCTTTGGTTGCCGAACAGAGTGATGGAGTTGCGTGGCAACTGTATGACCTGGATGACATAAGAGGAAAGACCAGCTATCAGTTACCAGGAGTGCACTGGTTTGGTATAAAAAAAAAAAACGTTTAAGAAGAACAACAGTGGTTTGGTGCATTAACGAACAGGGCCATGACGATAGAAAATACTTCAGACCTGGTTAGGGCCGGCATTGGCCACAGGCCGGTAGTCCTTGGCTTTGTGGACTGAGAGGGAGGCCTGTGTGGAGCTTGTGGCTCCGTCTGAGTCTGTCACTGTCAAACTGAGTGAGGACATTCATTAGGTTAAATACACAAACTGTATGGCAAACAGAAATATAAACAATCTCACCTCTGACTTAAATAAAAACAGTCAATTCCTATTTTAGAGGCTCTTTGTAAATGCTTGAGTGGGATGTTTGTAACATATTTATTTATTATTTATATTATATTAATATAATTAATATTAATATATATTTATTGCCAATTTAACTTGTCTATCTAAAAATACATCTGAAACCTTGGGACCTCTCAAAGTAAAAACAATGTCATCGATCTCTACAGGTTGATTAAGGTCCACCTGTACCTGAATGTGTAGTTCCCATGCACCAGACTGGTAAGGGTGAGGACGGGGGTGTCGGCAGAGACCTTCTCCTCCCTCAGGGGACCTTTAACCTCTTCCCAGTGCCACGCCACCACCTTGTCATCATCGGTGCTCTCTGTAAAGAGGAGGAAGGAAGAAGGGCATAGAGGAGGAGGGCCACAAGGGAAATGGGCAGTTAAATACATTTGATAGCATGAGAGGACACGGTAACATATTTTACATATATGGCCTCTCTCTTTAACTGGTGTTAAAGATGTATGTGTGCATGTGCGTGTCATGTGGGACACTCACGGCTGCCGTCTATGACCGTAGAGCTGGTTGGCAAGGAGATCTCCTGGAACTTTGGGGAAACAACGGCAACAGGAGGCTTGTTTACCCGCGGCTCTGTCAGGTGGAAAACAAGAAATTAACTCGCTTACTGAGCTTTACAACAGCTGTTTGCGACTGAGGCAGTATGCACAAGTCAGTGGCTACCTTGGCACAATTACAACTGTGTGTGGGAGGAAAGCAGCCTTGTCTTTCAGCATTAAGATCTGAGTTTATTTAGTCAACAGGAGGCATAACTGTGAAGTGATTCCTTTTAATTTCATATCATTTACACTGAAAGTTAGGGAAGACAGTACCATCACACATTAGCCATGGCCTTCTGAAGACCTAGTGTTGCAGAGGAGCCACACCATATTATTACTAAGCTTAAATAGAATTAGCATGTGGACTATTAGACACCGTTTATATCAAGCTGCAAATTTCCATAAAACAAAGCACTGACAGATACTAAACTACATACAGGCACTGGTTAGAATAACAGCAACATGTTACATTACAATAGTTTTGCGATCATTTTCATTTGAATAATTTCTTTATAGGTTTTTTAAATATTTTATAAAAATATTTTAATTTCAAGCAGAAACTTAGCAAAACATGACAGCATCATTATCAAAACCTCACTGCACATAGCAGTAAAAAGTATAACAACAAAAACTTGAGGCTATAATAGGTTGCACTGTTGTAAAATAAGAGTCTTTCAGTCAGTGTTAATGAGAGTGAGTTGTCACTGTTCCTCTTTGGATATGCTTTCCCACGTTTGCCATATGTTGTGATTTCTTTAGCCTTTTCCACACAGGCGTTTGCCACATCACATAAGTCAAGTCAGTTGTATTTATATAGCAGTATATCTCAAATCACAAATTTGCCTCAAGGTGCTTTACAATCTGTACAGCATCCCCTAAACTATTCAACTTCATATGACTCACTTATGTACTTTCCTTTTTGACTGTTTTCCTTTATTTACAGGAGCCGCTACATGAACTGGTGGTGCAGCAGTTGAAAATATTGTGATGTGGCAAGAGGAAGTCTTAAAATTCAAATCATGACAACATATTTCAAGCACAGGAAAACTGAATAACGGAGGAGGAAGAGGAGTCACAAGCATGTCCTCAATAACACGGACTGACAGACATTTAACAGGATATTTGCTTAACACTAATAATAATAATACAGCCTCAAAAATATCCATCGAGTTGAATGAAGAGCTCAGAAATCAAAAACCAAATGTTGTGAACTTCATCAAGTTATGTCATTTATGTCTGCAGCAACCTTGGTTTGTTTTGAAAGGGGGCACATCAACACTCGCCCCCTGCAAAAGATCACCACAATGTGAATGAGATTTTACATGGTGCTGAATGTTCGACCTCACCTGGTTTGACTGTGACATTGACGTAACCTTCTCCGTGGGCCCCCTCCCCGTCCACGGTCACCTCAAACTCATACAGGCCCACAGTCAGCTGAGAGAGAGAGAGAGAGAGAGAGAGAGAGAGAGAGAGAGAGAGAGAGAGAGAGAGAGAGAGAGAGAGAGAGAGAGAGAGCAAATCAAGCGAGCAGAATGAGGAAGTGATCTTTTAGAGACAATCTGTGTCCTTTACACACTACTGAAACCTTCTGTTCATACATTCAATTGAGATCCAGCTGCATGTTCTATTTTTAGCAGAACATGAATATGAAGGCGGTGATCTGTACCTTGCTGAGTTTAAGTGTCTTGCTGTGCTTTCCTTCCATCTCCCCACTGTAATCTTTGGGATGAGTTATCAGACGCCAGTCAAATGCATAGTTTGTCCCTGTAAATAAATAAATAAATAAATAAATACATTAAACAAAACAGCTCATGCATTTAATTAAAATCTATGAGATAAGGATAATTCCCAGATGAGATTTTAGTATGGTTAGAGCATGTCGAGGACAGATCAAGGGATTAACAAAATTATGACGTGCATTCCTCTTCGTAACTGTATAATCTTTTTCCAATCTGGCAAGTGTTCAGTGTGACATACAGTATGCAGATAGTGACTCAGCAATTCTGTCAAGCAGGTTGTACTTCATCACTCCATTACTGAACACCAAAGATATCATAACATGCCAAATGACAGTCGGTCTGCAATTAGGCTACATAAAAAGTCAAATGAATTTTCCAGACTGGAAAGCTCTGATAACTCACTACCATATGTACACTGGAAAAGCATTAGAAAAATCTACCTCCATGTGTAATATAATTCTGCTACATATTAATGAAAACTGCTGAAATGACATGATTTAATAAACTGTGTGCAACATGTTTCCAGGTAGTTTTCAGGTAATGAACTGCAATAGTTTATCTACTATTTCCATGGTTTTACCTTGTGGGGGAGTTGAGACCACAAAGGCGTTGAGTTCAACCTCGTTGCGGGGCAGCGTGACCTCCACACTCTCTCCTGCTGACACCACCAGCTCCCTCACTGTTGTGGGAAACAACACAGGGTGAGAGATGATGACAAAAAAGTACGGCATGGAAACCAAAAGACAGGAACTGGTCAGAGCGGAGTATTCAACAGGAGACGGATAAATAACACACAAACATAAAGTAATTTTATAGTACCAAATGAAATGATTTAAAAATGTCTTCCCTCTATTTGATTAGAACTTATTGGGTAGATAAATTAAAATAGGCCTTACAGTTGAGAATTTGATGTACAAGTGGGGCAGAGACCACATTATTTTCGTTGCATTCCTCTTACGTACCATTTTTGCACAAATGCATTTAAATACCATATACTGCTCTATAGTATGTGAGATCCTCAGAGGTGTACTCCAGTGATTATTTAACATTAACATTATTGCAATTCCATAACGTTGGGGAAGTCAAGGTATTTGTATTGCACGATCAAAGAATCAAAAATGATGCAGCGGTCTCTTTTTTTCCCTTCTTCCAAGGTCTCCAGATGTAATTTGAGTAAATTGTGTTGAGAATTATATGAAATATGTGGTTTTGTATTGTTTATGCAGTTACTGCAGGCTTAAATATTTGCATCAACTGGAGTGGATAAGTCTGTAGATGTTGGCAAGTTATCAATGTCTGTATATTAGATTATTATTATTATTATTATTATTATTATTATTATTAATTGGTCCTTGGTGGGGGTGGTGGTGTAACTGGGAGAGTTTTAGAGATTTGAATGAGGGGTGAGGGGGATGGGTTTGGAATCAAGTAGAAGAAATTATATGCAATTGTATTTATGTAAAATAGTCCTTTAGCATAACCTTATGAGGTATATTCAAATTAACTGTTATGCATCTACCTGCAAATTCACTTGTGCAAAAAAACAAAAACAATAAAGAAATAATAGCAAACAAAGAACTGATGCAGTCCCTAGTATGGGTCAAGCAAAAAAAAAAAAAAAAAGATAAATTCTGGATCCAACAATTCCCACAATGCAACTCAATAGTTTCTATTCACTAGACCCTCCCTGCCTGATAAACACCTATAGTATGTCACCCATTCCACAGCCTGATTAGTAACACAGGCTTTCCATTAAAAAAGGTTTTAGTCTCCAAGCCCGAAAAATAACCATCGTCGGTTATTTTCTCAGACTAGACAAAACTCCCTCTAAACACGCAGAAGATATTATGCAACTCTCTCACGGGCTGAGTAGTATGTCACATGACTGATTACGATGTGTACAACTGGTTTCCCTTTTAAACAAACAGTGAACTGCGTAAGGTGGCAATGGCAATGTGAGATGTCCTCTTTCAGAATCACAGGTTCTTGTGGTTATGCAAGTCTAAGCTCCTCATAAAAAGCTGCTGACCTTTGTACAACTTCTGTGTTTTCATTTATACCAGCTCAGCTTGTTATTGTTTGTTGTAATAATTTATTGTTAGTCAAAGGAGCTAAAAAGATTTGACCTGTAAGGACATGTATTGTTGGTATTTTTTAAGGTTATACCAGTTAAATTGAGATATTGTCCTTCCGGGAGAAGAAACTGATCATACAAGTCATTCCTGTTTGTAGAAGCCCAGCATGTCTGAGCACATTCCTATTGCTTGTACTCATTTGGCGTCACACCCACGCACATGTTGCTTTCATCTGGAATAATATCTGAGCAGTCTGCCACAACATTTGTGGGCAAAGTACATCCTCATTTTGTCAAACATCAGCCGAAGCAAAACAAAGAAGGAAGAGCAAAGGATCTTTTTCCAATTTTGGGCGACAGAAAGGACAAAGATGTATTTTAATCGACTTTAGTAAAGAAAGGACCTGAAAGTCATGTAAAATCTTCGTCCAAGGCTGCAAAACCACTGTGCTGCTACATTATACATTACTGTAGTTAATAATTAATAAATGAAGACAAGACATATTACTGAATGAGCTGGAAATAGGTGATCGCTGTCTGGGCATGTGACACTAACTGCTGCAGACAGCAGCTTCCTTACCAGCCGGTGTTGGAGTTGTGATGATAGCAGTTGCAGTTGCAGTGGCTGTGGGTGTGGGTGTGCCGATGTCACTGTTATTGGAAGACGCAGCAGTATCGACGGTGTTGTCCACCGTTGAGTTCTGCTGTGATGGAGCTGGAGCAGTGTCTGCACTCCCATTGGCTAACTGGCTATGGTTCTTTTGGGCTGTTTGAAGAAGTGTGATGGTGCTGGGTACTGCTGGAGTAGTGTGAGCTGTTTCCAGTTCAGGACTTTCCTGTAGAGACAGTTAAAAATTGATAAATTGTAGGTTTGAATGATGTGACAAACTCAGGGAACTCAAGGACTCAGGGACTCAATTTGGGGAACCTTCAAGGAGCCACATTATTCATGTTTCTAGGATCATATTTCTTTTTCATTTATTTTTATACTCCCTAATCTACCACTACACTCCTATCTGACTAGTGTGACTGCAAGAATGAGGGTGGGAAGGATTTAAGAAAGAACGACAAAGAAAGGGGAAGAATATTCACTGACTTATTTTAGTGCTGGTACATAAGGCTTACTAATTAACAGCATCTGCTACAAGCAAACAATGCTTCAATATAAACTTTCAAAAACAACCAATATTCAGTGAAGTTACCATGCTGGTTAGTTGTCCAGTGTGCGGTCTGTTGCTTACTGCATGCTGTGCGTGACGAGCTTTTCTGCGTCTTCTTGTGACGGGACCCTTAAAGTAAATTCACAGAGAACGAAGAATTTTTGAAAAATATTTTATAAACTACTATACATACACTTCAACTCAGGGTATCCGACGATACCAATACCCCATCTGATGACAGTGTTCTTTTTTCCCCAAATTTAAATGACCCAGACTGTATTTTATGTGGATCTGCTGAATCTGGCTGCTTCCAGATCCACCTAATAAGGTAAGTATCAACTTAATTAGCTTTAATTGTGAAACAACATGCTCATGTTCTGCTCAAAACTTCTAAGAAGATGATGAAACTTCCAAATAACAGAAGTCGATGTTGACATTACCCTAATTAATGACAGTACCATCTGAAAAGGCATATTGGTCTATCAGGAAAAATGACTAAAACAATAAAATTATTTAAATAAGTCTAGATGTTGTTTCAGCTGCTTTCTAAACCTTTGAGAGTAGCTGAAGGAGGCCGAGGGACTCCTGGTGGGGCTGCGGCAGGGAGGAGATGGGGCAGCCCCTATCCTGCGTGCAACTGAGAAGCACACATCGCCCGCCGAGGCTCCACACGGCGTTGCAGCTCGGATTCAAGCAGCAGGACTCCCAACATGTCGCCCCGCCTCTCCCGTCCGCCAGAGGGTGCCAACCCAGGGTGATGATGCTGCTCCAGTGGATCCCCAGCACCCCGCCAGTCACCCGGCAGAGATTTGCTGACACACCTGGACAGGGACAGAAGGGATGAGAATGATGTACTGTACTGATGTTTGAAGATACTTGTCAAAATGTTTTACAAGTCACTGTGAGAGAGCAATCCCTTTGCAACATGGTCATAGTTAAAAGAGGAGGATGGAAGTTATGAAATAGGGGCGAAAGGGAGGATAACAGTTAAACATTACAAACTGGTTTCCCTGCAGAGAAATTTGAGGAAGAGTTAGTGTAGTGTGTAGTTTGATCAAAAGGATCTGCCAAAGGCGACATCATGGATCCGCCACCGGGCAGCGATTCCCAGGCTTTTCAGATTTCACTTGTTTATATCAATCAGGGCATTGTTGGGTACTCTTGGCATTGTCAAAGGCAAAGGGGCAAAGTGAAACCCACAGTGAATTCCAGCCCCAACTAGTGAGACTTTTCACAGATTAGGCTTTGACTGAACATTTCTCAGAAAAGCTGACATGCAGCTGCAGTCAGCCAAGTCAGCAGCAGAGAGAGGAAGTGAGGCTTTTCTCTGATAAAACAAGACACTGATTAAAACCCAAAGCACAGTGTGCAGTATGCACAAAACTCCATCATCCTCTGAGCCAGACCATATCAGACTCATATCAGCAGTGCAGTGAGCTGGTACAGTTAGCTGCCCTTGTGTGTGTTCCTCTTCAACAGCATTGCTCCGAGTGAGAAAACAATTTTTATTCAAGCTTTTGCAGTATCAAATGAGCTCAATTCAATCCATCCATTGTCTCAGATGAGACATTCATTGTGTAGCCAGGTACAATAAAACAGCACAGACTATAAAATACCACAGACTGTAAAAGTAACACAGGGAGAAATGGGAGGTTATATTTCATCACTACTTAAATGAATGTCCAAACAAACACAGACGCCAAACTAGCCGTGAATAATAGTCTAGGACAAAGGAACACAGCTGAGTCACTCTGTGAATTAAGAAAACTGCAGACCTGTTTCATTTTTGTCTTGCAGTTCTGAATGGTCAACCCACAGAAGCAGATCAAATCCGTAGTTTGTACACACACATACACAAACAAACAAGTTAACAATCATATACTGCAAATATCAGTATTGATCACTTGTGTCATTTATTAGTAACCCCCTTTGAACAGTATTCTCCACTACATTTTGGAAAAATGTAGCTGTCAAAGAATGCAGCACAAGTATTCTACTGGGCTTAGTGATCAGTGGGTATAAGCTCTTGCTTTACAGTGCATCGAGAAAATCTTTTATGTTTACATGCGTTAAGCTAGTCAACACTGATACATAAGAATAAAAAGGTATTTCTATCACTGATCCTATAAAATAGACCCTCAAAACCTTGTTATAATTGTTAAGATTTCAGTCCTTGTTAATTTGGTGGTAACAGGAAGTGCAGTCCCAGACATCTGAGGACTGCAAACACTTCTGAAGTAGCTAGTTTACAGTGCAGCCAAACAAATTCAAGCAGATTTCATGCTGCACACTGCTCAAGTAGTTTTCCCACACAAGGAGGGAACAGTAAAAGGAGTTGGTTACCTTGCCTAGAAGTCAGAGCCTGCAACTCTTCATCTAACAGCTCACGCTAACCTCAGTGACAAATACAGTGCGTGACCTTTGACTGCTTCACAATCCAAGCCACCCCGTGTTGAAAGCTTTTAATGTGAACTAGCAGCAGTAAGTAAATGTTGGGTTTGCATTAGCAATAACTTTATAAGGCTCTGATATGGCTGTAAGGGAGTGTACAGTAAACAGTGAGGCTGATATCAATCATATTAAATTAGAAACAGAAACACTGCATTACAGGCTGCACTGTTTCCTGTGAATCCTGCGCAGGAATGGCAGAATCCGCCACTAACAACGAAAACTACTATACAGAGAGGTAATGTATTTACATTACAGAATGTAAATACATTGAATGGCTATTACTGAACACTGAAAAAATGTCAACCATAAATAGTATCAAAAATGGGGTTTAAATTCATAATAATCTTAATAATTATACATTTTAATATTAGCACTTTTGACCCTGGTGTTCTGTAAACACAAGAAGCGACAATATTTCTAGATATTTTTCAGATAGGATTCAGCTGAGTGCAAATTGCAGTTGGGAGCTTGTCCTGCTGATGGGAAGACCGCCAACAGTTATGGTGGCTTCAAAAGAAAAACAGAAAGAATAAACAAAAAAATGTTCATCGGACCGTCTCAGTGCTATACCCGTAACTGTTGCTACCATGGCAACACAAGAGCTGAGGTTGACTTATCTGTCAGTGTAACTCAAGTCTGGAAAAACACAGGTCTTGCCACATACAAAAACACACAAAAGCACTATAGTTTGTTTGAGAAAGGACCCTTTGGCCTCTGTTTAGTCATCCCATCCCTTGTCCACTCTGTCCCCAACCCCTCAACACAGACACACACACACACACACACACACACACACACAGTCAACTCACAGAGCCCTTATTGTCTTGTTTCACATTGTAACCCACTGAGCAGAGTGGCATCAGAAAGAAGGCACACATACACACACACAGTAGGGGTGCCAACAGTATTCTAACTCTCCGCCTCAGATTAGGAGGACAGTAAACACCAACTAACAACCTAAAACCAAGATTGTAAAAAAAGACTAAGACCCACCCTGAGTAATTAAAGGTGTGTGAATCTACTGTGCAGATGAGTGCTCGTAGTTTAACAGGCACAGATGTGAGTTTCCTTATCAGTTCTCTGTCAACACAGTTGAGTTCAGGATGAGGATTGGATTATTTTACCTGTGGAAGGAGTCAAGAGCCAGAGGTAGGTCAACGGTAGAAGGAGGAGTTGAGGTAAGCTCCAGGTAAGCAGCTTGTGGTGTGCATAGGACATTTTCCACAAGGACCAAGGACCTAGAAAAAGGAAATAGAACTATGTTAGTGGGCTTTAATATTTCCTCTACAGTCATTCAACAGAAGTGGGCCATCAAAGCAAAGTAAAATACCTAAATAACAAAACATTAAAAGGAATAATTTTTGGAAATACACGTATTTGCTGCTTTTGCTGAAAGTTAGAGGAGATACAACTCTGTACACTAAATACGTAGCTCGAGCCAGCAACGAATTTGCTTAGCATAGCACTAAAAGTGGAAACAAGAGTAAACAGCTAGCCTGTCTCTGTCTGAAGGTAACCATGCCCGACCAAGAAATAGTCTGGCACGTAACCCTTGTAACACCACAACGTGTTGTTTTTACAATTTAGTTTTTGTACAGATTTAACAAACAAGATAACTTGTGTAAATTAGTAAGCTTTAGCGGTGTTGGTAGGCAGGCTTTGTTGCCTTTGGACAGAATCTGTTTCTAGTCTTAGTGCTAAGCTAAGCTAACTGGCTGCTGACTGTAGCCTTATATTTACCATACAGAAACGAGAGTGGTGCCAATCTTCTCATCCAACTCTCAGTAAGAAAAGCAAATAAGTGTATTTCCAAAAATGTGTAACTATTCGTTTATTGCAAGGTGTACAATAACCAATGCTGGGATGGTTGTCAGAAGCACAATAAAATGTACTCATTAATACCTCATATAAAAATTATTTTAGAGGAAAGAGCATTAGTTCCAAAAAAAGCCTTGAGTGTCATACTGAGACTGCACAAGATTTTTTAAATTTTATTTGAAGGTTATTTTTCATTTCATTACACCAGGATGACATTCAGTTTTCAGACCTCTCATCAACCATCCGGTCTGCCTTACACCTCTCTCATAGAAATAACAACTGTCAATTCAACTAACCAACTGAATAGATGGTTTACTCAAATACCTGCCCAAAAGTAACCAAGCACACCCACTGAAAAACAAACAAACTGCAACCTGCACACCATGTTTACCTTTCTCCCGGTCAGGCGGTGGAAGAAAGAGGTGTGGCGGGAAGAGAGAGGGAGCGAGGAGTTAGGTTGGCAACAAGGTGCTGTGAGGTGATGGGTGAAGACGGATCAACACCAGCACTTTGTGGAAGAGATCCAACATGGCCGCCTCCGGGGCCTAAGCAGGCTCAGCTGCTCAAACATTACGCTAGTGAGTGCAAGAAAAACGGAGAAAATGATAAGCAAACATGTGGCCATCTAGGGCTGAGCGATCATTTAATATTACTTTATTCTGACTTTTAATGGAAATGGATCGTGATATGATTATATTGTGTTATTGTTTTACAAAATTCTGTTGTCAAAATGAGTGATTCCACCAAATGTAATTAAAAATGAACAAAATTGTTTTACATGAGAAGAGTTTTGTGTGGTGTAATGCATAACAGTAGGATAAAGTTATCAGAAAAATATTCTTGATATTTTTTTATAGTGATTTCAGCCATATTGGCCCCCTGATAGGAATTATTCAGGTTTTTCCTCCTTCTCTACCTTGATTACTGACAGACAACAGTACTTTAGTTCTTTAGAGAAGCACTCCACAGAATTTGAACAACCGATAACACATCAACTTGATAATAACATTTCATGCAAATAAGATTCAACCAATTCAAGTGGAGATACTGACATTGGATCTAAATATTAAAATATGGTAATGACAAGCACTTTATCATCAAAAACAGGGGAAGAAGGAGAAAATAAAGGATAATTTAGTTTAGCGGTTTGGTGGTAGCAAACACTCCACATCTTCCCTTTACATAAGAATTCAAGCTACTGCCTTCTGCTGTAATTATGACATGACAGAAATAAATATCCCCTGTTTAAGCGTAGTTTAACAAATACAATAAGTCTGTTTCATTATGCCACAATTCTCATACTATACTGTTGACAGTAACATGACTCCCAATCCTGTGAGTTCACTCCTTTTAACTATACATTCCTTTAAACACAGAAGTGAAAAGGGAAAATTAACAAAACAGGTAATTTTACATATTTCTGTGAGTCCCTCTGTCTTAGCCAAAAGCATAGCTCACACATTATGTGATATTCACACTCGTAACTATGCAATCTGTCAATCATTGGTGTCTAGTCTTGTAGCATTACAACCTATTACTCAGCCTGTAGCAGTTAATATCTGGGAATACTACACTCTGGAGGATTGCTGTTTATATTTCTGCCTCTCTCCTAAGCTCTTATCTCTCTCCTGTGCAACCATCACAGCAATAACTCAATACACAGCAGTTTTATCACACAATTGCATCCCTCACTGATCCTCCATACTATTGTTTGAGCTCTTTGTGGCACTTGTTGCAAGTCACTCTGGCTAAAAAAGAATCGAACGTGGGTCAGCCCCACGTGGGATACACTGGTTGAACATGAATCCTTGATGTAAAAGGGATATAAGTGCCATCACAAAGTTACTTTATCCAATTTGACAGCACAGTGGAAAATGTAACATATGTTAAAATAAGCTCAAGACAGAGTCACAGGCCATCCAGACCCCTGAATTAACTTTCTAATGCTTAAAATGACCTTTCCTCCAGGAAGTGAGGAGGACATTTCTCATTTCAAAGAAAGTAATGCGCAGTGATAATAAAATCATGCTAGAGAACACTTAACTTGTTGAATGAGTCACAAAAAAGTCACAAAAAGAAACAAGATGCAGATTGTTGTACAATCACTGAGAATGATTAACATTATGTTCTTTTTTCATGTGAATCTATTGTCTTGAGGTGCAAAGTAACACTTCAGTAAGGCAGACTTACTATTTGATGAGAAACGCATGGAGTTAGTCTGAGTAAAAGAGCCATACTGCACTTTTTCTCATACAACTTCTTACAGCTGAAGGGACTAAAAAAAAAAGGGGGGGGGGTGAACAGTACGGTCCTGGGACACTTTGTTCAGGATGTCAGCAGGCCTCTTCTCCACAACGTCTCACCAGGAGACTACTATGGAGAAATATGGTAATAAATCAAGCACCTTTCACAAGCATCTGCTGTGCAGACAGTCTGTAAATGTTTGTTAGATGCTATATATCCATACAGATGGAAATAATGTTACTTTATCTCCACTGGTCAGTATTTAAAAACATGCAGATGATGAGATTGTAATTTTGTAATTTCACGATAGCAAATAATTTTGTCTAAACTGAAGACACATTCTGTACATCAACTGTATTATATTTATTAAAATTGTAATGTTGCTATAATACATTTTACAAACATGCTGTTTAAAAAAAAAAAACCACACAGCAAAGTTGTGATGACCAGGCACAGATCACCAGCTCTCACACTCACGCAACATGAACTGCTGACACAAACCTGTATGGTCTGTCTCCTTATGTGAATCTGCATTCCTGCACACAGATGCTTGAGTCCCAGCAGCCTCCTTCTGTGCTATAATCAACAGCTCAGTAAGTCCCAAATCCACAAACAGTCATTTGTCCTCCTTTTTCTCTCCCAGGTAAGCCACTAAAATAGAAAATAAGCTCCAGGTAAAAATAATCCAGACAAAAAATTTGAGGGATTCAGTCACGTTTTTTTCTCCTTGCTTAAGTCACAACACTGTAGATTTGCCTTATTACTGCACAGCAAATGCCACAGACTGATTGAGTGGGTGCAGCAGCAGTAACGCTCAGGTGGACCCGGTCACCTGGGCTGATGACAGCTCAGCCATTACAGACATTTCAATACCTACTTTTCCCTTGAGAAGTTTCTGCAAAACAATGATCCCCGTGTCTAAAACCCCCCTTATATCCGGAAAGGACAAGTTCTCTCTCTCTTTGTCTGTTTCTTCCTCCTCTTCCTCTCTCTCTCTCAGTTGCAGCAGTCAATAGTGCACTTGTCAGCTCTGTATTGGCGTCTAGGCAGATAGGTTGGTGGAGCTTTCTCTGTAATGACACCAAGTCCCACGCACAGCTTCTTCTGGCTGCCACAGGGAAGGAAAATTAAGTTGTTTTTATTTCTCTCCAAGGCCGAATCCTTGAAAAAATAAAAATATCAACAAAATAATAATAACCCTCCAATTTTGCTGTGACAACTACAGGAACATCCTTACAGCAACAACTATTCTAATCCTAGGATGATATTTAAATGGCTGCAATACAAGTATCACAGCAAGACCATAAACCCCTGTGTATAGGAATATAATACACAATGAGACCATTATAGGTTAACCTTACAACTGAGTAAAATCTCTGACTGTATATATAAACGCTATTAGTCTATTTTTCACCAGAAGACTCATATCAAACTCAGCTTGCCTTCTACTTAGGTTACTTTTACCTAATAATCTCATTAATTTTAGTCGCCTTTTCTGATTTATTGCATTAACTTTGTTAATATGTGCATCCCAACATATGCGATGTTGGGATGCACGTTAACAGTTTTATGCCTTTTCTTGATATTATGTTTAACACTGAACTGCTTTTAACTTGTTCTTATTTCTTGGTTTTACCAATACATTCCTTTTAGTTATTGCTGTGTCTTCGTGTTTTTACTGCTATTGGACGTCACTTTTGGTTTTCATTCTGTTTACTGATGGATGAGTCTGTTTTGATGTCTCTGTTTTTGTGATGCTGCAAGTCAAATTTCCCATGCCTAACAATAAAGACTTAACTGAACTGTCAACAAATTGCTTAGTGGATCAATAGAAAATAGAAAAGCCATTTATTAAGACCAAACTGCTGGTTAAAGCCTCACAAAGACAAAAAGTTAATATTAAAGATGAAAACTAAAGGTTTTTTTTATCTCTTGATCTGACTAAATAAGGAACATCACTTTAGGCGGCATGTGTTGGGATCTATAACTATTTCTACTTTATCAAGTAAATGATAAACTGATCAAAAGAAATTAGCACAAAGAAAAACCAATCATGAAAACCATTGTAAGTTAAGCACTACTCTATAGGAATGATTGATTCTTACAGAGTATGGATTAATTGACTGGTTAAAGTGCAAATAAGTGACTGCATGAATGAAACTGTCAATCAAATGAAATGCACGAGTAAAAAGCACTGGGATAATATCTCCGAGACATTTCATCCAAAATGGTGGGCTCCTGCATTATGTATTTTATCAGCCTGAAAACAACAGTCAGGGTTTATTCAAGATACGATCTCTCTGTCAGATAATTTAATAAAGGCCGATAGCTACATCCTGCGTAGTCCACTGCACTATCACAATATTACAAACGAGAGCCGGTTGAATAGGTAAGAAGGCACTTCGTATCTAGTAACTCTTCCTCATTTCGTTTTTACAAGGCATGAAGGTTGAGGTTGAACACCATAAGGTATTTCACCTGTATAATCCGGGATGACCCCCGTTTAAGGCACCTTGAGGCTAACAGCTGCTGGCACTCGCTTTCACTACCCACCGCGCAAGACCGCGGATTAATTCTGTGCGTTTTAATGGCAATTGTCACGCCACTATTAAAGACAGAAAAGTGTACAAGGACTTACAGTTACAGAAAACGGAGCAGTCTTTCACTTCGATCGGTCGATGTGATGTGTTGTGTCGTCGCTGTTGTTGTCCCCTGTTCAATTAACTGGGTCAGTGTTCCCCCAGCCTGTACAGCTGATGTGACTGTGATCAGTCAAGCAATTTTAGTGATACATGCGTCCGGTGTCTGGATTTTCAAAATACAGCAATTAGTGACACAACCGTTGGAGCGTTTTGTTGCCGATAAAAGCACAATAGTTTAAATTAACTGTGCTGCTGAGAAGGAATATGTAGTAAATCAAATTATATTAC
Source organism: Siniperca chuatsi (assembly GCF_020085105.1). Lineage (NCBI taxonomy): Eukaryota > Metazoa > Chordata > Actinopteri > Centrarchiformes > Sinipercidae > Siniperca > Siniperca chuatsi. The sequence goes on from NC_058058.1 coordinate 8,235,780, forward strand.
ACAGACACCTATTTCAATTCTACTTTTGCCTGTGCTGCATCTTAAAATAACCTGAAGACGGCTAAAATGAATAAGACTACTACTTCCGCCATGCGCCACCTGCCGACCAGCTGTCAATGGCGAACACGTTCAGCTCAACATAAACAGATAAACAGATAACCTGCCTAACTTTCGTAATTTTTGAGATATAATTAGTGCTATAAACGACAAAAAAAGAGTAAAACTGTCTTCCATGACCTCAAAAACAAAGGTTCTTCGCTTGTTCTACGTTTCAACACGGACCAAAATGGCGTCTCCACCTTCCAACTATCCCTCTTGCGATTGGTTCTTTGACATTGTTGCACCGTTTCCATTGGTTCCTTGCAACGTTATTTTGACAATTCACTTGTGGAAAGTGCTCACGAGCTGTTGTCGCGTGTGAGAGGGCTGTAAACACCGTAAGTTATTTTCTGAACGTTTACTAATTCAAATGTTAAATATCAAATTCCTGCCAACCGTTACTTAGAATGACTCAGCAAACCAACTGAAAATCATTGAATAAGGCTACTCTTGTTGTACCCTCAACGGTGTGGCGCTAATGACATGATTATCAGTGTGTTTTTCAATTCCTTTTTTAAAGTTTGCTCTTGGTTACCAAGGTTATAATGGCTGACAGTGCCGACGCTACACCTGTCGTGAGCAGCCAGCCTCCTGGAAAAGAGGAGCAGGGAGGAGGTGAAGGTGGAGGAGGCTCAGAGAGGGATGCAGGAGGTGGTTTGACTGATGCCCAGACAGAGGTGTTGGAGAGGTGTCTTCATTCACTCAGGCATGCTAAAAATGACAGTCACATATTGGCTGCTCTTCTGCTGGTATGTGTCTCTCTATGTGTGTGGTTACGGTGAAATAAGAATACACAGTATCTCCACTGATCCTCAGCATTAATATTGTTAGTATAGCTACCAACTGTTTGCCTGTAAAACTAATACATATGTAAGTACTGGCATCTAGAAAAATCTTTGCAGTAGTTTAATTTATGAATCCATAACAGTGGAAGGAGAGGTGGGTTTAAAAGCAGAAAACAGAGGACATTTTCTCAACATATAAATGCAGTGCACTAGGGACACAAAAAAGGGCTTAGACTGGTAGCTACTCGGGAATGACTCCCCTCCCTTTTTCCTTTTTGTTAAGTTTAAGTTTAACCACAAGTAGTGCATAAACGATAAGTCAATTAATCGATCAGCCCATGGACAGGAAATTCATTTTAATTTCAACAAGTCATTTTTCAAAAAGAGCCAGACATTCTCTGTTTCTTGCTTTTCAAAATATGAGGTGTAGCGTTTATCTATTTTATGTCAGTGGATACTGAATAACTTGGTTAAGCAACTTCCCAGAACCTTGGGCTGTGATTTTTCATTGTTTTCTGAGATTTTATAGACACAATGATTAATCATTAAATTATTGATCATATAATATAAAAAATATAAAAAAACAACAGATTACGCAGCAGTAGTTTTTAGTTGCAGCCCTAACTAGGACCAGTGACTGCATTTACATGAACTGCAATATTCCAATATTAACCTCATAATAAACATATAGTCTTTAGTCTACTCTTATTGATATGAAACGCTTCTCAGTATAACGCAGTATATTTCAACAGCATCACAACTGACACCTTGTAAAATGACCATAAAATGTAGAATCAACTCCTCTGTAAACCGGTTTCAACAAAAACTGAACATAATAACTTTCTCGAAGGAAGGATTTATAGCAGAGGCGCTGTATTAGACTGCATTCATTTCACTGTAGTTAGTTGTAACTACAAAACTGGCAACAGAGTGTGTGTATATATAAGTATATATAGAATCAAAGGGTTGCTGGTTCAGACCCCAGCACTGACAGGTGGGTGTTTTCTGTTGTTTTCCTCTCCCTGTCTTCAGATAACTCGCTTATGCCCAGCAAGCCAGCTGGACAAACCCACCCTGAGGCGCATCTTCGAGGCCGTGGGCCTGAACCTTCCAGCTCGGCTTTTAGTGACAGCGTTCAGAGAGAGTGAGAACTCCGGCTTACCCCCACACGAACTCCTGTCACTGGGCACAGCTCTGTTGGCTGCCCTGAGCACAGACCCAGACATGGCCTCCCATCCCCAGCTCCTCACCACCATCCCGCTCCTGCTGGGCATTTTAGCAAATGGTCCTGTGAACCAACAGAGACAGGCAGCACAGGAAGAGAACCACACAGAAAGTAATCCTGCCAGTGTGGCAAAATCAGCAGGCGAGGGCAAGACCAGCAAGCAAGAGGGTGATGACGGCAGTGACGCAAACAGAGTATCAACATCTAAAGAAACCTCCCCGTCCTCCAAGCTCGATGAGGCAATGGCTGCTGACTGCTACCAGGTTCTCACAGCTGTGTGTGCCTTACCCAAAGGTCCTGACCAGCTGCTGAGCAGGGGTGCCATACCTGCTCTGTGCCAAGCAGTGGAACAAAACCAAACTTTCAGCCACGAGAGGGGGCTTGCCATGCTTGGCTGCCTCCTCACAGGTAAAACCAAGGACAAAGTGTGGAGGAAACACCCTGCAGACCTTCTCACTCTGCTGGCCAGGCTCTCCAAAGACTTCTGCCAAGCCAAAGACCAGACCAGGCTGGACATGTGTGCCCAGTTGGTGCAGTTTCTCCCCCCAGCAGGAGTGGCAGTGGAGAGTGAGGCGCTGAAGGAAGTCGTGACCCGTGTATGGGGGGTATTGAGACCCATGTTGCAGGCTAAGTTGACGCCGAGACAGATCGGGCCAATCCTGATCCTCAGTGCTTGTCTGCTGGATATGTATGGGTGGGAGCTGGTGGGACCGCCAAAGTTCTGCTGCTTACTGGTGAACCGGGCCTGCGTGGAGGTCAGAATGGGCTTGGAGGAACCGCCTGGTAACGAACTGAGCCCAGAGCTGCAGCACACTCTCACAGGTAGCGTGCTTATTTAAAATAGTATGTTATTGTAATTAGTAATAACATCTGCCTATTCTGAACAATTCTCCTACTTACAAAGCTGAAGCCACCATAACACTTTATGTTTTATTGTTTGATTTTATGAAAAAATAGCATGTGAATCTGATGTTGTTTAGAAACTAACACAGCGATGTGAACACAGCATAATGAAAATCTATAGGCAGCCATCGGAGGTCTGAGATGGGTCATGGGCTAAATTTTAGACAAAACTGTGTACAACTTGATTAGATATTTTCAAACACAGATGGGTGAAAATATAACCTCTTTCCATCTTTTGTGGAGTAAAACGGTTATAAGCGTTTATGTAGGTTTATGTCTATTAATCTCTTCTTTAAACCAGTGCTTTAGCCAGGATTCTAACCCCCCATGAAATGTTTGACCAGCCACCAAAGAACGTCTTTGAAATGTTCTTTTCCCACATTTTGTATATTCATTTAACTGTAAAAATGTATATATTTTATCGTCAAAGCATTCCCCACAATGCCAGGAATACAATTCTGGTTTAAATCAATTTATGTTTTTTGCCTAAAACGGTCAGATTTAAGAATTTTGACTCAAAAAAATATCTGAATCAGGCTTAAAAACACGGCGTGTATAATTTGTGTGTAACTGTAGAATGTAAACTCCTTCTCAGGTTATTTAAAATCCCCAAATTCCCTGAAACAATACAGAGGACATGACCTTTTGTGTCCTCAGTGATAGCTACGACCCTCTTTTTAATATCTATCCTCTTTTTCTCTTTCCATTAGTCAAGAACATACTTTGGACCTCATCATTTCTTTTTTTGTTTTGTTTGATGAATGCTTTGACTGTCATGGCTTGTGCCAATTCCGTGTTATAAAATTGGTGGTAAGCTAGTGTTGTGAAACCATGTGGATAAGATTTGATTAAATGTGATTAACCTTCTTTGTTACTTAAACCCAGTCTTCTTATTCCCAGGCTGTTACCGAATCATGGAGGCTGCCATAGAGCAGGCCTGCTGTCTGGGAGTGTCACAGTCCCCTGCACCTCCTCAGAGCTCCATCTCTTCACTCAGTCTGCAGCAGAGCAGGCAGGTCCTCGGGGTGTTGGAGGAGGCCTTCTCTGCTTTAATGTACCACCTGCAGCAGGTGAGAGGATCAAGTTTACGCTTCTGTTGGTGGCGCTCTGTTCTCTGTTCTTCATATTCTTTTTTTTAGACCCAACAAGCTACCAGTTGCTGGTTCTGGAAATGTAATCACTCATTGTGCGCCACATGATTCTTCATAGTGATGTGCCAGAAATGTACATCCCCTAGGAATTAAGAGTGTGGGATGAAATGCTCAGTAAAGTATAGCCTAGCTAACAATATAATCGGGAAATAATAAGCTCACAAATGGAGCTAAAACAAGTAGTAAATTAATCAAGTAGTCAATTGACAGAAAATTTGTTTTTAGAAAGTGGATTAATGTTTTAAGTCATTTTTCAAATAAAATGCCAACAATTCCCTCGTTACAGCCTCTCAAATGTGAGCATTTGCTGCTTTTGTCTTATTCGATAGTAAGATTAATATTTTTACGTTTTGGACTGTTGATACAAGGACATTGTAATGGGCATTTTTCACTGCTTTCTGATGTTTTATAGACCAAACGATGAACTGATAAATCAAGAAACTAAGAAGATTAACGGATTAATTGATAATGAAAATAATTGTTAGTCGCAACTCTACTTACAAACAAGCACAATTTCTGTTGATTAATAGGTAGTGTTATAATTGGATTCCGATTCTTCTTTTCAGTCCTACCAAATGTTTTATTTTATTGTGTTTTGCTCATTTTGTTTATTCGTTTTTACTATTTGAGGATGTAGCAGTAGGAAGGCAAAAACATTGTGGGCTTGTTTTTTTTTTTTTTTTTTTTCCTTGGCAAGAAATAACAAGCAAAGATGCACTGCCAGGGGAAAAAATGTAGGAATGAAATATTTTGGCAGACTAGGAAGGTTTTGAAAGGCAAGTGTTGAAACATTTCGTGAACTTGGTATATGTTAGAATACTTTTGTATTATACCAGTCAAGGAGAGCGTATAAATGTTGTGAACTCTTCACGAATCCCCATCAATAAATCTTTTTTTATATGAAAATCTTGCAAATTATTTGCTTCAGTATTTTGAAGTCCTGTAATGGTTCTTTGTAAAACATGAATTCTCCTCGGAGCTCAGCCTGTGCACTTTTCTAAAACACTCTCCCTCATCTCTTCCTGTTCTCGTAGGTGGATCCAAGTTGCTATGGTGACCCTTTTATTTTCGCCACATTCCGCTCTCTGTGCTCATGGCTGGCCGAGGAGACTTCCTGTCTTAAGGAGGAAGTGACTGGACTGTTGCCATTCTTGATCGGCTACTCCCGGAGCCACCTGCAGGGCGAGAGCCCAGAGCAGGGCCTCTCGGACTGGATGGCCGAGATGTCTGTCAGAGAGGAGAGAGGGGCGTGGACGGGCAAAGAAGCTCTCAGGTAAAGATGACAATACATAGAGGGAATCATTCATAACAGTACAATGAAAAACTTTATTCCATGGATTCATAGAGAAGACAGTACTTCCTTCCTTCCTTTCTTCTCATCCCTTGCATCCTCCTCCCTCTCTTCAGGTATCTCCTCCCAGCTCTGTGCCACCTGTCAGCAGAGGAAGTTCCCAGGAAGGTGCTGCTCACCCTCGACACCCCGGCCCTGCTGGTGGACTTTCTGTCGCAGTGCTGGACTTCCCTCAAGGGGAAAAGTGGGGTAGCGTCGGCCAGGGATCCCACCATGGAGACAGCCTGCTCAGCCCTCCTTAACTTCACCGTCACAGAGCCGGAGAGAGTCAGGTAGCTGGTTTTATAAGTGAAATACTCCTCTGAAGCCTGCAAATTAATGATCTGCTGTTCAATACCAAATGTGTTTCATTTATATCCATCAATACTGAGATATCACCGTTCATTCTCACAGTTTATGATGGCGTAAATTTGAACTTTTTGTGTTTTTGTTGTCTAGGAAGGACCCATGTTTCAGAACGCTGGAGGCCCTTCTGAGTGAAGCACTTCCTGTTTTGGTGCATAAACCCCGCCTGGTGGTCCTAGCGGCAAATTACTGCACATTGGGACTAATGATTGGCAGACTCAAATCAGCTCCTTCGGGTGAAAATGTTTTCTTTGTTTTGGTTAATCACACACTCTGAATTCAAATTTTACAGTAATTCTACAGTGCAATACAGCAAACCTGCACTTTTGTTTTAATGCTTGTATTTGTATCTTTATTCAATGTTGTTGACACAGTTTAAAGTTCCACTGCTTGTAAATAAGCTTTTTTCACAGCAGGCATTTTAACGTATCATAGTAGGAGATTCACGGTTGTTAACCAGTAACATTAATGATGGCTCTGTTCTATTCAGAAATCCCAGTAAGCCCTGTGACTGTAAGACAGTGAGCTAACATTCACAGTACCAGGACCATGAAACGGAAGCAGCTAAATGGAATTCAGCCATTACTAATGTTATAAGTTACCCCTGAGCGTTTCCTTGTATTCCTATGGGAATGCAGATCATGTGGGCTCAAGGTTTGGCCGAAATTCTGCTGTACACAAGATGCAGATTGGGGCTGTAAACATTACTGTTACTCTTAAAACGTTTGTTATGGTTGACTGAGTCTCAGAGAATATCTTTAAACCTGCAACAATCAGTCTGTTGACTCTGTTTTGTGAAATGGGTCACCTGTAGTGCCAAAGTCATGGACGGTTTTCACACAACTACGAAGCTCTTCTGAGCTTTTTGGCCTGTAGTAGCTCCGAGCTGCTCTCATCAACCCTTGTAGGCAGCTGTTGATGATGGGCAGGAAACTTACAGACAAACTTACAGAGTGACTCGTATCATTGTTGAGCTTCTAGAAAGATATTTATCAGTGGTTTGAAAGCGTTCAAAATAGAGCTAAAAGGAGAGTGAACCTTCTAAGTCATGGATATGGTGGTGGCTGTGTATGTGTCATCTTGTTTTGATGTTTTATGCCCCCTAGTCACCAAAATTAATGCATCTATGACTGTTAAATGTTTTGGTGACACTCGACATGTTACTTTTATATCTAGTAACGTGTTCTTGATTGTTCTTTTTTTTATTATCATGTTACATTTAAATATAGGCACAAAATGTCCGTTATTGGTAGCTTTGGTTCAAAAATATAAAGAATCTACTAACAACGCATACTTTGTTATTTTCCAGGCTCAGTTGAAGCCAGCCAGAGGCGGTTCTTCTCCACAGCTCTCCGGTTCCTCCGCAGCGCCCTGGACTCTGGCTCCAGCCCTGGTCCGGTTAAGGTGAGCCTCAGCTGGGAGGAGAGTTGGGACGAGGCCGCCGAGCTCTGGAGGTTGGGTCTGCAGGCTCTGGGAGGCTGCGTCCGTGCTCAGCCCTGGATCACCACGCTGGTCAGAGAGGAAGGTTGGCTCAAACACACACTCCCCATGCTCAGTCAGTGTAGCGCGCTACCTGACCAGCACACACAGGAGGCGCTAGAGGAAGCTCTGTGTGCCATGGCAGACCAGTGCCCAGTGTGTAAACTGGAGATTGGAGACATGATGAGAAATGATAAAGGAGCTCTGAGCTGTATGAAGAACCTGAAGAAGTCAGTGGGAGTGAAGTGAAAGCAAACTGCTGCCAACAGACAGTGTGCTCTTTAATGGAGTATTTTTAACTTGCAGAGTTGAAAATGAAGTAATAAAGGAGGGCTGTTACTGAAGCCACACTTGTGTGTTTATTACTTGTACCACTCTGACATGAATAATGCGTTACCTGTTGTCTCAGACTTTCTCGTAAGGAAATGATGAAAGGCCCCAGATACTGCTAGACTAGTGATCTTTGCAAATGAGCTTGTATTGAAAAGAAGGCACTGAAAATTATGATGCACAAGCATAATTTTCAGTATAATGTGATGTAAATGTTTTGACAGCTGTGCTCTGAAAAGACGCAAGCGGTTTCTTACATGTCAATTGTGAAAAGGTAATGTCTTTAATAAAGAGCTATTTTGTTAGAAAACCACCCAGAACTGCTTTTTGCTCGTTACTTTTCATGTATCTTGTTTTTTCTTGTAGCTTTGAACAACTTTTATTTTATTGAGCACCTTAACCTAAAGTCTCAAGTCTATTTGTGACTGTTTTTTAAGATTTACATCATCAGTAGGTACAAATGGGCCTCAAGGGTGAGAGCCACAGACAGGGAAGGGAAGTCAAAAAGTGTAAGTAAGTGACTTGTAAGTTAAGATGTGAGTCTTTTAAGGTCTTTCAATGCTCACTCTTAAAATAACTTGTCATTTCTGCATTTTCCTATGAAGGCTGTTGATAGTGTTTTTATTTTTTTTACATAGCTGAGACTTCATTCTTTTAGGGCAAAGGCCTAATAATTAAATATTCAAGCTGTGTAGCAATGCAAGGAATGACTGTTGTTGTCTTATTTTTTATTTTTTTATTGTTCTAGGATTTTATCATGTCAGAAACCTGGGATTTGAATGTTTTTGTTAAGTCTCAAGTAATCAAGTCTCTGAGCAGTCAAGCCCAAGTTATCAGGCCTCTTTGACCAAAAAAAAAGTCTCAGTTTACTCCTCTGACCTGAACACAACTGTATTATTTAACCAGTTTTGTATAAATGGAGTAGATATAATACAGGTGTTTTAAAATCTTACAAACCAGGATGTGAACTGTTCAACTGTAGTTAATCCAAGAGTCCTCTTTTCCGTGACCTACCACAAGATGGCGCACTGAGACTTTTTTTTGTTTGGATCTCGTGTCTTGAAGTTCTTGGCAAGTGACACACTCTTATCTATACAGAGGTACATCTGAATGTAAAACTTTAGTGATTTTGTTCCCCCTAATTCTGCTCCCTGGCTCTAATTTAGGGAAATAACTAAGTTCGTCATTTTATGCAATGTTGATGTTGGAGAAAGTAGATGGTAACGGATTAAAAAAGAAATACAGATTGACCACAATAGTAATTTTTTTTTAGTTATTAATACAGTTTTCAACAAGAAGTTGTAGAAATGTGAGTGACTTATCTCAATAAAATATTAAATGTAGGTTCATATTTATTGTTCTGCAGATATTTGGATACTTTTATTATTTCCTCAGTTCAGAATATGTGTATGATGATATACATTTACAAAGAGAAGCACTATAAAAATGCTGCATTGTTCTGTCAATGATTAAAAAGTCACGGTTTTGCCTTGTGATTATCACCGGGCAGCAATTTGTTTCTCATTCACCACTTCATTCCTGATCCTATAGTCCATGCACAAACCGTGAAGAAAGTTTTTAGCTACCCCCTCCGCGAGTCCTGTCACCTCCCGCCCTCTTTTCTTTTCTTTTTACACCCCCCCTCCCCCCTCCCCAACACCCATCCGTAACAAACTCCTGCATCATCCCTCAAACTAACTCACTCCTCTCTGTACCTTCAGCCCGTCTCCTCTTCATCCACCGCGTCACATTAACCCCTCAGCTGCAGCCTGACACCCAGACTGAGAGCCACCACCAGCGCCACCATGCTCTGGAAATCCCGAACCAAGACTGAGGGTTTGCAGGTAAAAGAAACACCTCAAGAGTTTTCTGTTTTCATTAGTAACAATTTTCTTTCAGCAGCTTTAGGACTGTTATGTAGAAGTCCATCGCCATTGCGTAAAAGGCTGCACATGGTGAGCCTGTTATTTTTAAGAGAAGCTGAATGCAGAAAATTCACTTGTCGATAATTAAACGTGTGAACGATTCGGCCTGGGTGAAATGTTTGGGGGAAATTATATTATTGGAAGTTTAAAACTGATTATCTCTGAGATTTTTGACTGTAGGGACCTGGATATCCGTGCGTAAAGGCGACTATAGTCGTAACTTAGACGTTCAAAATCAGAGAATATGATTTTCTTGTTAAAATGTGATTTCTGTTGAGATGCTTCTCAAGTAAACATTAAAACGCTGATATTTTAGAATCTCTCTCGGTGCGTAAAATCCAGAATATGACCTTTTTTTTAAAAAACAAAACAAAACAAACAATACATGTAAAAGTATAGCGTGTGTATGAATTAACGGCCGGTAATTGAATGAATATATCTCTTTAAGAGAAGTGGACCCTGTCGACCCCTCCCCTCATTCTGCCGGGCGCGCGCAAAACCTATAAGTAGTGCGCTCATGGAGAGACTGGAGAACTCCTGTGTGTGTTGTGCGCGCGTGTGTGTGTCTGGCAGCAGCTTTTCATCTGTGCGTAAAGAGCTCCGTCAAACAGAGAGATAAGGAAAAGTAAATAACACCTTTGAATTTAATGGACCGCTAAAACAGCCTGGATTACATCTCGGAGCATCTGCTGACATCTTTCAGTCGTTGGAAGCCTGAGCATCCTGTTGAGTTTTAAATTTGGGGGTATCCAGAGTGGTCCAGATGTTAATCCACACGTATTCGGCTATGGTGAGTTTGATAGAGGCTCGTGTTTTGAGCTTTTTTGACTGCTAATATCTGTTTATTACTAATGTAACAGAATTTTAGGAAAGAGTTTATTTTTTGTACCGAGTGTCAGTAGACTAAACCTGAACGTGATGTGATGCGTATAATGTGCTATCATCACTTAAAACAGCTAATTTCGAGTAAAGCAAGGAATAGAAAAAAAGACTATATGGTTTTATTAATGTGTTGCATTTTTAGACGTGTCAACTGTCAGCTTGCAGAGCATAATGGTCCTTGGGGATTTTTTTTTGCTGATAATTTCTGGTAAATTTGGCTTGTTCTTTGCTCTCCAGTAGAATCACAAGTGTCAAGTATCCACACTTCCCAATGAGCCTTGACAGTGAGTTCAGTGTTGCGGCGCCGCGCATCTGTCCGCGGAGATGGTCTTTGTCTGCACAGTGTCACAGCAAGTGAGACCGGCTGACAGTAACGTGTCCACTCACTGCAAAAAAAAAACTGTGACATGCCGAGACAGAGGACGGTCTGTCTTTCTGGAGGAGTGTTAATGCGGTTTACAGCTTCAAATATAAACTTCATTAGACTAAAATGATGAACGCACACTCCTGCACAGTGAGGTTGATGTATGATAGATACATGTATATGTGCTTTTACCCTGGCAGCGGGCCTCTCTGGCTGGCAGATAATGGACATTGTTCCACCACAACAGCATTGATCTGGGTGACCCAGCTTTGGGAAAATCCAATTTCACCAGGATGTGTGTGAGCAGAAATGTAGGCTAGTGGACTACATGTTTTTACACATACTGTGTCACACTGGCATTTCTTTTTACATGAGGGGTTAAACTTGTAAAGTCCAAATAAAATCACATTTGGTTTTCTGCGCCTTGTCAGCCTGAATGAACCTTTTTTTTTCTTTAATTTTCAGTTGCGGGTTCAATGTGGTTTTGTTGACACGATGACAGATTATTTACAGATGTACCCCCTCCCGGAGCAACGTGTTGTTGTTGTTGTGCGTTACCTGTCCTTTTGTGCAGCTTCGTGGTGGCCGTGACCTTTTTGACACTGTTCAGCAGCGATGCCAACGGCGTCTTCTGCCAGGGCGCATCACTTCAAGCGCTGCTGCTATTTCCAACCATCTAATCAAAATGGAAATACATTTATTTATTTATGTGTTATTGCTGTTTTAAGTCGTAGTAAACCCGTTTTTATAATATTTACAAGTTTGCGTTTTTGTGAGTTTGTCTGTAGACGAATACAGCCCTATGTAGGCCTACAGATTTATGCTTCCGTTTTAAAAATATTACATTTCCCGGAGCTCAACAGTTTTTGGAATCTATCTGACATTTGATGAAATAGTCAGTCCCGTTTTGCACCTTTGGGGGAACAGTTTGATGAGGTGTTTGAGCTCCTGATATGAAGCAAACTGTTTAATTTTCTGCAGGACCGCGCAGACGGACTAAGCGGCTCTTCGCCGAGTGGGCGCCTCTCCCAGCTGTCCTCCCTGAACCAGGCCGCCTACTCCTCGGCTCCCCCGCTCTGCCACACTCCGGCCTCTGACTTCCAGCCTCCGTACTTTCCTCCCCCCTATCCCCAGTCCTCCCTGCCATACTCCCAGAGCCAGGACTCGTATTCCCACCTGTCAGACCCATACACCTCCATCAACTCCATCCATCAGCATCAGCAAGCGGCATGGCACTCGCAGAGGTCGCGCTCCGAGGAGGGGGGGCTCCTGTCACAGTCGCACCGGGCTCTGAGCCTCGACCCCCGACGGGAGTATCCAGCTGTCCCTCGGCTGCTGCATGGTCTCGGGGAAGGTGCTGCCGCTCTCGGGGACGGTCCTCTCGGGATGCACCTGGGACATCACGGCCTGGAGGATCTTCAGGTGATTTTATTTATTTATTTTGGTTTCCCATCCTTTGGTTGCGTTGGCGCTGCGCACTGGGAAGACCGTGCGTAAAGTCACTCGGTATCAGTGCGCACAAACATGAAGTCTTTATGAACAAAACCTCTTCTAGTCCTCTTTGATTCTTCATTTATTTCTATTCTAATTAATAACACAAAAACCCAATAACAGAGAAAATAAGTGAAAAATCTTTCGTCCTTAAAAATACGTGGATGTTGGCAACAACAGCAACACTCTTCCATTTCTTTCCTTCGTTCAAACGACATAAAATATGATGAAATAGCCCACATTAATAAAATAGATGTTTAAGTAAACACCTTTAATTAACAACTACTACATTGTATTAATAATTTTCCGTAATTTGGGAATTTTCACCTGTTATTTATTTTTATTTTTTGAAAAACCTCCTGCAGACCTGTAGCTTATTTTATCTGAATTAACCCCAAAAATTCACACGAGCAGTTTTGGTGTCTGATATCAAAACAAGAAGGACAACATCTGTGCGTCGCTCACTCTAGACAAAATAAATAAATAAATAATAATAAAAAACAGCCTACTGTACTGTTGGAGTGAGGTGAAATATTAATTTCTGCAAGAATATTAGCATTTATGTTTATTTATGTGCTCTTCAAAATTCGTTCATAAATTCATAAATAAGAATATTAGAGTAATTAAAGTGTAAATTTTAAGTGGCCTGTTAAATAAGTTTTTTTCTAACATGATTTGTCGTTTTTAAGAGTTTTTGAGCCAGAGATGTGTTTCCAGTTTATCTAAAATGTTAGGCTGAAGTTGAGCTCAATGACTGGCATTCATATTAGATATCGGCTTCAGAAGCTTCGGGGGAAAGTGTTATGAGTTATGTCACTATATGAAAATATTTAATACTTTTCTGAAATGTTAAGATTTTAGTTCTAAAAATTGCTGTTGTTTTTTGGTGACATTTGCCCGTCTTATTATTCGTCACCACATTCATGCAGTATTATCCGATGTCTCGCACAGAGACAAAGTGATTCTGCTCATACTGCAGCCCTTTTGCCTTCTGGGGGGGGGGGTTCATGGGGGGGGAGAAGAATAGTTTCTATGGTTTATTGAGCAGTCAGCTTCCCTGCAGCAGGTGCAGCTGCAGACGCTGTTTGTTACCTCCTCGCAGAAAAACACACCGAGACCAATTGATCTGCACGGTCATTAATAGAAAAGAAACGTTTGAGAGCAGCGCCAGGCAAGGAGTCAACCCGGGCATGTTACTGTTAAACGCTCCCACTTGACAAGGACCTTTATTTGATTAATGGATTATATCCTTCGCGTTTGAATCCTCTTATAAATTCACCACAAAGGAGACATCCGAGAATCGCCCTGCAAGACAATTTTATCCTCAATGAATGAAAAGATCAAATAAATTGCAAAGGCTTTCATTTATGCTTTGAATCGGTGAGCTACGGTGGCTGTTTTTGATTATTATTGAATCACATTTTCTTTTTCACATATCAATTTGTCCTAAATATGCCCATAGTGAAAGAAAAATGAACATTTTTTTGATGTTCACATGTTGGAAATTATTACATTTCTACACAAAAAGAATATAGAATAATATATAAATAAACTGCTCCTTAGTTATTTGAAACAGTGTGAATTATGACAGTATTTCTTTAATTTAGTTGTATTTTTAGTGAACAAGTACATTTGTTGCACTGAAAAATTAAGAGGCAACTTTTCTTGTCCAAAAAATGATTTATGAACCAAACATCTTCACCACATGAAGCTCATAAATAACATAAAAATATACATTTATATGATTCTACAAATTTAAAACATTAAACATTAACATATTTCCTTTTGTCGAGTGTGTGTAGAAATATGAATAAACTGTTTAAAATGTTAAATCATCTGCCATAACTTCCATCATCTGCTTTCCTTTTTGCACAAAGAAACTCGCACTGAATCAAATAAGAGTAACAGATTTTATTATTTACTTGCTGTGAGGGACAACCTAACGTTGGACTGTCCATCTTGCTTTGGCCTGAGAGAGACAAGCTGTGTGTGTGTGTGTGTGTGCATGCGTGTGTGTGTGTGTGTGTGTGTGTGTTGGCTGTGAGGCCGGTGGATAAATGATAGTAACTGTCTGTCTGTCTGACACAGGGAATGGAGGAAGGATCAGCCTTGGGCATCCTCGACCACTCTGTCATTAAAAAAGGTAAGAGGTGGGAGAGCTCTGTGTGTGTGAGTGTGTGTGTGTGTGTGTGTGTGTGTGTGTGAGTGAGTGTGTGAGTGTGACAAAGAGAGAGAGAGAGAGTGTGTATGTGTGCATTTGTGTCTAAGTGTGCACCTATATAATTGTGCTATACATGCTGAAGGGGGTTTTGTGTTTAGGGGCACTGCAACACCAGTCTCTCTCGCTGTCTCACACACACACACACACACACACACACACACACACACACACACACACACACACACACTATAAATAATTCTGTTTTGCTATTTCATTTGAAGTCAAGAAGTCCTCTAATACTCAGCTGCAGACTTCACCCCAAAGGCACACATTCTTAATGAACTGTTCATGGTCATATGAGAGAGAGTTTGTGTGTGTGTGTGTGTGTGTGTGTGTGAGAGAGAGGGGGGGGGGATTAGAGTGAAGAGGAGAGGAGAGAGAAGTGGGGCAAAGAAGAAAAGGGAGGGGAACATGATAAAAGAGGAGTTGTGGGGAAATTTGCAGAGTATGATCACTCTAATATTACCGACACTTGAGTTGCAGGAGACACAGGGGCACGATTATAAAATTCAAGTTGGATTTGTTGCTGGTGGAGTGTGATACTGTGAAAACCTTGCTCAGCCAAAGAAACCCTGATAGACGTGGCCTGTTTGGATGCGTAGCGCTGCTCCCAAACAAGCTAAAGATGACACCTGCTGTGTTATAAAATTAAATGTACTTCTACTGACAAAAAAAAACACTTCAACATAGTGGATGCTTTGTATTTTAGAGAATTCCCTTTAAAATGAAGAACTTCTGTAAATAATTATCAATAGTTTTTTCTCCAAAAATGTACAGACAATTGAAAAATTGTGGATCGTTTCTTTTCTGATTGCCTAAATGTTGTAATTTAAACACCACGTGAACAACATCCACTCACATTTTGAATATATTTTGGCCTCCTAATTCTAAATATCCAAACCTCTCACTGGCCTGAAACTCTCCACGCCATGAAGTTTTCACAAAAACAAGGATGTAATTCTCCAAATCAAGTCCCTGAAGAGGAGGAGGCTCATACTGTAAATTTCTAGCTTGAGTCAAACCGCTTGAATGTCGCTGCTGCAAACCAGCAGTCATTTGATGAAGTGACAGTGATTCCACTTGTTTGCCGAACGCTTAAATTTGATCAATTACCGCAGCAAGACTCTCCCCGGCAAGCACTTATAGCAGACCGCAGAACAAACCTAAAGCCCTCATGAATAAGAAAATCCAATAGGGAAAGAACAAGACAAAATATAGAAAAAAAAGACATGGAAGAGGGGGGAAGATAAAGAGTGGGAGGCACAAGAAAGAGTCAAGCAAGAGAGTGAAAGATGATAAGAGAAAGAGAGGGAGGGGCAGACAGATGACAAAGGAGAGAGAGGGCTTCAGAGGAAACTCTGCTGCTCTGTGGCCTCGCAGGCTGGCTGATCAGGCTGGTTGTGAATGAGGGGATTTTAAGAGATTTTTTCAGTTCTGTGCTGCGCAGCAGGGCGTCGTAAAGAAGCCACCCGTCGCCCACAGAGTGTGAGGGGAGAGCCGGCGTCCCAGACTACAGTTGTACAGTTAATTTATTTATTTTTTAAAGAGAGAGAAAGGAAAAGAAAAAATTGCACAGCCATCAGGATTGGAGAGACCACAGAAAGAGAAAGAGAGATGACATTGTTTAAATTTTAGGCACATGTTGCATATATTCTTGTAAACACATAAATGTATTGTTTACTATAATTGCAAAAGGCACCTTTATTGGCTTAATTCATTTCCTAACTCACGTTAAAGGGCTGGTTCATGTTTTCTAGAGGACCTTTGTTGCATGTCTGTCCCCGTCTCTCTCCTCTTGATTCCTGTTATCTCTCTGCTGTCGACTTAGTAGTAAAGGCATAAAATTCCCCCCCAAAACATACATTGTTTCTCTTAGACATTTTCACTTTCTTAACTTTGTCAGTCACGCTGATAGTTTTGGTTTAATTTGTCCAGGTCTGCCTTTGAACCAATACAATGGACGTGAATGGACGTTTGATGAAAAATCGCATTCAAAATATGCAACAGCAGCAACAAATTTTGCCAAATACAGTTTCCCAATTGCCGTTGGAAAATCCACATTATATGCTGTCAGTTTTTTTTATTAGTACTATTTCTTCGGCCAATGAAAACTGTTCACAGAGAGGATTGTGTCCAAAAGTCCAAAAAAGCACCTTAAACCAATGAGGGACAGATCTACTTCATCTTTTCATATCCTTGTTAGAAAAGGTGGTCCTCATAAGTATAGAAGTAGATTAACACACACACACACACACACACACACACACACACACACAAAGGGGTTGATTAATTTCAATCCTCTCAATTCAGAGGATTTCTGCCCACACAACTGCAGATTTAGTGAGTTTAGTATTTAAGATTAAGACTCCAGAGCTAATTTCATCAATTAACACTTTAAAAGATGACATAACAAAGATTGATAGACACTGCCAACATAAACCATTATTAGTTATTGTTAGAGTTTAAGTGAAAAACCTTGCCTGTCAGTGCTGCAACAGGTATTGCACCAAATCAAGGAGATCAAATTTTAACTCCCAAATTTCTCCTCCTCCTCTTCCGAAACAAGACTGACAGAAAAGAGAATGTGAATTCAGCTCCTCAAGGTGTGAAATAAAGCTATTTGCGAATGCGCAGTTAAAATGTAACCACCTGCAGTTTAAAACAGCAAAATCAACAAGCAGCACTCCAGAATTAGAGCTGTCAGCGCAGGGGTGAACATTACACTGAATAGATTAATCAGGAGAGAAGGAGCACACTGTCATTCACACGACCCTATTGTCACTGCAGAAGACATATGTTTAGATTGATGATCTTTATTCATACTTTATCTCTTTTTCCCTTTGCATCCTGTTTTTGTTGCTGTTAAACTTTTCGTAGCTTTAATACTTTTTTTTTAAACATTTTTTTCATTACACTTTTCACCCAATACACAAATAATGCAAACAGCCTAAAAGTATGTAAAGTTTCTCTTTTCTACCTCCTTTTTTTCCTTCATTTCTCCCCAGTTCCTATCCCGTCCAAGCTGAACGGGTCGTCCCTGTCGTCGTTGTCCATCTGTAAGGAGGGCCTCGGTATGGGAGCCGTGTCCAACCCAGCCGAGGTTTTCTGTTCGGTCCCAGGTCGCCTCTCGCTGCTCAGCTCCACCTCCAAGTACAAGGTGACGGTCGGGGAGGTGCAGCGACGCCTCTCCCCGCCTGAGTGCCTCAACGCTTCACTGCTTGGTGGAGTCCTCCGCAGGTGAGAGGAAGATGGGGAAAGAATGAGAGGGTGTGATGTAGTTTTGAAGTTGGCGTTTTGGGAGTCCAATTAGGGACTCCAAGCCTACACTCAAAGACAAAAATACGCCTTAAATCTTTTTTCCCCCAGCCTTGTCTGACTTCTCAAATCTTTGCTTTTATACTGGAGAGTTTTACCTCTCTAGGCCTCTAAAACTGTTAAAATGCAACAGTGTGAAAGTGTCACAGCTTATAGACATATGCAACATATGTTGGTCCGCTATAAAGGGCCACAAGCCTGAAAGGTTGAGAACCAATCCCCTTAAATAAGTTGAATTCAAAACAGCTGTTGGTGTGTATCTCTCTTGTTTCCGTTGATAACTGGCTGAACATAGATGCTGGGAATTTAAGTTAAAATAGTTCTTATTTAACTGTCTAACAAAACTAAAAGTAGATGACGAGTTAGTTTTGATGTTGGGACATCACAATACAAAGCCAGGGATTTTATCTACAGTACACAAACACCATTTGGCTCCAGTGTTCAACAAAAGTAAATGAAGAAATCCGTCACAGAAAAGGAAAAGAACAGCTTTTCCATCAGCTGATGCCTAAATAATCAATAAAGCTGTGATGCCTAAAACATACTGCAGTTTGAGTAAAAAAAACAACTGAGATCATTTTCCAATGTCACCAAAATGAATTGCTAGCTCATCTACAGTATATACAAACAATAACTTCATGACCCTGCTTGTTGAAAGTCACTGGAAAATGTAGGACATCAGTAACTGTCGCAAAATATGAGTGGGTTAACTACACTGGGGTCTGAGCGCCTGATGCGATTCAGATCCAAAGACTCACTGACCTGGAGCGATTGTGACTCCAAACTTTAGCCTAATAATCAAAAACAAGGCCATCAAAGAGGATTCTGGCAGCCTCCACCAGCCTTCATGTTGCATTTTAAATAGTTTGCTACCAATTTCACATTAAGTCTGCTGATCGCTTTACTGCACAGAGGAGCTTCTTTACGGCACAAAACAGGAACGCTGTGCTGTTCTAGTGAAAAAAAGGAGGTGCCAGAAAAGGAGGTTTCTGGCACTGGTGTACTGTGGATGGAGTTCAGGGAAAAATTACTCTCCAAGATTTTTATCCATTTTGGTGAAAGAGAGAAAAGACAAGATCCAGAGTTTATTGGAAATGTAGTCTTAACAATCGCATGAACAACACTGCAGGGGAGAGATAGCAGCGACTAAAACATCTTTAAATATCTTTAAATCTTTAAATGTAATTTTATAAATGTAACAATAGTAATATGACAATGATAAACTGACTGCACATTGCACCTTCAAGCATAGGAAGCAGGCTACTTCCTTATATTGGATTTGCGAATATGGATTGTATGTAGTTAGTTTATACAGAATTCTTTAAACCACATGACAGAGGCTTTTGGTGTAAACGTCCTTTGCTATCAACCATGTACGCTTTAACTTAACTATGGGACCAGGGCTGAGGATCCAAAATGGGTCATGGGACTAAATCACAAGAGAAGCAATGTGGTTTAATGAACCAGAGCCTCAGGGCAAGAGAACAACTTCGTGATTTGGGTTGCAGGCTGAAACACTTTAAAAGGATATAATTAAAAGATCTAAAGGGTTGTAAATATTGTAAACCGAGTCCCTCCCCAGCAGAGATACAGCTTCCCCACTGATAACAATACATGTACTTAACTTGAGTATTTCTATTTTACTTTATATTTCTACTTCACTACATTTCAGAGGAAAAATTCTACTTTATACTCCACTACAATTATTTGACAGCTATAGTAATTGGTTACTTTGGAAATTAAGATTTTACATATGAAATGAATGATCAGCTTATAAAATACAATGGACCCAAAAGTATATAGAGTAGTTCAAATTAGCGACAACAGTGAAATACACCAATCCCTATAATCCATATAACACTAACTGGGGCTGTTTTCTGCATAAGTACTTTTACTTTTGATAATTAAAGTACATGTTAATACTTCTGTGCTTTTACTTTAGTAAGATTTCGAATGCAGGACGTATTTTCACACTGTGGTATTGCTACTTTTAGATTTAGATCGATTTAGGATCTGAATACTTCTTCTGCCAAAGCTGCCATAAATAGCTGTATTAATAATATTTCTGTATAAATAAAAATTGAAACGTTCTTAAATTTAGATATTTAAGAATAAAGAAAGGGACGAGAACAGCCAAAGAAAGGTAAAGCAATAACTAAAGGATGAAAGGCAAAAACCCCCAGAAAAATACAAGACACTATCAGTGTTGACAAGGAACATACTGTAGGGATATTTCAGCTTCACAATCACTTACATAAACGCACACATACACAAATGCATACACACATACCCAGCCATGGACACAATACAGAGACACAGGCATACACCACAACAAAACTCATAAAGACAAACACACACACACACACAAGGACCAGCTCCTAAAAACTGCTCTCTGTCTCCCTGTCCCCCCTCAGGGCGAAGTCAAAGAATGGTGGCCGCTGTCTGAGAGAGCGTCTGGAGAAGATTGGCCTCAACCTGCCCGCTGGGCGACGCAAGGCAGCCAACGTCACTCTCCTAACATCTCTGGTGGAGGGTAGGGAAAACACACACACATACAAATACAGTGACCTGCATATATCCTGACAGATAGAGACACATTTTCACATAGGAATATCCTCGCATGAGCAGACATGAATAAACAGTCATAGCATGGATGGCTGCATGCGTGCGGGTCCACACACAAGTGGAGGGTGTCATTTGAAAAGCTAACGCTGCGGCTGCCTCACAAAGCCAAAGAGCAGTGAACTGTTTTAGTAGTGAAAGTGAGAAAAACGGCTGCAGAGTTTGTCTCATGACCCAACCTGACCTGAGCAGTTACAGCAGTCGGTTGTGTATCATTTAAAAGCATTTATATGGATCATTATTTGATATGAAATCTAAACTGAAGCGCTGACCTTTGACTCTTAAAAACAGACAGAAGTAGCAGCTGCTTTTTTGCCCAACTAATGCAGAAGACTATCCCTTTTTGTACTGTACTAGTTTGACTCGGTTTTCCTGTTTTAATAGACACACTCTCACTCTCTTCTTCCTCCTCCTCCTCCTCCTCCTCCTCCTCCTCCTTCTCCTCCTCCTCCAGGTGAGGCCGTCCATCTGGCGCGGGACTTTGGTTATGTGTGTGAGACAGAGTTTCCAGCCAGAGCCACAGCTGAGTATCTGTGCAGGCAGAGCGAGCCAGACCAGCTCCCAACACGGCGCAGCATGCTGCTCGCCACCAAGTGAGTGTTTCATCCCTAACTCTGCACATTTTAGACGTTTTCTGTTTGTTTTTGTTTTTTTAAAGAAGCATTCCACCGATTATAGATGTCAAAGTCAATTTGCTTTTGTAAGACATTTAACTGTTGTAAAATGTCCTCGGTGGCTCTAGGGAGTTTTTGATCATTCATTTTTTTTTTTTGTTAGTCTCTAGTGGGTCGCACATCTTAAAAGAAGTGCAATACTAAACTACTGGAGTGCCTCTTTAATCAGGAATCAATTTTTATCAGGACAAGTAGTGCTAGATACCAGGCCTACCAGATCCATGCCAAATGCTGATAAAATTAATTAAGGTAAAAATATCAAGGGTCACGTTTTTTGGGGGAGAACTGCATTTAAATGCTTCGGTTATATCAAGTTTTTTTATGAATTACAAACTTAATCTGTTTTATAAGAAAGTGATGAAGATTTACATAAACGAACAGTACCTGATTCTTATTAAACGCAACTGAAAATACATAGTGTGCTATTTTGTTTATAGTTTACCAGCAAGTGATACATGTGCAAAACAACCTACATTTTGGTCACCATCCCAACACAGCAGTTTTGAATTTCAGAGTTTAAATGTTTGTCTTTTCTCGTAGGCGCACTTTCAATGTAAAACATTAGATTTCCAAAACCTTTGTGAGGCCACAAAGTAGTATACAGTATGCACTTAAATACTATATGAGGTGCGATGGCCAAGAGGCAAAAACAATATCAAGAAAAAAGGCACCTGCACTCCTAATAAATGCTCCTAAAAGATTTATTCAGTACAGCCACAACATTTTGACAAAGAGGTACATTTTGTGTACGACTAATGTCAAAACGTTTTTCTTTTTTCTTGATATTACCAAAACCATTAAAAGGGAAATAGTAGACATAAGTATAATGTACATGTCGCTGACCCCCCCCCCCCAAAAAACTCCTGTGGCCTTCCTGTTGAGAGTGTAAAAATCTGTTTCAATCAGGGCAAAGGCCACATTTATTCCATATAATGGGGTGCTGGGTTGATCGATAAAGGGGTCACTTCTTCAACAATAACTAAAGACTAACCTGGATTAATTTTTGACAACACTGAATGTAGTTAAATCTCAGAGTCCCATAATAACAAACTAATGCCTAATCTTTTTTTTCCTCAGGGAGATCTGTAAGGAGTTTGTGGACCTGATGTCCCAGGACCGCTCTCCACTGGGTGGCAGTCGACCCACCCCCTGCCTGGAGCCCGGCGTCCAGGGAAGCCTCACCCACTTCAGCCTGCTCACCCACGGCTTCGGTACTCCCGCCATCTGCGCGGCGCTCTCCGCCTTCCAGAGCTACCTGATGGAGGCGATCAAAATGCTGGACAAAGGAGAGGGGGGAGGGAAGAGCCACCACGACAAGGAGATGAAGCACCGCAAATAGAGGGAGGACAGACAGATGTGTTGATGGATGGATGGATGGATGGATGAGAGGCAGAAAGGAGGAGAAAGGAGGGGAAAAGACTGACTGGTGCCCCTCTGCGTCTTTACCTTCGCCCTCAGGATAAAAACTGAGACTTTTACCTCCCAGAAACCTCTGCGGTCCCTCTCGTCGAGGAGGCGGGGTTTATGATGATATCTGTACTGTAATGTGTGTCCACAACCACCTCACTCAAAATGACGCATGGACCTCTCTTCTCAGTAGCTGGTTTGTGTCACGATGGCGTCTACAAAACATCTCTTCAGGATGAGTTCCTACATATGGCTGTATGCTTTTATTTATCCCCCGCCCCTTTTCTTTTTTAAATTTTAGTAAACATGTCACCTTTATCTGTGTTTTAGAAACCCCTGCCTTCATCAGTCACTCTCACACACACACACTTATACACATTTTGGGACTGAACTCATCTGGGAAGTGTCGTAAGCCATATCCGAGACAGCAACCTGCTCTTTGCTCCTTTGGAACTTTGGGAGACTTTTAACTCCACCTGATTGGACAAGCACAGCTTCCATATGTAGTTCTTCTTAATTGGTGGTCATGGGAAATTGAGTTCTCTGGGTTCTTTAGCAGTGGGGTAAGGAGGAGTCAAAGGCAGCTAAAGGAGATTTGTTTTCTTTTATTTTGAAGTACTACGTGTTGGTAACTTAAGAAAATAACACGAATCATTTTGTACTTTCTGTGTATGTTTATTATTAATGTTATTACTGTTGTTATTATTACTGTATTACGGCATAAATGTAATATATTATTAAACAATTAAGAACTGATCGGTTGAGTTTCATGAGTGTGTTGTTATGTTTTGATCTGAGATATCAGAACAATAAAAAGTAAAGGCACCTTCAGGTACCTTTAAATGCAACTGCCCACTTACTTTTATATTCAAAGGTGGCAGTGGGCTTTTATTGTGCTCTTATTGTAAATGGTTCCTTTTTCGCTTTATAGAAATAATGATATTTTATATTGATCCCTGTAGGCAAAGTCTGTTGTGACTTCAACAGGAAGGTCATAGCAAGGGCCGCAACTAACACTTAATTTCATTATTGATTAATCCGTCGATTTTTGGTTAGTTGCTTAGCCAGTAAAATGTCAGAAAATAGAAAAAAATGTCCATTATAGTTTCCCAGAGTCCAAAGTGATGTCTTCAATTTGCATGTGTTATCTGATCAACAGTCTAAAATCAAAATATATTTAATTTACAAGTAAATGTGGACTTTGGTCCAGACAACTGTTGCATTGTCATGAAATTTTGTACAGACATTTATGGTCCCCAGAGCATGAATCGTACTGACTTTGATGATCCCCTGACTTTTATTGTAGCACCACCAGCCAGTCAAAGTTTTAACTAGTCGAGAAAAATTTCTCAACATCTTCCAGATGGATTGGGACAAGATCTTGTACAGACATTCATGGTTCCCAGACGATGCACCCTAACTTTTCCTCTAGAGCCACCATGATGTTGACATTTGTAGTTTTGAAAGAAATGTCTCCACAACTATTGGATGGATTGCCATGAAATTTGGTATCGAAATTCATTTTTCCCCTCAGGATGTAATCTCGTAAGTGATCCTCTGACTTTTCATCTACCGCCAACATCAGGTCAAACTTTTATTTGCTCAATACTTTGGTTTGTGACCAACTACCAGCAAAACTAATAACATTCCCATCAGCCTGAGCTGTACATTGTGTCTTGTGCTAATTAGCAAATGTTAGCATGCTAACACGTTAAACTAAGATGGTGAACATGGTAAACATTAGCATATTAGCATCGTCATTGCAATCATATTAGCATGCTGACGTTTGCATTTAGCTCAAAGCCTAATTCAGCCTCACAGAGCTGCTAGTGTGGCTGGAGACTCTTAGTCTTGTTGCTTGATAAATTACTTTAACTATTAATCTAATACTAAAATAGTTGATTAATTATCTGTCAATCTACTAAACGATTAATCGACTAATTGTTTTAGCACAGGTTTATCACAGCTTAAAGGGAATTAGCAACTTCAGCAGGCCTGAAGCTTGCGCTTGCCAACACAGAAGCCTGAATCAGTGGCCATACAGGTATCATGCTTTGGAAAGATTTTCTGTGTGTACCCCAGGGGCCTCTCAAAAAATCAGGGCCCCTCTGTGCATGCAGGGCTCCAGCAGGGGCCCAGGGAGACGGCGGCATCACAGCTGCAGCCCTGAACACTGTACCTGGGAGAACGGAGGCAGCGGTGCGACCCCCAGCGCCCAACAAGCCGCACTGCTCGGCTCCCCCTCAACCCATCTGTTTTGCATTTCTCCCACCGACCACCTCTCACCTCTCCTGCACAGTCCTTCGCTTTATTTAACCAGGATGAGATACTCAACGCAATTACTGCTTTCCAGGGACTGCACACATACACGGGTCGCCTGCTCATACACTCTGAAACATCACTCATTTCTACCTGCCGTATGTCCCTTTCTCTCCTCCTATCTCATTACCCTCCTGTGTCAATTCCCCCCATCCCTTCATCTCCCTCTCTGTAACCTAACTCCCCCCCTCCTCCTTCTCCTCACCACCCTCTCCCCTATTCTCTCCCTCTATCTGACACTCAGCGGGGCCGCTCTCCATCTCTCTCTGTGCCTCCAGGCAAACATATGCTGCTCTTCCCGTCAGATTCCGGTGTGTTTGAGAGAGGAGGGATTGTTTAATGTTTATTAATCACCTGTCTGTGGTGGAAAAAGGAGATGATGATAGAGCCACACACATACTCTCTCTCTCTCTCTCTCTCATACACATGCACATGGGCTGTCTCGCTCACACACACACACACACACACACACACACACACACACACACACACACACACATTCAGCTGTGATGTTACCTACTTGGCCTGGTTTTTCCATTTACAGCTGTATATAAGTATGCTCATCTACTGTAACACTCCCTGTAAACAGTCCAAACCTATTTATTTCAGCAGCTACGTTTTTAGCAAATAGTAGTTTAGTTTAGTTGATGTTTTTTTTTTTTTTTACAAAGATGATCCTGCAAACCCACCTACAGGCCCATTCCTAAACTTACAAAATCAAATTCAGCTATAGTTATGTTTTAAAATAAAGTGTTGAATAGTGTCTTGCATCAAGATGTTGTTGTTTCATATTGTGAATTTGATGCCTGACAAAGGTCTTTAACGAAAAACACTGCATTTTCAATAATCTTTAAAAAGTGCTGACAAGTGTGCAGGAATTCAAGTGCTTTCTTTTGAATTGAGTCATTTTCATATGCACCTGTCCACCAGGTGCGCATTAGACAATATTTAGCAGCATCGACATTTAAGATTTGGTTTATTTTGATACAATTGCATCCTGATGGTGAGCCATTCCCTACAAGGTTTGAAAATAATTATTTTTCAACTTGATTACTGACACATCACCCCTTTAAATAAAGCAGCGTAGAAAATGTGTAGGGGGGCTAGTTTTGTTATTTTTGGGACTTAATTGTGCAAAGTGCAACGGTTCATGCAATCGAAGACATAAATGTTCTTTCTTTATGTCATCCTATTTTCTGTGCAAATTGTGACAAATTTCCAAAAATCACAAAAGAGTATTGATTGTTGATTGACCTTGGGAATGGCAGTAATAATAGTAGACAAAAAAAAAATTATTTAAATAAATAAATTCTTAAGTCAAGGTCCACTTAGTAAGTTTTTCCAGAGCTTTCAACTCAGTTTGCTCATTTGTCATCACATCAGTACCATAATAGGTGATCATGTAAATATGTCAAATGTATCATACTTTATCATAAAGAAGAAAACTGAGCCATTTGCTTGACAACTGAGCACACTCCATCTGCTGATGAAGACCGTGGGATGCGGTTGAAATCCCCAGAAAAAGCTAGTAAATTATTTACAGTAGTAAAGCACGTGAGAAGACTTGTATTTATCTGTATCTTCAGCTTGTTCCTTCTCAGTGGCCTTCCTGTTGAGGGAATTGGTATCTGGTGTTATACCTGACAAAATAATTCACTTTAGTATTTATATATGATATTTCAACTTTCCAAGGTTAGAGTTGGGGTGAGTGAGGGTTAAGGCTCAAATTTATTTAAATTCAGGATGTGTTGTGTATTGGATGGTGGTAAAAAAAAAATATATATTTCCTGAAGCTAACCTGGATTTGTTTTTGACAACCCTGCCCAGGTACGCAGTCTGAATCACAATCAGAACACCTGTACAATGTAACCTGATTTGTTGCTTTCTGCAGGTGATGTTTATTCATTTACTGACACTGCATCAGAGAGGTGTTGATACTATGGTAATTTTCAGGCCATCTTCTGTCATGTTTTAATTGACTACATGGATATGTAGCTATTATTAACTTCAGGGTCCCATGTCAAATCATTTTTGCTAGTTAAAAAGTAAGAAAACGATTATTATTATTACTATTTGAGCATATAGTAGCTAGCATATATCCACTTGTGTACTGAATCAAATTTGTAAGTCACACAGCTTGTGAGCTGTATTTCTTGATATAAAACAATATAGACTTTTACAAGCAGAGTCCTAAAACACCATTTAAAACCACATGATTTTTTTTTTTTTAAACTTTACAGTAAATACTACCAACATTTCTATGTAGTTTGGTCATTTGGGGAAATGGAACGACTTTTTCTTTTTTTAAGTAACACCATATGTGCATGCGTGTTTTATTACACGTGTACAAGCATGAGCAAGTGTACATTACCCACACACACACTCACTGAGTACAAGAGCAAAAGTACACAGCCAGAAGGCTGTTCTCTTTCTATGTGCAGATGAGTAGACTAGAGAGCAATGAGAAAGCACCACAGGGACAAAGAGCTTGTATCTCAACTGTGTGTCACTTTTTATTGGAACAGAAAGAGCAAGGAGGTCAACAGTACAAAAAAAAAAAAAAAAGGAGAGAAAAAGAAACAAGGGCTTGGTGAGGGTCGATAGTTAAGCAGTGAGCGGTCACTTGGCGCCAGAGGTGAGCTTCTCCAGGTCATGGATGCCCTCCTTGTCAATCAAACGGACGCTGAAGGAGGGAAGATTCAGGATGAAGCGCTTGTTCAGCTGGAGGAGGGAGAAAGAGACAAGGCAGAGGAAGAAATATTAAGTTAAAAGGCACAAATAAGCAGAATGGATGTAGAATCGAGTAAAACAGAAAAATTAAGACGGAGAAGCAGGGTGATAAAAAACAAGTGGGATACTGACTATTAAGGCTAAAGGCCAAGCCACATAGAAAATGTTTTTAGAAGCGTTTTTGACGCTCGTTACTCGCCTGACTCACAAAACAGATACGCTTCCCTTTCATCAAATGTAACAATCCACGATGACTACGAGACACCCCAGGACCCCTGCGTTATTTTGCACTCAGAGAATTTTTCCCCCCATTGGCGTGCGTAGTGAGGAGTAATCTCCACAGACAGCTGTTTATAAGTTGTGAACTTATTAATGGTATCTGTAATGATTGATCAAGGCTCTCAGTGTGGCTATGAGCTTGCCGGTTTCACTGTACACAGATTTTCCAAAACATCAATGAATCAATAAATAAAACAATGCTGATTTCTTTCCGTAAATGTTTTACGAAGGGACAAATAGTGCTTACGTGTCGCTCACGTCTTGCTTTTGATGTGGATTCCCAGTAATAAGAGTAAATCCACGTGAGCCAAATTAGAATGAATTTTTAAGTTCCTAAGAGTACACTGTACCACTGAGCACACTGAGAAATGTTGGAGGCCACTTTTGCAGAGCTAAGTTGCTATCTGAGAGGCTGAGCAACATAAACAATTAAATAAGATGCTTATTATTCTCATTCATACTTGTGAAAAAAGAATGAGTAAAACTTCTCGAACTCACTTCCTCAATGCACTTCTTCAGCAGATCCACTGCCTCATCTCGGGTCAGATCTAGAACAAACAACATGAGAAAATGAGAATGCTGAAATATGAGAAAAAGGGAGCGATAGAGACATAAATGACATTAAAATGAAGACGAAAAACATTTTATTAACAGAGAAATGAAGTGGATGTTGTTGTGTGGTATTGGGGACAAAGGGCTTGTGGGGAGCAAGAAGCCTTGTGAAGAAGAATAACAAGACGAGTTAATTGCTAAAAACAATTTGATGCTAGTTTGTCAGATTTATAAGGGATATTTTCACTACAAACCACCACGGAATTAACATACAAACTCTACAGACTCGAATCATAATCTTTATTTCTCTCTTTTGAGTCAGTCTCACGGGCACAATAAACAGAAAAAACATGCAGGAGGCATTTCTCTGCACTGACCTGGTCTGTAGTGCCGGTCGAGAATGGAGAGAGTGAGGAAGGCTCCGTAGCCGTGGGCAGCAAATGGGGCCTTGGCCAGGGAAGACAGGTAATCCATGTAGTAGAGACCCGGGCCGTCTGTGTCATCATAGCCCGCCAGCAACATGTTCACATGATATGGAGTCTGGATACGGAGGAGGGAGAGAGGGGATTAATATTCAGATCTATGAGAAGGGTTTTTACAAGGCGTTAGCCCGGGATGCACACTAATTGAATTCAAAGTTACTGTTGAACAGTTCTCACTGTTTGTTCAATCACCAGAATTGGGCTTATAATCCATATTTTGGTTGAGAAAGAAAAGAAAAGATTCAGAAATACAGGTAAAAAAAACAAGCATTGCTTGTTAACTGCTATGAAAAAAATGTTTAGGTACAAATTAGAAAAGCAAGGACATACTGGCATACTATAGGTATCAGCTGTAATCCAAATTAAAGCAGTAGCCTCTTATTTTTAAACTGACAATATTTGCTCTTTTCAAGGCAATGATCATTTAATGCAATGCTTTCAGTAAGTCGTTGATTGTCAGTGATTACTGTATTGTATTCGTCAATACGTGTATGAAAAAGTCTAACAAAATGCCTTTTGAGAAATGTTTGCCATCACTTGGTGGGTGTGTTTCTGTATATAAACCTTTTTTTGGTCAGCAACAAGTACAACCATGGTATCAGGTAGGAAAGGCACTTCTTCTATCTTAAAAGGTGATGATATAGAGCGAACAACAACACAGCAAGTAATGTAACTAACGTTAGCTAAGTTGTGGGTTAGCAAACTGTCGCTACAGTCGCCGCTGCAAAGCTAACAGCCAGAGAGGACGAGACGGTTTCCCAGAGCAGCACACCAGCTCCAGACAGCGATACTCACAACTCTCCTGCTACTATAGCTAACATCACAACAACATCTTGGCAAACTAGAGAGTAAGCTGAATGTCCGTTGGCAAGTCATTGAACGTTACCTGACACACAAATCATGGCTGGAATAGTGCTGTGTGGCTCGGTCCGAGCCACTGTGTTTGTTTCCCCATTTACAGAGCCAGGGCCGTGTACAAACACCAGAGTTTTTTTTTCAGCCCACACACTGAACGGAAAGCTAGAATCACATACCCGACATTGAAGTGAGAAATCATAACTTCAGAGTAAGATCCAGTCTATTTATTAAAGTGGTACTCCAGTGATATGCTATTGCACTTCGATAATGTTGTGGGACTAACAAGAGGCAGAAAAATAAAAAGAATGATCAAAATCGAGGCAGCCGAGGCTGAGGTAACTGGATCCTACAATTCCCATAATGCAACTCAATAGTATCTTTCATTAGACCCTGCCCCCACCTCCTAAATGTCTACTTCTTTCAGGCTTCATTCAGTCTTGCTCTGGCAAAACAACACAGGGTCATCCAGCAAAAAAGTTGAACCAGGCTCAAGTTTTGCTGCAGCACAACACGACATCATCTGGCAAGGCGCTTCTACTGTTTATCTTAAGATCATTGTGACGAAAGATAAAATAGTTGCCATCGTGGTAACTTTACAGAGTTGTAAAATCCTAATACAAACCGGAAAGCTACTCCAGAACCACAGAAAACATTATACAACTGTTTTTACTGGAATTCTTTGTGTGAAGTTATGCACAGTGCACTGCATGTGTAAAACTGGTGGAGTGCCCCTTTAGCACCTGCAGAATCTGAAGAAATCTAGACTCACGGCCTCACAGACCGGCTGGATTTGTAACCATATGCTGTGCGTAGTTTACTGTCAGGTGGGATGATTTCTGCATTTAAACAGTTACTTCTTCTCTCCAGTTAGAGGTGCCAACATTGCCATCAGCATATGTATGGTTTCACTGACTGTACCTTCTTGTACCCTCTAAATAGTTTCATCAACCAGTTCACGAGAGCAAAGACATCTCACCACTTGAAAAGTACAACTTCGCTTTCTCTTGCTTTATTCCACATAAATTGTTCCTAATTATTGACTTGGATTTTTCAATTTGGCAGAGACGTGGAGCGACGCGCGCACAGCGGCAACATTAACACAGAATACAACAGCGGTGAGAGAGAGGAAGGGGAGGGGTAGCTGGAGAGTGAAAGGGCATCACAGGACAGAGGAGGTGAATGGGTTTGTGTGTGTGTGTGTGTGTGTGTATGAGTGAGAGAGAGAGAGAGAGAGAGAGAGGAGGGAATCAGGGTGTCACTGGTAGTGTGACATCTGCTGGGAGTCAGCACCCCTGTTGCTCCCTCCATCGCGCCCTCCCTCCCTCTTCATCCCTTCTTTAACTCCCTCCCCTCTCCACCGCCTTCACCCTGTGCCCTGGAGTAACGCCAGGGCTCATTAAAAACTTCTAAAGTCGTTTCTCTTGCCCCCCCCTCCTTTTTTAAATTACATCTTTTACGCTTCCAGCCTCTTCTCCCTTCTCTTCCTCCAAAACACTAATTTTCTCTCTTCGTTGTTGCGAGCCACTGTTCCCCATTTTAAAAAATCCCTTTAAAGCCAGACAAAACAACTTATGGCCTAAATTCTTGATGGAGGTAGAAGCAGTGCAGTGTTTTTGATTAAAATGCAACAAGAAAAATATAATATTGCATTCTCTGTCGTGCAGTGAGGCAAATATGATTCATATGACGCCAGGCGAGTTGTGATCTACACACCTGCCCTCTCATTTCAATTTATCTCTCAGCCGACCTGCTTATTTCTGTGACTTGTGTGTTAGCACTATGTTTGCCACAAGGGCAATGATGATCGTTATGCTCCCTGTGGAGTAGGCTTTAGCCTGTGTGTTAACAATGGTTTTGAACACACACACACACACACACACACACACACACACGTGAGAAAGAGAAACAGTGTGTTTGTGAGTGTGCACAATGGGCGTGAATCTCAGGATGCATATCTTAGTGAGTGAGTGTGTGCTTTAACTCCTCCGTGAGCCTGCGAACGCCCCAGTGGCATCACCCCCACCCACCAGACACCTGTCTCACTGGTTACAATGTAACAATAATATGGACTTGGCATCAAAATAACCTTCCCTTCCCATGTCACCTCAGAGGGAACTAGGCACCTTGTTAACCCAGCCACCTGAACTCACACCCAGGTTCACATGCAAACAATACACACGTGTTTTTTTCATATGTTTTATCCCCCCAGCGCTGCCAAACAAGGCAACCAAGCAGCCATGAAACAAAAGCTTCACCTGTACGTTGCTACCGTCGCCTTCAGTAGACACAAACCCGCTCCACTAGGAATAGTTTGACATTTCGGAAAATATAACTATTTGAGAAGATCAATACCACTTACATGCCTATATGGTAAAATTGGAGCCAGTAGCCGCTTAGCTTAGCTTAGCACAAAGACTGGAAACTGGGGGAGACTGTTAGCCTGGCTCTGTCCAAAGATAAGAAATAGTAGCCAAGAGATTGTCCGGACCATAACCCCCTGTAAAACCATAATGATTAGCTTTTACAATATGGATTAACAAAACAAGATATAACTTGTTTGTTAGGCCATTTATTAGGCCGATTATTTTCATTATTGATTAATCTGCCAATTATTTTCTCAATTAATCGCTTGGTCTATAAAACAACAGAAACTGTGAAAAATGCCAATTACATTTTCCTACAGACCAAGAGAAGTTACCAAAGGTCTTGTTTTGTCCGACCAACGGTCCAAAACACAGGCGGGTCTTTGTTACCATTGGACAGAACCAGGCTAGCTGTTTCCCCCTGTTTCCAGTCTTTCTGCTAAGCTAAGCTAACCAGCTTCTGGCTGTAGCTTCATAGTTAATATACACACACGAGAGTTGGATTGATCCTCTCATCTAACTCACGGCAAGAAAGCGAATAAGTGCATATCCCAAAACGTCAAACTCTTCCTTTACAACATCTGCAGCGTAGGATTCAGAGCAAAAACAGCTTTAGTTAAATTAAGGTCAGGCTGCTAAAAATCAACACGAACTCATCCCCAAACTCCCTTCTTCCACGTTCCAGCACTCCCTCCTTCCTGTCCTTCCTCCCACCTCCTCCCTCCCTCCCCCTATATTTTGCACCCTGCCCCCGGGCATGTTCTCTTTATTGGCATTTCTCCTCAATCTGCTGTATTAATTGTTCATCTGTGCAGGAGCAGGGGAGCCATGCGCAATATGGCGCCAGTAATTATTTGTGCCCATTGTGTGCCTGTGCTAAAAAATATCTTACAAACCCATGAGGCCAGCTGTAGATCACCACAGCACAGAGGCTAACTGTTGCTGTGGTCTTCTGAATCTGAAAAGAAACAGCTCAAACTTTACAGATTGACAACATTTTACTTCTTCACTATACTGCAGAGCAAACATCCACATATATACAAAAAAACTGATGACTGTAAGGCTTTTAGGCTCCTACATAATCTCCCCAAAAATCAAATATGATATTTATAAACCATCTGCCTCCCCTGAGTTTTGCTGTATCAATTTAACCTCATGTTACAGCCTCCTATACCTACAAATCCTGCTCAACTTTTTGACTACCACTGCAGTACCTGTCAATTCAATATCAATATAACCTGTTTTTATCTTCAATTCACAGTGTTTGCAAATTTTACAGTACATCAGACAGGAAGCTAAAACAAATAGAATCCTGCTCAGCTTCTATTTGATGATGCTGAGTTTCTATGCCCCTAAAACTTTGCAGTTGTTGTTTTGCTTTGTGGTGAATTTCATGTGTATCATTACAGAGTCGGGGCCTCAGGTGATTATGCTTACCGCTAGTTTTTTTTTCTTTCTATGTCTCCTCTCTAAAGCTTGAGTGAATGCAGTACTCCAGAGGTTAGCGGAGTTGTTTTTCTGGACGGCAGGCTGGTAAGTATACAGTCGTAAGTGAACAGGGTTTCGCTTACTCTGCGCCGACATGCTCTGCTGACTTTAGCTAACTACACCTCCCGGAGGTCTGCAGCCACTGGGGTATGACATCTTTCAGACTAAAGAACTCATCTGTAATTTATCCTGCAGGAATCAGAATTAACAATATACCACTGATTAATTTATCAGCCAGTGGATTTTAACCTAAGGGTCTGGACATGCCAGAGGGATCATGTGATGATTTTCGGGGGGTTCAGAAGATTATTTAAGGATGGTAGAGAAAAAAAAAAAGAGAGATTTGATATACAAAAGCAGATCATTATCTTGCCTTTTTGTCTGGGCTCAACTTTAATCTGCAATGATTTAATCAGATTAATTAAAACTGAATTCCAACATATGCAGCCAGTTCCCCAGACAAGTATTGAGCATAGTCTTGGACTACAGGCAGTTTTTCAACAAAGCTACATTCAATTTTGTTTTAGTCAACAAATGGGCTTAATCTCTGTCTCAGAAACCAGCTTTTGGTGTCAAAGTTTGTCTATGCTGTACATGTTGCAGGAAATGTTTTGTTTTTAAAAAGATGTGGACCCCAACCGCACAATTGTTTAATCATTTTCTGGATCTTTTGTTTTCATTATGGCATACTAGATTACTACAGAGTTCATTTTCCTTGAAATGACAGCATAAGTGTTGATATAACATGTAGAAAGTGCTGTAAAATAACATTTCATGGAATGATCAGGATTATTATTTAAGTCGTCTTGGAGCTGAAATTATTAACCAAATTGATTGGCAGAAAATTAAACTCGAACAACTATGATAACCCATTAACCGTTTCATTCATTTTTTAAAAACCAAATTGCCAAAAATTCACTATTTACAGATTCTCAAATGTGAGGATTTGCTGCTTTTCACTGTTTTTTTTAACCTGTTAATCGAATATCTTTGGGGTTTTCGGTCTTTGGTCAGACAAAATACGGATTTCAAAGACGTGAAATTTTGATGGACATTTTTGAAAATATTTTCTGACACTTTGTAGAACAAACTATTAATCTATGAATGTAGATTAGAATGTAAATCGATGATTAAAATAATTGACCATTAATTGCAGCCCTGAAGTTGTGATAGAGTAATTGTTCTAAATGGTTTAAGTAACACTCAGACACTTCTTCAAAGAGAATAATTATTGACCCAGATAAGACACAAAAACATTCAAAGTGCTTCCATCTCCTGCTAACTCTCCTGCATATTTGTTAAAAAGTGTTAGTTCTACGATTAAACAATTCAAGACTTTAACACATTCAAATGGATAACACACATTACATATTCTACATACTCAAGAAGCTCTGGTGGAACACCATTATAAAAAAAACCCTGTTTATACAACATAATTTGCAAATGTCCATGTACTCTGGAGGTTGATGAATGTGAGAAGAGCATAGCTGGAGGAAGGTGTGGGTTGCAGAGGAGAAACTGCTATTGCTTCAGTTTCTGAGGACTCCTGAGAACGCAGCATTAGTAAATCCTGCACTCATAAAACCAAATTCATAACCGTGAGGCACAAAAATAACGATACACTCGCAGCTTATGGCAGGACATGAATATAAATGTTATCTTCCACAACATGTACAACCTTGACAGAATAAAACTATCCTGATCCTATAGGTCCCTCTGTGTGTATGCATATTGTATTTGTGTGTAAGTTGACTCCTACTCGTTCTCACACTCCAGTCTGTGGAGTGTTGTCTACTGGGCCTGGTTGTTTCCCCCTGGGACCCCCACTCCTCCTCCTGCTGCTCCTGCTCTACCCCTATCCCCCGTTCGATGTGTCCCACATTGCCTTCTCTGCCACACTAATTGTTTTTTGTAATTATTTTCACCCTTCTGCTATTGTGACAGGCAGCGGCTGCACTACTCTTAACAAATTAGTGCAAGAGACACAATGCACAGATACAAGAAGCAAAACGGACTTTAACAGAGTGTGTTACGTCTAAAAACATATGTCACCGTGTACTACAAGTTAAAACAAATGTAAAATATGTAGGGCTGAAACAATTAGTCAATTAACCGATTAGTCAATCAACAGCAAATTGACCAGCTACTATTTTGATAACAGATTTATGGTTTTAAATCATTTCTAAGCAAAAATGTCAAACATTATCTTTTTCTAGCTTCTCAAATGTGAGGATTTGCTGCTTTCACGGCTTATTGTGATATCAAATTGAATATCTTTGGATGTTGGACTGTTGGTCTCACAAAATTGGCGATTTGAAGACGTCATTTTGGTCTGTGGGAAATTGTGACGGCCGCTTTTCACCATTTTCTGACATTTTATGAACCAAAAAATGTATTAATATGGAAATGATCTGCAGATTGATAATGAAAATAATCATTAGTTGCAGCCCTACGAATGTGTGTCCTAATGTTTTTACAAGCACACGTGGTATGTGCTTATTCTGTATGCTCAGAATTGGGGCTGGCAGGGGCAAAAAGTATGCATGACATGCGTTACTAGGGCTGGGTATCAAACCTCATTACTTTTTGACAACAGTTGGAAACGTGTTCATAGTACAGAGTATCGAACAGTGTCAAGTATCAAACTTTGGTCAGATTCTTAGAGATGTTTACTTATTCTCTGATCTGACATTTCCCGTTTTAAAACATGACATCACATAGAACATAGCGGATTGTGTAAGTTGTACAGATTGTAAAGCCCTCTGAGGCAAATATGTGATTTTAGGCTATAAAAATCTAATTTACTTGACTTTGTTAAAAGAAAAAAGAAAACACTGGTCCCTAAACTAA
Source organism: Siniperca chuatsi (assembly GCF_020085105.1). Lineage (NCBI taxonomy): Eukaryota > Metazoa > Chordata > Actinopteri > Centrarchiformes > Sinipercidae > Siniperca > Siniperca chuatsi. The sequence continues at coordinate 8,272,270 of NC_058058.1, forward strand.
GTTACCAAACTGATACCTAATGACTGGTACATAATGCATATGTTCAATACTCAGTCTTGTAATTGGTGGTGTAATTGAAACTACACTGACCTTAAAAACTTCACTCGTTAAAAATAAAGTGTAAAGTAAGTACAGTGTTCTTATAACTAATAAAATAACTAAACAAGTACTTAACTCCGAGAGTAAGTCTCCAAACTTGTTTTAGTATACAGTATTATTGCACCTAAATCTAGTTCTTGCTTGTGTGCCTCTCACTGTACTGCCTGGTGTAAAAGTGTATTTAGCTTCTGTAGGGCTCTCAGGTCTCTGCAAGGCCTGGAGGACTCACATAATTTCAAAAAGCACTGCACTTTTCAAGACGTGGGCAGCATAAATAAACAATCCAGATCACAAACATGCAGACAGATAAATTATCTGGTTAACTTGCCTGGTTGTAAATCCAAGTTTACACAAGTGATGAGGAAATATTCTGTACGTTCACATGTTCACAACAGATTTGTTTGGTCAAATTTTGGTATTCAAAAGCACAGTATTTTGATAATATACCCAGAGCAACAGTGCAGTTGGGGTGGGGGACAGTGCTGCAGGCTCAGGTGTGGTCATGCAGTCTCAAAGGGAGAAACCTCCGTCACCATTCTCAACAAACTGACAAATGTACCTGGCTCTGTCAAACTGCATCTACTGGTTCAGCTTTGATGTCTTAAGCTGATAACGACACAAACACGGGTATAATTACAAGTGAGACTTAATTCCCTCCTGAACTTTGGAGTAATACTACATCACAACAGTATCACGTCATCAAGACAAGCAAGGGCTCTATTGTGCTTTAATTTCCTGTTTTAGTCAAAAATGAATAATTTCAAGCAGCAATTAAAACACATTTTTGACATGGATGAGTAAACCTACCACATATGGTTACCGTCCCTGCCATTTAAAGTGAGTATTACTTTAACTTATGGGAATTAATTTGTGATTCTATCATTGGTTCCCTAAAGCAAAATGAGATTGCAAACAGGGGAATGTAATTAAGTTAAAATAGAAATTAAAATATTTATAGGTATGTTCACTCATTACTCCAAGATGAATACGCTTAATTCAGAGTGTGACCACTGGTTAATTAGCTACTGAGAAAACATACAGAGGTACTGGTGAAAAAATTTGTTTAAGCACACAGTTAAAAAAAATTACACTAGAAGCATAAAGGATGAAGCAGGTCAGAGAATACATGGCAACACAAAATGAAGCAGATGGTGCACCTTTGCAAGTTGAATTTACATTTGTGGACACACCACAAGGCTGCATGGTCTTACTTTTAGAGGCAATTCTCAATTTCACACAATCATATCTGACAGTGTAGTACAAGAAATTGTATACAATAACAGTAAAATGAAATGTGTTACATTATTTTGTTGGTTGTCTTTCATTTGTTTTGGCAAAGAAGCTGTATTAAAGTTGACTTTAATACTACATTTGGCCAAGTTTACATGTTTAATTATAATTGCTCTCTATCTTGAAAACCCTATTGGCTGGTGGAAATTCTGAGCAACTGGTTACTTACGTGGCCCTCAACTCAAACAATTATTTCGGTTATGATTATAGTCACATCTCTCATCAAAATTTTCCCAGGGTATGAGAAAACAATTCTCACAAAATAAAAAGGTTACTACCACTGCTTTATGGGAAGCTGAAGGCTCTTTAATAGGCTGAGAGTAAGACCATAGCATTAAGATAGGACCAGTGCCAACAGGGACAAATAATTTCAAACAAACGCACAAATAAATAAGTTACAAATTGAATGGATGTGTCAAGTAATGCAAGCAAAAATAAATAAACTGCATTTCGTTGCCTTGTACATGTGTAATGACAATAAAGTTGAATCTAATCTAATCTAAAAATAAACACATAAAGTTCTAAGCAAAGCTTCCTTCACTTTGTTATGTGGTCTTTATATGCTTTGGCTATGCAAGCTTGATTGCTTAATATTTTTTTTTTAAAGCCACTGTTAATTTTATAAGTCAAAATGGATCATATCAGAGTAGGGTATGAACCTCACAAACCAAGACAGCTGGATGCTAGGGTCAAGAGGCTTTTACATGTGCCGTCATAGGACAGTGATCTGAATTTGTCAACTCACAGCTTGAGCTGTTATATTCCAACTTACTTAAATTGTATTACTAACAGTTATGTTGTATAAACCATGAACAGTCCTCACTGTGCCCACAAAGCTTTTTTGCCACTCCAGGACATTTCTCATGATGAAACTACATGGACAGCTTGGTGCGCATATGGTTTAACAGGCTACTTAAATGTTGATAAGTATAATATATTAATTCATGATATCATGATAGTTACCCTGCTCCGAAGGTAGTCTGCAAGATTCTTTCGTGTGAAGTTTGCGGCTGCAGCTGGACTGAGTTCATAACCTAATGAAATAAGAGGCACAAAAATATCATCAGACACACAGTTTTAGGTGTGTGTGCTTCTTCAGCAATTTGCTTTCCAATATGACATCACTGTCAATGACTATACATTTTGGAGTTAAACTGGAGACATCTGAGGAGAAGGAAGGAGAGTTTTATCACACAATCATCATCTTAGATGTCCTTTATAAAGTATTTCTGATCTGATCCTTACCATTCCTCATTTTGTAGAGCTGGACATTCTTCTGGATGTACTCTGCAAACTGTACTGTGTCTCCTGCTTCTCCAACACACAGCAGCAAAATCTTCTCACTTAGTTTGAACATCTTGTCATAGTCTGAAAAAACAAAAAACATACTTTCTTTATTATCCTTGTGTGCATAAATTATTCAAGTGGCCAGTTACTGACGATCAGAGTGAGCAACGTTAAATCAGCAATCTGTTTCACTTTCATTCTCAGAAGCCCGTTTGAGCAGCTTATGCTAACCTTGCTAACTTTAGTTTGCCTTTCAAAAAAACGTAGAATGGATTTGAGTAACTCGGAGCAGCACATGACAATGATGCTATACATGCTGTTATCGGTTATGGAAAGAAAAAAAAATACAAACAGAGTGAGAAAGATGTATCCGCTAACGTTAACATACTTTAACTTATCGAAGCTATATTTAGTTTTGCTAGCTCAAGTAAAATTCAGAATGTGTGGTTACATTGTAGTGATAGGGGAGGTTACACATTACACATCAATATACCGTAAGAATAAAAAAGCTTTAAGCACTACTCATCCGTAGCACAATCCGGGTTTAATGTGAACAAGAACTATGAAAACAAGTCTGTTAGCGGCTCAAGCTAAATCAACCGGCTAAATGGCTAATGCTAAGCTAACGCATTGTCATACCATGTTTCATCTGAATGATGCTGCTGGCTGCAACATTATCGGCGGCGACGAGGACGAAATCAGGTCCCTGTATCCCAATTAAATATTCCATTCTATATAATAGATATTAGCTGAAAGATTTATATAATATTATAAATAACGGGAGTCTCTTAGCCTCGACTCTGCAGATTACACAGCAAAAGTTTGAGATAAGTGGCGCAGACTGTTGTCGTCACCGGAAAACGCGCTTTCGTCCTTTCTACGCGACTCGGGCGGGCAATTTGAACGGACTGCTGTTGTGTCACCCGTGTTGCAAAAACTGCTCTGCTGATTGTTAAGTAAATCCAAGGATAAACGGTTATTTCAACAGGAAAAGGTCAATATGAACGAAGGGAATCTTCAAAACATAATGGCGGAATCGAATAACCTTAACGGCTCGCAGCGAAGACGGTCACCGCGGTTGAGTTCTCCTCCTCAGGCTAACCTAAAAACTGACAACAAAATGGCGCTGGCCTCTGTCGCCGTTAAACGCTCCATCACTGTGAGGAAAATAGCACCCAGAAAAACAGTCGCACCGTCGGAGCACAACAAGGAGAACACGCCGAGACGGACGGGGTCGGAAGACAGCCAGCAGAAGAAGCTGAAGGTCTCCACCCCCGGTCCTGTCCCGGGCCGTGGGGGCTCCTCCTCGGCCAAGAAGAAGAAGGCCGCTATGCCCTCACCGATCCTTCCCTCCTCTCCGCCGCCCCCTTCTTGTCCTCAACAGCCGGCAGCAGATCCAGAGGACGCGGTGTGGTCGCAGAAAGTGCGCCGGTCCTACAGCAGGCTCAGCGACAAGTCCTTCGACAGCCCCAACTCTCGAGAGACCTTGTTCGGCTTTGAGAAGCTGAAAACCCCCGAAGTGTTCCGGAGAGTCCAGCAATCCAAGACAGGTCTGGAGGTGTCTGGGTCCTTGTCTGGTCTGAACTCATTCACATCTTTGCTTGAGGCGGATGACTGTGGTTCGGCTTTCCCCGAACCGGACCCAAACATCCCAGGCGTGGCTATGGTGAAGGAGAAGAGGAGGAGGAGGAAGGTCCAGCACATAGACGCCACAGAGCTGGACGCAATGGCTGCCAAGATGAACGCTGAGTTTGAGGAGGCAGAGGTGTTTGAGTTGGTCGTGGAGTAAATATTGTGACTGAAAGACTGAAGGAATCTCTTATAGCATGTTATTTTTGTTATCACTGACATGCTGAATGCCTCTCTGGGAGGACAAAACTTTATGTGTGCTTCATACTTAGAACAGTCAAGTTTTTGTATATTTCCAGCTCTATGTATTGTAAATTTTGATTCTTTGGCGTTTCATGTGTCTGTTCATTTAAATGCTCTTTATATGGTTGTTTAGGTCATTATGTGGTGGTATAATGGCATAGTATAGTCACACGCGAGTATTGATTTGGTTTCAAAATTACCAGTAGTTAGACAGGTAAAACCTAAAGCATGTTCTTTGTTTTGGTTATTATTGAAACATTTATACAGATTTGGTTTCCTGTGATCAGATATCGTGGTTATATTAACTTGTAATGACAGAACTCCATTTTGCAGGTTTGTCAATGGGATTTGACTGTTTTAATTGATTTTTGACTTCTTAATCACAAACTGGTTGATTGTGCACGTGATCCATGGACATAAAATATGTGACAGTTTATAGCAGTCGTAATTACATGTGGAAGCTGTAGTTTGTAAACTTTGAAACAGCATGTGAAGGAATGGTACGACCTGATAGCTTATAAAGGGACTATTTTCTATCAGGAAGAATTGGCATTTTCTTTGTCTTTATTGTTCCAATATTTTAATCATTGAAAAACAACAGGTGGGCGGCAGTTCAGAGCTCTGTAACCAGGATACTACTATTAAATAATGCTTTAGCTCCACATTTAATTGACATAGAATTTCAGAATAAGACTGTAAAACAGCACCTGTCAGTGTTGTTCTCGGACTATTAAGTTTATGCTACATTTGTCCTTTCTTAAACTTAAAAGAAAATAAATTGTTTATTTCTGCTTTCTTGAAAATGTAAATAAATACTTTAACTATATCACTAGAATTGCCAGTAGGCTTGGAGGTTCGTTCAGTCACAATATTGTCTGTTTTACATAAATCCTTTATTCTGCCAAAACAGCCCATTTTGAGATTTTGTCAATGTTTATAGTTGTCAATTTTAATGAAACCACAAAACACATTTGCAGTATTTAAAATTTCCCGCAGCCTTCGCAAAAAAGGAGCCAAAACAGCCAGTTATCTGCTCAATCTGGGCTCCGCAAAATTACCGTCTGAGTGGAAGGTAAATCATGTTAATGCATAGTGTCTGTTGTAATATTTAAGAGAAATTTCAAGTTATGTCCAATCTTACACCACAACACACCAGTTAAGAAACAATTCCATTTAAAATCTGCTTATATGATCAGCCAAAACTATAAAATGTGACTGTTGGATGTGTACAGCTGAGGTTTTGGGGGATGACACCACGTCTTACTGATAATGTTAACCTGCACAGGGCCTAATAAGGTACTAGCTAACAACACATTCCTATACACAGCATTGGTCTCCAGTGATTATTATGAGTCAGACTGAATGAGTGAGTGGGCGATCTGTCTGGATTTAATGAGAATGGTGGACAGGTAAAACGTTTCCCCCTGGAGTCTCTTAAAGGTGTAAGTGGATGCACTCATTTGCACTAACAAGGGGGTGATGTTATCAACCCTCATGCCTGCCTCTAACTGTGCAGCTTTCTAAACTGTATGGATCCTTGATTTGTTTGGCTTTAGATGACAAAGAATTTAACTGTTTTTTTGCAGCTGATGTACAGACAGGGAAACCTGAATAACTGACTGGAAAAACACAACAAATACAGATTCTTCTACACAAGGCACACTAGGTATTGCAGACGATGCTGACAAGTATGTCTTCACCTGTTATACCAACCTTGAAAAACACATCTCTGAATAAGCTATGAAGTTGGTTATTTACATCTGCTGAGAGCACGTACACACGCTGATAGTATTTGTGAGTGTGTATGAGAAAGAGACACATAGAGAGATAATGAGTGTGTGTGTGTGTTTGGAACGAGTAAATCCACAATTTGCTCACGCATTTTAGGGTGTGCAAAGCGTGCTCTGTTTTCTTCCTCAGGTGCCATTTCATGTTCATACCCTTCATTTGGCATTTCAGCTCCCCGGGAGAGGAGACTGTTTTTGTTTTTTTGCAGAGCACAACACACGGTGGCTTGTCTTTTGTATATTTTTAACAAGGTATTCATGTCTGCTTGTCACTACGACTGAAAGTTACAAACAGAGTGAAGTAGGAGGGTGTTTTGTGAGCTGTCACTGCCAGAAACAGTTATTGATTTACAATGCTGCTGCTGCTGCTGCCTCCACTCCCTCTGCTTGTGCTGGCTTTTTGCTTTTGAGTCTGTTCATGCTGATTTTTGGGAGGTTGGATAGTTTACACTCATATTCATGTGCCCCCCCTCCCTTCTCTCCCCTGCTTTTTGCTCTCTTTTCTCCCCCCACATTTCACTCACGGCAGTTGTCGCTGGTTCAGCTTGACTGCTTCGTTAGGGCTCATCATTTGCATTCAGATTAATTATCTAATTACCGACAAATGTCCGGCGGCCACCCCACACTCCGGCTCGTCAGCTCTCAGCCTGTAATTATTTTAATCATTTACTTTCATCTGGAGCGTTCCTGCCATACTCCTGTGTTTAGAGGCCATTCTTAATTACCCTGCCAAGACACTCTTTTCATGAGAGGGAGGGAGGAGAGGGTTTGAGGGAGAAGAGAGCAATTGGGTGAGGGGACATGTGTGTGTGTGTGTGTGTGTGAAAGAGAAAGACCAATGGGGACATGATCCAGAGGCTTTGACAGCACAGAGGAAGCTCCCTTCTCTGCTGGATGCTCTTTCCTCTCCCTTCTTTTTTCTCCCTCTCTACGTACACCCCCCCCTCCCCAACCAACTTCCTCATCTCGCCTCTCACCCACCCCTTGCCTCCTCCTCCACGCCCCGCTTCCCCCGTTATACTTCCTCCCTTTCCCCCTTTATCGCAAGCACACACAGGAATCGCCCGTGGGCTTCAGTGCTCTGACTGCTAATACACTGACACACACTTAGACACACTACACACACACACACACACACACACACACTACACACAAACAGGCAGGCAAGAGAGTCATGCGCCCTGTTTGTGGCACTCATCAGGATGCACACATCTTTCCACTATCTGCCTGGAAAATCTATACTCCTCTCTCAGCTCGTCTGTCTGTTTCTGTCTCTTTCTCTGTCTCCCACCATCCCTCCATCCACCAGAGCTGCATGGCTGCACACTCTACATGTCTATCTGCTGCCTTTCCATCCTTATTCCTCCTCTTCCTATCCCAGTATTTGGACATCCTCGCGTCAGGCCCGCTGCTCCCTGTCCTCGGTGAGGGACGACGGGTCATCTCTTTCTCCCCCCGTGTGACCGCTCCATAATGATGCTCACACTCAACCCCTTAAGCCACTCACTCCTCTCTCCCTGACTGCTCTTGTTAAGAAAAGCGAGAGTGAGAGAGAGATACAAGCTCTGTAATTGGGCTCTTGAATATTTAAGTCACTGGGGATGAACGTTTAATGAAAAGATGATTATCTACCAGTTTATCACACCACTGTTTCATATTTCATTTTTATATCCTCCTTCCGAGCCGCATTGTCCGTTTTGGCAGCTGTGGATACAGAGCTGATCCAGTGTGTGTTGGAAACTGCTGAGCAAAAAGGAGAAGATGTGAAGAAGCAGAAATGTTAAGGTCATGATACATAGGAGACACTTTAAGGAGATGCAGAATGGACATTTTGTCAACACCACAACAGGTCCTTTTATGGGATTTTGTCACATTGACCGTCAATTATTTCTGCTAAAAGCAATGTCACTCATTTACACTGTCAAATCGTTATCCATTTTGATCCAGTACTTGTGGGGAAATACTGAGCAAAAAGGGGAAAAGATGCAGAGGAAAGCATTTAAATAAGATACTGAAGAGAAGTTTTGTCAACACTTTGGACCAAAAGTCCCTTCATTCCTTGTTTTTTTAGGTTGGTTTACTCGTATTCTACAAAGGGTAATGTTGCTCACATACATTGTCCAATGAATTGTTGTCATGAGGCTATTCTTGTTGCTGGAAGAGAAATGAATGTTGGAAAATGCTGAGCAAAAAGAGGAAAAGATGCAAGGAAGAGAAATGTTGAGGCCATGATTCAGTGGAGGTACTTTTGTCAATAGGTGTTTTTTAATTTCTCACTTTTTTGTGTTATTTAGGTTGATTTGGTCACATTAATCATCTTTGTCTTCTCATACATTGTCCCGTAAATACCTTTCATGAGACTAGATTCTTGTTTCAAGCTGCATTGTACATTTTGGCAGTTACATTCCAGTGCGTGTTGAAGAGAACTGAACAAAAATGCAAAAAAATGCATGGAAGAGAAATGTTAAGGCCACAATACAGGAGAGACACATTAAGTAGATGAAAAAGCGAAACTTAGGACCAAGAGTGACTTTAATTTCTCTTGTTCGTAGCTGCCTCGTCCATTTTTGGCGTTTTGGAGTTATGATCCAGTGTGTGTTGGAAAAGTCTGTGCAAAAAGGGGGAAGATGTCAAGAAGTACAATGTTGGCAATGGCAGTTATACATAGCAGACACTTTAAAGCACTTTTGCAGCCACTGTGGCCATAAATTACGAGATGCTAAACGGTAAAATGTACATAGCGTGCATACATAGTTTAACAGTAGCACAAGTAGAGAAGAGTCATAAAGTCAGTGAATTGACTCAGTAATGCTAGTTAAACAGCACTGTCTATGTAATGTTAGCTAATACAAGCTACCATAATCTACTGGTGATACCAGACCATGTAAGACTAAAACCTCTTAATGTTTTGCAATTAAGCAAGACTGTGTTTTATTTCTCAAGAATTCAACATTTAATTTGTAAGATGAAGAAGTTATTTCTTCTTTCAAAAGGTGCACAGTCTCACTTTATTCTCACTTGATTTGGTCACACCGACCATCAGTTATTTTCATATATGTTTGTCATATATGTATGTTGTCCCGTGAACAGGCCAGTAGCCAGGATTTTTAGAAATACAAAGGTCACAGATCCTCCAATCCTGCACCACTTTCAGATGAAAACCAAAAAAAGATTTTTGAATTATTCCCTTTTTATTTATTCAGTTAGCTGTTCATTTATTCTTGCTGTAAATCTTATTTCCCAACACTAAGGTCTAAATGGTGTTTCAAAGCTGTCTTCACGCTGCCAGGAATAATATTAAACTTATGGAGTCTAAATCAACATATAGGCCTAAAATACGCACCATTTGTACATAATATAATAGCAGGCTGCAACATTACTAAACCCCCAAATTGACAAAGAAAAAATCACCAATTAAAATATAAAGAGGACATGACCTCAGTGTGTCAGTGGAAGCTGTGGCCACTTCATTCATTGTTATCATGAGGATATGTGCACACCATTGGACAAGTTTTTCATTTTTGTGGTATAAATCTGATCTTTTGTTGCCTTCTTTGCATACAAAAACATTCAGTTTAGACATTAAGGGATAAATTCAGTGCCAGGACTTTGGCTTAAAGCATCAGATGGTGACTTAACTCACTGATTTCATCCCAGTCTGTTGGTTGTGTGTCACCTCCATTAACACAGTTCAATAAAAAGAACAAGGACACTCTTTCCATTATTTAATCGTGCGGGATAAACAGACGGCTGTTTGTTATTCATTCTCATTATTCATAATGGTGGGGACATTAATCCCTTTTTGCTTGAAGATGGTGTGAAAAAGCAGAGTTGTGACGTGTAGCACTTTTGCCAAACCCCAGTGGAACAACAGGGACTGCAGAGTTTTGAAGGGGGATTATGTCGCGGACCCACACATAGCCTTAGGCCAGAATTTGGAAGGGGACACAGTTTGGACGGCAGAGATTAGAGACCAAGGTATGGTGCAAAGAGGCCATTTCCAGGCAAAGACACAGCCTACGTGGGTCAACATGGGGGATGACTGTCTCCTTTGATAAATGAATTCTGGTAATAATTCTGGTAATAATACGCAGACATTATTTCGAATGCATGAAAACTAAGATAAGAGGTGATGCTTCCACAAGAGGCCACATGACAAAAGATTAGTTTGTGAATTTAGGTGGCGTACAATTTTGCATTCTTTGTGTTATTTGATTAAATTGTTGGCAAAGTTGCAGAGATGAATTCATGAGCTGCATTATTAAACAGCTTCAGCTTCATCTACAGACCACCATATGTTGATGTCTGCGCTTCAAAAACCTGAAATCCAATAACCTGTATGAAAGAAGCCTCTGGGGACTAAAGTGAGACGGAGTTAAGGAGTGTGTTAACCCTGCCTTATGAGTTACTTGGCATTCATTCGGTCCCATAAAACTCCCTAAAAAAATGTGGGATCTGTATCTTCTTGCTGCTTATCAGTTTTAATCCACAATTTCACGGCACTGAGGCGGGGACGACCCAGGGCTGCTTGTGGCTTTTGTGGACAGGGTGTCACCGTTTAGCCCCATCTCTGTGGCTTGGAAGTGGGAGGGAAACCTGGGAGACCAGCTCCATCTCTGGGTCGGGGTGGGAGGGAGGAGAGAAAAGAAAAAGGGCAAGTTAAATGGAAGTGACAATCTGCAAACATTCCTGCCGGCAGCTGCGTAGCATTCTCCATAGTTCACCACCCTCTGCATGGTCACCGGCCCCCCGTGCCTGGCACACGCACCTGCCGCTCCCAGCCGTGCTTTCACCGACAGCCAGATAATCTATGGGCGGGTCCCGACCGCGGCTCCGCTCAATGTGCTCTTGAGAAAACCCCTTATGCGTGAAAAAGCCCCCTTTCTCCGTCTTTTGTCCAACACAGTTTTATGGGACAACATTGGGCATTATGAGGTTTGGGGGATTTTTCACGGGACTCTATAGAAGGGTATAATCCTTTCAGGCACGGGACGAATAAAAAAGTTTTAACCTGCTGTTTTCATATTTATTAGCTGGTTATAGCAGGCGAGGCAGCTGAACCATCAGCACACACCCCTCCTCCTTCTCACACACACACACAAGCTTCAAGTCCTGGAATCAAACATTGACACGATGCTGCGTCTTGAGAGGGGCCCTCATGATGGACCTGATGGCTTTAACTGAATTAGCCAACAGAGTCAAGTGGGGTGACTGACGCTCGGGTCATGAAGGCCTTAAATGCTGTGTGTTTTTCTGTTTCAGTCAACAGGTTTTTAAAAGACGTTATTAGATGTTTTGGTTAATAAAATTTCCCATTTTGACCTGTTTTTGTCTTTTAGAGTTTTGACGATGTTTAGTTTGTCTATGGTTTTCAATTTAGGCTTCAGGTCAAGTCAAATTAAGCCAATTTAGAACACAATGGGTGACAAGAACAATTTGATTTTCTAAATCTGTTGTTGATGAGGCTGTGAACGATTTCAATTCAGTAACTGGGCTCTGCAGGAATGAGCAAAATAATACAAAATGATAATTAATAGCTGAACACAATGAAGACTTTAATTAAACAGGTACATTTCCCTTCTGTGTAATTCATATGGGAACTTTCCCCTTTCTCTTTGAATTATACTTCACACATTTTTGTGTTTTTAATTTGAACTTCATTTAACCAGGGAGGCCGCTTGAGATCAAGATCTCTTTTTCTGGAGAGTTTTCTGGATTACTGTATGAAAGCAAACCAACATAGTACCAACATTACCAAAAAAAAGAACAGGAATGAAGAAAACAGCCAAAACGTTTAAGCATTAAAAATATACAATTTATACATTATAACAACGCCCCTTACCCATTTCAACCCTTAAAATGTCCATCACTTTAAATTCATCCAAACTAACTAGTTTTGTGTAGCACTACAGCCTGCATCAAAATGGCACAAATATTGAGAAACCTTATTTTGAGAAATCTTTTTAAAATTATACTTAATTTTTGATTATTTCAGGCTGTGATTTTTCAGCAAATGTTGACTAAAAAAGCTAATTTCATATTCCTCCGACACTTATTAATTAGTATCTATCTATCTATCTATCTATCTATCTATCTATCTATCTATCTATCTATCTATCTATCTATCTATCTATCTATCTATCTATCTATCTATCTATCTATCTATCTATCTATCTATCTATCTATCTATCTATCTATCTATCTATCTATCTATCTTTATGCGTTGTGTTGTTTCTCCTCTGACGACAGGTCTTTCTATCCAGTTCATCATACACAGGCCTCGGGCCGCAGCCTCCCCTCCACCCACCCCCACCCCTCCCACTCCCTTCATCCCTCCCTACTCCTCTGCCTCCCTCTATCCTCCCCACCACCACCCCCTTTCTGTCAAAGCTGATTGTTTCCACGCCAGCAGAGTGCTGCGGGCAAACACACTGTCACACTACATCAGGCAGAGGGAAGCTGGGGAGAGAGAGAGTATGATAGGGTATATATGTATATCTGTGTTCAAAAAGCTCCACACAACAGCTAAAGCCGAGGCTGCAGCAGGGATTCCCAAACTTTTTCATGTCAAGGGCATCCAAGACTACAGACCTCAGATTTTGTCCTAAGGAATCTTAATCTGAAAGGACTCTGTGGAACAGAATGATATAACTGTCTGAAGACAGGGCGGTAAATCTGACAGCAGGAAGAATTAAAGCTTTACACAGCCATGAATGTACAAAATATCCAGGACTGCTTTCATTGCAGCACACAGATGAGGTGAATCTAGGAAAGGACATTATCTTTTGCTCGTTTTTGATCAGTGTGTACCAATAACAAAGGAAGAAGTGAGAAAAAGATGATGTAGAGAAGTATTTTTGAACGTTAACTCAGTATTGCACCGACGCAATACTGTGATAGTGTTATTTATATATTACTGTTGGGTTATTAACCTAAAGTGGGTCAAAATAACCAGTTCTTTTGTTGTTAGATGCAACAAGTTTTACCTTAAAACTGTCACAAATGTGACATTCAAAACTGCAAAGGATACACATATTATTAACAATCAGTACACAATAGTGACATGTAAGTTAAAAAAGAGCTACGGCAGATTATAACAGTTTGAAACCACCAAAAACACTGACTTGTGCTTTTCTACCCATGTGTAAAGTTAACCCAGTATTGCGTCGTTGGATCAATTTTGACCCAGTGATTTTTGGTGTGTGTACAGCCAAATATAACTCAAACCCACAGAACTTTATTTTAAATTCTAGTCCACATCCCAAACTTTTCAAAGATAATAAATATGTCTGAATTTTAAGGGAATGTGTATAAAATTTTGAATTTATCATCATAGCTTCAGTGAAGAGCTGGAACACGCTGATACAGAATATGCAGTATATAATACTGTCGGGCAGTGAGGAAAAAGAAGATTTTTCCGACATTAAAGATACTTAAATGGAATTAAAAGAGGAAAACTGCGTGTAACTGCATGGTTCGTAGAGAGCCACCAACACAATATCAGTCAGATATCACAGATCGTTGAACAGCCTGATAGTTTAGATAACTTTTCAGTGTTGAATTATATAATTCAACATGGACATTGAATTGGATGTTTTTTCTTTCTTTCTTTTCGAACAACTTGAGACTAAAAAAAATCTGTATAACCTGAGGAAACTCACTTAATACATGGACATACAATTTTTTGCAGGGTGTATAAATACGGTGATTGTTAAGAACATGTCACAAATTTCATCATTTCTTTCTTTCTTTCCAAGCAAATTGAGATTTCTAAATCTCTGTATAATCTGTGTAAATAGACTAAGTAGACTCAATACATGGACATCAAATTCCCTGCAAGACGTATAAATAACCTCTGCGGACTTGATGATAACAACAAAGTTGTCAGTAATTTGTCGTTTCTTTCTTTCTTTCTTTCTAAAAAAAATGTCTGTATAATTTCAGGAAATGGTAGAAAGAAAGATTGACTGCCCTAAACTCCAAAAACGAACTATTAAAGTAGCTATAATTATAAAACAGTCATCCATGTGCATTTAATAAGTGTTTTAAAACCATTTTGGCTTGTGACCCCTGAAAACAAAGCAATGTCTACTTGCGACCCCTCGTCATTGTATATTAAGTCTACAGGTTGCGAGCAGTCCAGAGTTTTTTTCCTTGTTTCATGTGAATATATTATATATATATATATATATATATATATATATATATATATATATATATATATATATATATATATAATATAAAAAAAAAGCAAAGATTAGAGGAAAAAGAAACATAGTTTTGTGTGATAGAAATGTTTTTTTTTCTGCTTTCCTATCCTGTTAATCATCCCATGGCCGCTCTGATTTATCTTGGTCCTGATCTCAGGTTGCTGCATTATATCTTTCAACATGTAGTGCAGAACAATCTTTAATGGGAACCCTTTCATGGATCCCAGGTGGTCCCCTGTTCAGTTCACCACTGCTGGATGTCCCAGCCATGTGCACACTGCTGCCCCCTGGTGCCAAAACACGGAGACAACAGCAGGTGACGGTCTGACATGAGTGTGTCTGTGATGGAGTGTCTCCCCCTAGTGGACACTGTTTACTGCCGTTATCCTCAAAAAGAAGCCTGTGTGTGTCTTCTAGGCCAGAGCTGCATGTGTGTGCATCCATGAAGTGTGAAAAAACAGATTTTGTCATGTGGGACTTAAAGATGTTTTCAGCGCGGAAAGTTTGGGGAAAGATCGCTTTTGTTTTTGAGGTGTGAGAACAGCTGAGTCAGGTCACAGTTCAGGCAAATTGAGGTCAACCCAGAGACATTTCTCAGTTCTGCTGCAGAACAGTGGAACATGAAGTTAATCACATCTGAGAGCTTCTTCACAGTAGCCTTGAAAAGATGATTTTTCAGTCATTTGTAGCCTGATTTATGCTTTGAATAAAAGCCTGGAACATGTAAGTGTTGCCACTCCAACACTATATGTATGTTTTCTTAGAAATGGTGTAAAAGGGGCACGTAATAAACAATATTTTCTTTTCCCTGCTCCTTTTCGATCATGGATTATGTCTTGTTTTGTTACAGATTGCAGCTCATATTTGGATATTTTTTGTGTTGAATGTGTACACTGAAGTAATAGAAAGAATAAATAAGGATGTTTTTTGTTGTATGTCGAAGGACCACAATGAAAATAAGCAATAAGGTTTTTATTGTGATTTTATGCATGATGATTGTAACTACTGCAGTGCAGAATTGTGTATTTCTAATCACTAAATTTCCTAAATTCAATCAACCACTAGATAGATTAGGCTACTACTTCTTTCTGTAAATGTGGGTATAAAAAAGAGCTGTAATGGCAGACTTATCATCAGTCATAGGCTATATGCATTTGAGGAGGTAAATATTGCTGTAAAATGGTAATATGTAAAGAAAAAATAACTCAACAATGTCATATGATTTCTCTAGTGATACTTTTCATTAGAAACCCTAAACACAATGTATAAGCAGAAGTATTATCTGGGGTAAAAACACTGCTGTAGAGATAATAAAAAAGCGTGTGAATCCTCTGTCAGATATTAAAATGTAGGAATGTTGTGGTCTCACTGTTGTTTGGAGGCGAGGAAGGTGAAGTGTATTACAAAACAGAAAAATGCAGATCCTCCTCCTGCCACCCCCATGTCGCCATGGGGGTGCCACAAGGCACAGCTGTGCGCACATCTCTGCTCCCCAGCAAGTTTTGCAGTGGAAAAAAACCCCCAACACATCTAACACCATACCTGTAGTTTTCATGTCTTGCCCCCCCTCCTTTTTATTTTATTTTATTAATGACTGAATGGCAGGTTTGCAGAGAAAGACAGAGGCGCACCCATGTGTGCGCAATGCGCTTTGTCAGTGCGCCCGCAGCAGGAGTCGCGGCGGTCACACCAAGACCGAGGAATGTGTTCAGCATGAGGGAAGTACAGATCCTCCTTTTTTAAAAATGTCAAATGGATATAAATATTATGAAATCCTCTTTCTCTTGGAAATGTCGGAACCACATAAGGCACCATTAATAAGTTGTAACTAATGGCTTTATTGTTGATTAATAAACCATAATGCTTCATAGATCAGTTATAGGTCAAAAATAAGAACAAATGTCGGTTTGAGAGGTTGTGAAAAATCTCTACGGCTGCATGGTGTTGGTCCTCTATCCTCTACACTTTCTTTGTCTTTTTAGGTCTTTAGGTCATCGGGGAGAACTGCTCATGGGACCGTTTGACCTCTGACCTTTTCAAAAGGTGGAAAAGAGCATCTGGATCAAAGTCCTCATATTTATGTAACTTTTAACATTGTTGTAGAAATGAACATCTATCATTAGGTACAGATGACTTACTAACATTTGCTTATGAGAAAAACGTGTGATCCACATGTTCCAAACACGGAACCTAAAACATTGTGACTTCTTTAAAAATACTTTTTCCTGAGGCGAAACCGATCACATACCACTTTCCCTGTGTGAGTTAAAGCGCTCTTGCAGCTTTTGGGCTAATTTATCTGTGTTTGATGAGCTTTGTTTGGATGAATTTATAACCTCTCCTAACTACCCTGAAATCACGTCTCGGTGGTTTACAAAATCCATCAAAGGCATGTTTGTTCCTCCTTGGTGTCCTTTTCTTTAGAGGTGGCTGCTTGTACGTTGCCTACAAGTCACTATTCCGGTGTAAACATGTTATCCTCGCGCTTTGATGCCTCTCAAACATCCACCTTCAGCCAGCAAACAAGGGATCAATATGTAAATTGACTCAGACTTTCACTGCGATGCCTGCGTCCAGGAGAGGCGATAAGCTTGAAAAATAAACGGGAGTTAGTTAGGAGGCATAGCCGGGGATTATCCCAAACTTGCCCCGGGGTTTGGCTCTCCTGCGCGCAACCGGACCGGCGTCTGTTCACCGCGGCCGGATAGGACCTGCGGGGCCCCGGGGCGCAGACTGAGAGGCTCCCCGGGGGCCCCCACGACTCGCTGAGGATGGAGATTACAGGGTGGCAACGCGGCTGGTATCTCTCAGAACACACACACACACACACACACACACACACACACACACACACACGGAAAAGAGGTGAGATGATCTCGGAGTGCCCGCGGCAGCAGCCATGCCCGTAAAGATTGACGCTTGAGCCTTACACGGCTATCACACTCCCTGCAGAACACACGCTCCCCAACCCCATGTGATGAGCCGATACAAACCAACTTTGTTCAGCTGACAAAGAAGCAGTTGTTTGCTGAAAGGTCATTTGCCCAAGGTCTCCAGTACAGCAAGTACAGGAGCCTATTTATTTGATCTTATTCATTTTATTGGCTTTACTTTCTCTGTGCTCATGTCCTCATTTTCATTTTATCTGCCTTGGTTTTGTTTCTTTTTGTAAAGCACTTTGTAACATTGTAAATAAAAGTGCTATATAAATCAAGTTTATTATTATATTATTACAGCTAAATGCCCTTCTTTAGTCATATCTGCACTGAGGGGTCTTTGATAAGCCTGCTCCTTGAAATCGACATGATTATCTGGAATGAAATGAAGGCTCCGGGCTCTTAAAGTGGTTTTATCAGCCAACTCCTTGGACTTCCCCTCAGATTAATCTATTAAAAATGTAATTACAGAAAACTCAAATTTCATTAGATCAGGTCTTATGAATGTGCAAACAAACAGGGGCACAAAAAAAGCTTAGATATAAGATCATTTTATTTATTCTTTTAATGTACCTTTTATCTCTCTATATACAGCATGATCTCACGGTATAAATCCTCTCTAACAATGTAAAATCTATATTATTTTCCGATACTTTTTTTTGGTACAGCGGGTGTTTTCTACACACAGGTTAAGACAAAGAACAACAGCATACACACACTGAATATTTTTGATATAAATATCATATTAATCTCACAACAAAGTGTTCATCATCTCTTGCTTTGACCAGAATACATCCTAAGTGATACATTTTGGTTTTGGTGTAGATACAGGCGTTGAGTCCAGTCTTCAGTTGAAGATGAGTCAAATACATTTATTGATGCTCTGGGTGGGACACCAGTAAAGAAAATCAACAAAAACACAAGTTTTTGTGTCATTACAATCAGCAACACAAGTGTGAAGCTAAAAAATGTCAGACAGGATGATGGACTGTCTTCTTTTTCAGGGGAAATGTCTTCAGGATAAAAGCAAAGAGAACTAAAATGGCGTTTTTAACCACTTCCTGTTTCAGTTCCTCCTCTCTCTCTCTTTATGACTGGCTGACAGCGGCAGCGGGCGCAGCGTTGGCCACGTTGGCAGCGGCGCCCATGCGCAGCAGTTCCTTCCTCTGTGTGAGGATGACGTCGAAGCTGGACTGCAGGCGGTTCTGCTGCTCCTGGATGCGGCTCTGCAGGGTGCGGACCCAGCGGATCAGCGCCAAGCGGCGGTACATGGTCAGCTGCACCTGGTGCTTCTCCATCTCCTGGGCCTTGAAGCGCTCGCGGTCTCGCAGCGTCCACACCGCGTCCATCAGCTCTGGCAGCTCGCCGTCTGAGTCTGAAGACCGATCATCATTGCCTTGCTCTTCTGTTCCTTCCTCCAGAAGATGCCCCAGATTGCTTCCTGTCAGCGACTTGCGGCTGCAGCTTCTGCGTCTTCCAGCTGGTTCTCTGTTACTGTTTCTGGTTGGGTCACTTTCCTGCTGGTTGGGTTTTGGTTCCCCGACTCCGATGCGGTCCCAGACTCCCATGAGCTTCCCTTCGCCTCCACTGTCCATGTTGAGGGAGGACATGCTGCTGCCCGACTGGTAGCTTAACTCAGACTCAGAGTCGCTGTTGCCCCATTCGTCATCGTCGTCCAGCCCCACCTCGTCTTCCTCTTCCTCCCTTCCTCTGAAACCCAAGCTGCTTTTCCTCCTCTGCAGCTCCCCTTTCTCTCTTTGCTTCTCCTCATTGTGGCTCATCATCACCCTTCTCACCTCTTCCTCCATCCTGCCTTCCTCCGCTCCGTCAGGGGGCACTCGGCCGTAACCGTCATCCCCGCTCTCGATCTCGGGCAGGGGCTCCAGGGGGCTCCAGCAGGGCAGGCGGGAGCGCGGTGACAGAAGCCCTGAGTTGTGGTGATACCCAGTAGACGGCGAGGAGTTCAGAGGGTCACGACCCAGCGGGCCCAGGTTGCGGGGACGCACCTGGTTTCGGTTCTCGTCTCCTCCTCCGTTGCCTGTGAAGCCCTCATCATCTTTACCGGGCAGGAAGTTGAAGTTGCCGTCTTTGTTCCTGTTGCGCAGTGAGGAGGAAGAGCCATTGTTGGAGCCTCCTTGCCCTCCATAGGCCGACTTCAGAGGTTGGTCCTGATGGTGAAGCATTACTGACCTTGACTGAGACTCACTGAAACGACAAGGGACAGAACATTAAAGCACTTATAGAACCATACTAGTGTTTTTGTGTTTTACTACAAATGACCTATGTACTGCCAAACATATTCCAATGCATACCATACGTTGTTCAGTTTGTGTAAACGTTTTTCCTACTTTCTATGCAGCCAAAAATTTAACTTAATATCAGTACAATACAAAAATCAACTTGTACAGACTGGGTAATAAACCTCAATAGTGTTTTGCACCGCCCGAAATGTGTCCATAGTGATGCGTCCTAGTGGCCTAGTGGTTTAGACGCATACCATGTAACTGCAACATATCCCAGTTCGATACTGGGACCTTTGTTGCATGTTGTACCCCCCTCTCTCCCCATTTGTCCTGTCCGTATCTTAGCTGTTACTATCAAATAAGGCAAACAAAGAGTCTCAAAGTATCGAAAACTGTCTCTTAGTCTTGCTCAGAAGTTCTTGTATGTCTGCTTGTTTAAATATTTAAGAAGTTTGGCTCGTTTTTTGCTGAAAAAAGTTCAACAGTATCATTTTGGTATCTGTACCAGGTAACTCAGGTATTATATCGGCACTAGTATCCAAAAATGTCAAATGTTATCCAGCAAACAACTGATATCCAGCAATCAAAAGCACAGAGAGTGTTTTTAAACCTCTACTGTGTTTTAAGTGGGGAAACGCCAACATCTGAGTCATAACAACCCCCTTCAATGCAACAAGCTACCAAATTCACAACATCCTCTCTTCACAACAGCTCTGTTTTCCTGTTGTTTGTCTCACGAGTTTGATTTCCAGGCAAAACATAGCTTGATAATTCAATGCTGTGTGAAAGCAAACTCTCCAGTCTTGGATAATGGCACTCCCCTGAAGCTCAAGAGTTCTCAAAACAAGCCAAGCTTTCAACTGCAACGATAAAAGTGACTTTGACAGCAATTTTCCAGAATCTGCAAGTTGATTTTGTGTATAAACATGAGTCAAAACCAGCAGCTGTATAGAAGATAAATAAACAAGTCATCAGCAGCCTAAAACTCTATGGAAACTTTGGAAAATGTTCAGCAGAAATGTAAATTTGTGGGATAAAAGAGCTGGATTATAAACCAGAAAATATAAGAACAAATGGACATACATGCATGAGCCAGAGCAGCAATAAAACTGAGGAAAAGAGGAAAATCAAATCTAGTTCACCAACCCACCCAAATACACACGCACATACACGCACGCGCGCACACACACACTCCTAGGTCACTAAACTCGTTGTTTATAATGTCTGGAACTACAGGCTGGTCTGCACACTCCACTTCTATTAGCATCAAATATTTACATGTCTCCTCAGAATGGAAATTTCTCTAATCCTGACTTCAGGCTGCTGTCAATCAATCCCTCCCTCCTCTCCTCGCCTATGCACGCGCGTTCACGTGGTGCTGAAGGACAGCGACTGTGGCTTTGTCGGGAGCGCGCGTGCAGCAGGCGCAGACTGATGCTGGACGATCACGAGCAGAAAACACTGATTATCCGCGTAAAATCGATATATTTATCGCCCCAGAGCTGATTAATATAATCTATAGTGTCTTAGAATAAAGCGTAGTCTGTTTAGGAACAGCTTTCTATTAATATATCTGTATTTTACCCATGCAAAAACATCAGCACGCGATGAAAAAAGAGAAAAATAATACCAAAACAGTCGTTCCGCTGGGTGGTTTCTTATCTGTACAAAACGGCGCCTGTCTTTGCACGGACGACGGCAGAAAACACAAAAAAGGCGACCAATGGCGCTCAGTGGCTGCATATTTACGGCTTACTGGTGAATGTAAGGTTTAAAAAAAAAAAAAAAAAACACAAAACACGAAGATTTTACACCCTAATCCATCTACAGCGAAACAGTGAGGTTAAAAAAAAGACTCGACATTTCCCATTAACGTGGTAAAATTAGACAAAAATGCAGAAAAAAAACATGAATATTTCATGTACGTCGCGCGTTATGTAACGCTCACCCCATATCAGTGCTGCCTCCTCTCTATCCCTTCTCAGTAAAACAACCTCAGACCCTTCCTTTCATCTCCTATTTGCCGGTTGTATAAGTCAAATGACCAGACCAGCGTGAATATATTTGCATGAGGTTCTGGTTCGTTCTTACCTTTCTGCTGGTTTGCTGTTCGGTGGAGAAGCTGGACACTGCGCCCTCCCAATTTCCCCCCCTCCTCCTATGTGATGTTTATCTTCCTCTTCCTCTCTCCCCCTCCTCCTCCCATCATCTCTCACTGGCACTGTGGTTCTGGGAAAAAGAAAAGGGACTGGCTGACTAATTCACTTCCTAAACTGGGCTGGGACTGCAGGAAAAGGGAAACCGTGGGGAATGAATAGAAACCGTGTGAGGACAGAGAAGGCTGTCATGTTACTGTAATGCAGGTTTGAAACAGCAACATGATGGCATGGTCTTAACCTAATTACAAAGTTATTGTGACATCCTGTTTAAGTTCATTCAGCCCTGTGACAAATCTCACATATAGTGTTTACAGACTAAAGTTACAACAAGGACCTCGAGATAACACTTAAAACTGGGCAAAATTTGGTTGGAAAGTTACATTTGTTTGGGTAACACTTCCCTTTAACCCATTTAGCTTTTATAAAAAGCACACAAACATTGAATAGATGGTCTATAACACGCTGTAAAGTTGACATATTTTATATCATTACAAGTGTTTTACTATATTGTCATTCATTATTCGTCTCACAGGAGGAGTATTAGTTAATTATAGTTAGTTGCTTACAAATACATTGTACTTTATTAAATGTTTATATACTGCTTATAAATGATAAATAGTTAGGGGATGTATAGATCACATATAGCGTTTGTTTTAATTTAATTTATTTTTTATTTGAAAAGGAACAATTGCGATCGCAATTTACATTGTGGTAAAAAGCCTGTACAGTACAGTTAAACAACATAGCAGATGATACAGGTACAGTATGTGTGTAATAAAAACAGCATCAGTGTTGACATTGCTGGTTCTCATTAAGCCATTTCTTAACATTACACTTAAATGAATAAAATGATGGGGACTCTGATTGATTGTGGTACTGAATTCCATTGATGTGATGCTCTGAAGGAAAAGACGGTCTGGCTAAATGCAGTTTTTCTTAGTGGGATTGTGCAGTCCCCCCCAGCTGCACCGCTAATAGCTCTGTTTGCGGAAGATTTAAAGTTGATGAAACCAGACAGAGGAGGGGGAGCTAAACCATGTTTCATCTTATAAAGTAGGCAGACATTTTTTGCATTTGATGAGGTTTCCCAGCTAAGCAGATTATACTTCTTTAAGATGGCAATGATGAAAACTGAATGGCTAGCTCTAAAGTTTTAAGTGCTTGTTTGTATGATGATTCCAGTGGTTTTACGGCTGTAGCGTGTGCATTAGACCAACTTACCAGACAACAGGTGATGTGGGAGAGAACCATTGAGTGGAAGTATATCTCAGCTGCCTCAGTTGATACGAAGTTTCTAGTAAACCTGAAATTTGCCAAACTGAACTTTACTTTATTACAGACCCTTTGTATGCGGGTTTTGAAGCCACGGTTTGAATCTTTGTGTACTCCTAAATATTTGTATTCTGAGACAACTTGTAGTCTCTCTCCTGAGATGAGAATATCTTGCTCTACATCTACGCTGTGGCCTTTAAATGACTATGTGAATGTGAAGCAGGTCCAAACTACACGTAAAAAAGATTAGATGAAACGCTGTTAAAACAAAAGTTATGCATTATACAACCTAGATGTTTAAAAAGCCAATCAACCAATTTTAGTCCAGATGTACCCTTGGTTTTATGTTATGTTACATGTTCTGCATATTTTTATTAATGAGATTTATGTATTTAATTATGTTTTATTTATCTTATACTCAAGTCTCTTTGTATTCTGTGTTTCACCTTACAAGACAAATATTCCCATGGGGACTATAAAGTTAAAGATCCCTTCCAGACACATTTTAAAACATTTAAAAAAGTTAAATTATCACCTTTAAATTGCATCTCATCCTTCTCACTCATTATCTATGAATATGCAAATAATGTTGAAAAGTTTAACTGCTGGACTCAAGGTGTCTGCTCCATATGTGCACTGGAGGTTTCAAGTTTCCACATCACACTTGTGTAAGTTGCTTATTGGACCATGATTGGCTTCCAAACTCATATGTACATGTGTTAAACTCAGATTTAAGGCGAACACAGAGAAACTTTCTTCCTTCAGCAGATGAATGTGAAAACAGCCTTCTAGTGTAAGTAGCATATTGGACCATGACCGGCTTCCAAACTAGTTGTGACGTCACAAAATTATGCTCATACGTACGTGTATTACACTGATTCTGCACAGTGAAGCTCAAACATCCAAGTGAAGTAACAATACGGAAAGCACATTTCTGATTATAAGAGGGCCTTTAAGTTAGAGACCTAGCAGCATTTTCGATTGCAAATGACCAAAACCATCTTTCCTAGGCTTGTACTTGTATGGAAAAAAACTTTAAGGCACAGTTCACCCCAAAATCAAAAATGCATATTTTTCCTCTTACCTGTAATGCTATTTATCCATCTAGTTTGTTTTGGTGTGAGTTGCCGAGTTTTGGAGATATCAGCTGTAGAGATGCCTGCCTTTTTTGAATATAATGAGACGATATGGCACTCGGCTTGTGGTGCTCAAAGCACCGAAAAACTACATTTGAAAAACTCAACAGCAATATTTCTTTCCAGAAATCATGACCCTATCGGTAGAAAGAAAATAGTTCCTACATGAAACTGCTCACAACAAGTTGCCTTTTTTTTCCATCTGTGAAAACAAGTGACAACATTTTTTTTTTGGCGGGTGTTTGTTGTTGTAATACCACAAGAAGCTGAAGCGCACCACTACCCCATGATCTAAATAGGTATAAAAGCATTCATGTTTTCTTCGAGGTGAAGCGCAGATTAAAATACATTTCTAGCCAAAAGAAAGACATGACAGTAAAGTTACATAACTTGCTAACACACAATATACTGTATGTACCTTGTGTTTAGAGTGCATGGAGAAAACACCTGGAAGAAAACATGAATGCTTTTAGTCATATTTAGAACATAACGTATTGATGCACTTCAGCCTGTTGTGGCTGAAGAGTATTACAACAACAAAAATTATACTGACAAAAAAAAAATTTCAACAGCCAAAACTTTTTTTCCACCCGTTTTCACAGATATATAAAAAAAATGTAACTTTAACTTTAACTTAGACATTTAAGGGAACTTAGAAAGATTATCCTGGCAAAACCTTTTCTTTCACCTGTCCTTAAGTCATAAACACGGGAGAGAAAACAGTTTAGATCAAACTTAGACTTTTTTTTTTCCTCACTTGCCTGTCAGGGCTTCCGTAAGAAACAGTGAAAGGCTATCAAGCTTTAGCAGACTTGTGACTCGAACGTGGGACAAAACTCACTTTCACTCACTGGAAAAACCCCCATCATCTGTTTGGTTTACTGGGCTGTTGCCATGACTGTTTCTCTCTCTCTCTACCTTCTTCTTATTGAATTCAACAAGCAAGATCGTGCCTATCCTCTGGTGGTCGTCCAACAGCATTCTGGGAAATGGAGGAAGTCGCACAGTGAATTTGAAGTAAACGAGACAAATCACAACAGTCAATACCAACACTTTTTGATAGGCACTGAACATATCGACATCAAGCTCAAGTGTCAGAGGATGGATTTAAAAAATCTTATCATAACATCACAAGATATGTCCAGTTACAGGTGTGCTTAAGGCATGAAACTATTACCCATAATGCAGCACTGACAGGCAACGTCATATCTCGAGTCCTCACAAAGGGAGGGCTGCAGGATTTGTTGCAGTGTGATATTTCTCCAAACTGGCGACTGGCTGCTTTTGTGATTGTCAATCTTAGATCTAAGGGCATGGCAGTTGAATATGTGTGTGTGTGTGTGTGTCTGCATGCAAGTGTGTTTTCTAGAGGTGTGTGTGTGTAGTATAGAGAGGCTACATCAGACAGACTTAACAAGTGTTCACTGTCTCTCCACCCTGCTCTCATCCCCCTGACATGTTGTCGCTGGTGGCAGAAAGAACCTTGCATCCTCCTCCTCTCTCCCCACACACACACACACACACACACACACACACACACACACACACACACACACACACACACACACACACACACACACACACACACACACACACACACACACACACACACACACACACACACACACACACACACACACACACACACACACACTTCTATCCTGATCTTCCTCCCCCCTCTTTCTCCTTCAACAACATCCCCATTCAAGTGCATCAGCTCCAGGCGTCCTTCCTCCCTCCCTCCCCATCGTTCACTAGTAGCCTAAGCACATAAAAAATACATCAAACACAGCCGTCCGCCCAAGGCCTCGTCACACGCAAAATCATCTCTCCCTCCATCTCTCTCTCTAAAAAGAAAAACCCAAGTTACAAAAGACAACTATAGAGGACGCTGATAGAGGGAGAGATAGACTGAACTCAGAGGACTGAGGGTCGTCTGTGAGGCCTCCTGGGGAAAGACAGATTATTGTAATGTTAACACTAACCACCCTCTCCCCTTTTCTCTCTCTCTCACACACACACACACACACACGGAAAGAGTAAAAAAAAAAAAAGAAAAAGGAGCATGACTTACCTTGTGCATAGTAAGACCTTGTTTGAATTGTACACAGCCCACAGCACCATGACCCACTTCCCTCAGTTCAGCTCCACATCTGCTCCAGCACTAGTCTCGGCTGTGACAGTGGCCGAGGGCGGCCAGTAGCACCCATGGGCTACACTGTCAGATCCCTGGTGCTGAGATGCACAGAGACTGTAAAGAGAAGCCTGCTGGACCTCCAGCTCACAGCCAGCGCTCTTAAAATATCAGCCAAATCAGCCAAGACGTGCTAAACTGAACCACTAATCCAGCACAGGGGTTTGCTTTGCACACTAATTACACACTTTTATTTTAGGCATAGATGTGAATAGACACACACACACACACATACAGTGCATACGTCATGACACAAGCGTGCACTCCCTTGGGTGCTGCAGCTCATGTTTCTCTTCAATTATTCCACCCTCTGCCCTCTTTCCTCCTCACAATCTGAATAAAGCCAGATCCATGTCCTCTAGATATTTAGAAGCCGGGCCTCGATGCCAAAACATGTAACCTTCCTCCTCTTTCAAGTGTGGAGTGAATTGGGAGTTCAGGGTCGGGGGGGGGGGCTAGAATTGGCTTTAGTGCGTTGACCTCGTAATTCCCTCTCGGGGGTTAAACAAAACTGTAACATTCAGTTTGGACATGTGGGTATGGTGTTGATGCAGAGAAAGAGAAGACGGAATAAAAAGCATAATTATGCCAAAGCTGAATTACTCTCCCAACTTGCAAAGACATTATTCCTATTAAATTCTAATTAAAATTGATTTCCTGACCCTGCAAACAGACCCTTAGGATTTGGAATCAAGTCTTTATCTCGATTAATTGCACTGTAATGGCTCAAAGATAATGATATGGTACAATAAAAATATATCATTAATTTGCCCAAAGCCTCTTGGCTCTTAAAATTTTACAGAAATCCAG
Source organism: Siniperca chuatsi (assembly GCF_020085105.1). Taxonomy (NCBI): domain Eukaryota; kingdom Metazoa; phylum Chordata; class Actinopteri; order Centrarchiformes; family Sinipercidae; genus Siniperca; species Siniperca chuatsi. Next base: position 8,299,565 of record NC_058058.1, read on the forward strand.
TGATGTTTTGAGACTTTTGACAAAAACAAAACTGAGGCGTAACTGCTTAGACAAAGGTAAAAATGGTAAAAACACCAGGATTAAACCGGCCTGCCTGCAGGTACAGCAGCTCGCTATAGGCGGGGCCCACCATGGGGTTCATTCCAGACCCTCCTGGCGTTGGCCCCTAATGATGTGTAATGGGGCCTCCTGCGCCCATTCCTAACCCCGGGACCTCCTCTTAATCACCGTGGCTACTAATGAGATGGAGAAACATGAAAGGGCTCGTTAGAAGACCCTCACTTTAATGCCGGCCTATTATTAGCCACTTACCAAATCATTAGTCTCTAAACTGCAATTATGCTTTAAACCAGGAAGAAAAAGTGAAACAAAGAGTCAAAGGAATCCCAAAGTGTGGATTACAGCAAAGCAAGTGTAGCCTTCTGGAGTGAGGTGGATTCACTTGGTGTTTACAAGCTCTCCCACAACCAGGAATGAAAGCTGTGAAACACTAGTTCAATTCTCAGTTTTCTTTTGTTTATTATGAACATATATATCAAACTTGTCTTTCATACTGGTTTTCAGTGACCTTTGGTGTGTGCAGTCCAGAGATCATTATAGAAGACACTAACTTTTCCCTTTTGAAGTCAAGTGGTGACATTAAGTCTGCTGTTGAGTGGTGACTTAAGACGAGACTAACAGTCTTATCCACAAGAGGCCTGAAAACTATGTACAGTATATCTGAGGAAGAGTGTTACAGGAAATTATGTTTAAAATAAGAAATGCAATGTCTAAATCGGAAAAAGCTACAAGCAATAACCCAGTGAGGTCTCAGAGGGCCTTGTTGTACAAAATCCCTGTCCTTCACAAAATCAGTGAACATTTTTTTCAGAAAAGCATTGAAAGAAGCAACTTATCCAGCCCCAAACACACAACATAAAGAGCAAATAATGTGTTGAATTCTACAAAAAAAGTTGTTTTTACAAATAGACCATGTTTGTATTTTAGTCATTGAAAACCCATGTTAACTCAAGACAGGAGAGAATGAAAAACACTAAGAGTCTACAGAGATGCAGGCGTCAACGTGGGGCTGTACTTAGGCACAGTGGTGTTTTGAGCTAATGCTAGCACATCTTAGTTTAGCCTGTTAGCATGCAAACGTTAGCTAATTAGCAGTAAAGTACAGCTGAGGCTGATGGGAATATAATTAGTTTTGCAGGTATTTTGTCATAAACCAAAGTATTAGATAATTAAACACTTTTGACCTGAAGATGGCGCTAGAGGAAAAGTCTGGGGATCACCAATACACTGAATTCCCATCATACCTGTTGCATGCACACACACACACACCTGACCACATAAAGTGGAACCGACAGCTCGCATCTGGTCTGACAACAGAAGACAAAAGCAATAAGAGCAATGTCTTAAAATACAATTTTATTTACAATGTAAAACAAATAAATCATCATACAAAAACTCCCTCGCCATTAAAAACCAAATCAATCCTATTTACACAATAAAACATTTTTAAAATGGACCTCCGTCAAGCAGTCCAAATTAAGTCAAGTAAGAAGTGACAGATCTGATGGCATAACAGATTTAAAATTTAGACACACAAGCCGAACTAGTGAACAGCAAATGTGTGTAAGAAAAAGTAAAACATCAAAAAAGATGCCTCAGTGGTGCTCTTTAGTTTGCCATATTAAGGCGATGTAAACATGCAAACACACATACAAGCATCTGTATTTGTGTATCATAAAAGGGACACAGAGGGGAGGACGTCTACCAGCCACCGTGGCACGTAACCATCATTTTACCACCTCCTTTAAGTCTTATTGGCTGGTTAAATACTGGATATGGCTGGTTAATTTTGGCCTTTATCAGTCAGTTAGTGTATTGCAACCTCAGTGGTCCAGGAAGTTGAAGATGCTCCTCTGGGGGCCATTAGTCTGTCCAGCAGGTTTGTTCTCCCTGCAGACCCTTTTTGCTGTTGGGTTCACTGCTCCCACTGCCCCCCTCTTCTTCTTCATCATCTGAGGATCAAAGACATCCAAAGTTAAAGCTTTTTCAGGACATTGAGACTCTACGAAACAATGAAACCTTGATGAACACTGACAAAATGACTACAGGCACATAAGTATTAGTGTAGTGAAAGAATACATGAATAAATGTGTTTTGTGGTTAAATTAAAACTAATGTGGAAAAGAAAAAAATAAATAAAATGTAGTTAATGGTGAATATTTTAATACATGATTCTTGGAAAAAACTGCCAAGCAACAGTCATCTTTGTATTTGTAGGATCTAATAGGAGCAGCAGGCTTTGGCTCCACCTAGTGTCATACATTTAAAAAGACATCAGAATCAAATTCCCCCATCACACTCACATGATTATCACACTGAGCAGTCTCTCAAAGATCTTTGGAAAGTATTTTGTTTTTGTGCTTATTTTAGAACAGTGAGATCTTGCCAAAGAGACACAGCCAGACAGGATTGGGAAACCAAAAAATATGACTGACCATTTTTCCAGTCAAGCATTAGCTACCAATATGGCTTTTCTGTCAAAAATATTTAAGATTTTTGTAATCAACCTCTGAACAAATACAAAATGTAGACAACATTTGTCCGATAGACTGAACCATAACCTTACTGTGACGAGGTTCTCACATCATCACTGCAGCCTTTTGGCTACTAGTCGCAAATAGTGGTCATATACTCCTGGGGCCCGTTTGACCACATTTGCAATCATTTCCCCCTTTCACTCATTTTGAAACATTTATCTAAATCAAAACAAACATCATTCTTGGGACCCGTGCACCCAGCCCTGTAGGATTCAAATATTTCTGCAATTTGCAAGCCACAATTTGTGAAACATGACGCTGCCACCATATGCAATCTGCGTGAAAGCAGTGCTCGTGAAACGGGTCACTGTGGACGGTCATTAACTGGTTACCATTTAAGTAGCGTGAGGTAGGCCAGTGTGAGCTATGACTTAATGACCCAGAGTGGGGCATGAGAGGATTTTGCAATGTGTTTTTAAATTTGTCTCTTTTTTTTCTTTAAAATTAATACTGCCATGAAAACACGTTTGGGACAGACTGTACACAAGAGTAAGATGCCTGACACGTGTATTATATTGCATTAGTAAGTAAGTTTATTTAGTCTAGCACCTTTCAAATAAAAAAAATTTAAATTAGTAGTTCTGTGAAGTTTTTGCAGACTTTTGGAACGTCAGTTCTCTGAAAGATTCAAATACTAACTTCTTTGTCTAGCATGTAATCCATTGATACTGGGGATTAACATTCTTATATGCAAGACTGCCCTTTACTACCACTCAATGCACATTATCTACTGAATGACTAGTATCTTACTATCAGTTTCCTGTGTTATACTACTTAATACTACCTTATTCTTGTTTCTTTTGGTAGCTGTTTGTTTCTCTATTGTGTACACAGGAAAACTGAAGAGACACACTGAGGACTGTATATGAAGAGAATGACATTAAATTCTACCTTGACCTTTCTGTGATGAGCTAATACCAAAATTTTAGGGTGAAATATTACTTTGACCAAGCCCCTTAGTGTACAAAGATATTTTGTATATTCAGCTTAATACATCTCGAATTCTTTCTCAGCATATGTGCAAACGTGGGACTGAATGGTTTCGTTGTTTTGATCTATCAAGCTCCTTCTGTCTCAACTCCTACACCTGCACGAATATGAGGACACAACACATTTGTTTAGTGACATTCCTTTCACCTGCTTCTGGGGAGCATCTGAGGTCGAGTTGCCCTTTTCAGGAGACAGAGTTTGAAACAGGAACCCTCTGCTGTTTCTGGGCGCCAGAAGATTCCCCTCTGAGATCGACGCCAGCTTCTGGAGGACGGAATGAGGCTGACTCAGTAGTGACCCTCTCCTCACCTGGAAGAAATCAATAAAACATAAATCTTAGATTGACCTTGCACAGATCACAGGGAATATGTAATGAACTTTGTTGGTTAAATATTTAAAGGCCAATCGGCAACATCCACTCGCACCTCTCATTCTGCAACATTTTGGATCCTTTTCAGGGAGGTTTTCATTTAGTAGAATTCAGTACAAGGCAGAACTGCTTTCTATATTCTCCACTTGCGACCCAAACTGGTCCTCCAAAAGCCACTAACCCATTAAATCCTTACACTTGATGAATGCCTGTCTGCCAAAGTGGCTGGTACAGTAAGCAAACCTCTGAATTACAGCATTTGGCTGCTAGTAATGTTACAACATGGATGTATATTAAAAGACAAAGAAAATCAAGTCATAATCATAGAAAAAAAAAGAGAGATCTTAATATTTTGTCTGAGAACAAAAGAGCCAGAAGAAAGGCTTTAGGTCTTCACCATCAAGTGATAAAGTAATGCTATTATACAGTCAGATGCTATCTGTTTTTGCAACAGCAAAAATGTTATACAAAGAGATACCTCCTGTGTGTTTCTTTGTCTTAACCTGGAATCAAGCTTAAACTGATGTGATAAAATGAGAAATCCCCAACAAGTAGTTGAACAGATATGATGAAAAAGAAAATGAAACAGAATAATAAAAAGTCAGCAAATGAAACCAAGATGCACCATTTTAAAACAATTAGGGATGTTCTGCCCCAGTGACAGTGACGTACCTGTAAGGGCTGCAAGGGTCTCTGGAAGGGGTTGAGAGCTGATGAGGTCTTCTTTTCTGGTTGTGGTGCCACAGGGGGCTCTGGTGTGAAAATTTGGAAAGTTACGTTGTGAAACAGCCTGAATATAACCTGTCCAGTAAACCTGTTTTCCAATAATTTGACTAATGGCAGAACAAAAAAAAAGAAAAAAAAAAAAGAATACTCCTCTTAAAAAACCTCAACACTAACAAGTCAAATGACGGGATTTTATTGCGTCATTGTTACATTTGTAGTCTTAAAATGTTTTAATCTTGATACACTGATGTAAAGGACTTTGCAACTTTGAAATACATTGTATGATTAATAATAATAACAACAACAACAACAACAGCACCTTTCAAAGCAGAGTGTTTGAAAAAGCACATTTATGTCTTCAGTTTACTGGTAGTTGGATTTAAAGGGCATTTTAACTCTAACATCCTGTTGTAGAGCCCACTTTGTCATTTGGATCTGAGAATGTGAAGTGGCCAGTAACAAAAACTCTACATGTAGCCACTCGCTTTTAGTCACATTTCTCTTTCTGGGAAGACAAGAATGCCACAACTGTCGGGAAATGAACACTCTGAAGTAACTTGCCATTTAGCAATGACAGTATTGGCAGAACTTTCCTCTCCGTGTCCGGTTTAATTTGGTTTGCTGGGGCACATGCCAGTGTTTCGGTGCAATCTGTGTGTGTGTGGATCTGCTTTATCTCAAAAGTCGTCTCAACTGACAGTGCTGAGTACATCAAAAAGCATATAACTTAGGAACTAAAACTCTAAGATTAGAAACTAAGTTTCTCTGTGCTATAAATCTTTTATACCTTCATCCCTTCCCATCGAGCCTACTGTCATGCTGTGTTTACTGGTATTTAGTAAAATCTTTCCCCTACAGCTTGTTCAACATTCACCTGCCAGGATTTTTACTGCAACTAAAAAAACAAGATCCTATTTCTCTGATCCTTGCATCCCTGCCCTCGCTTCCGATTGACCTTTAGAGCCAATTGGACATTTTTGACAACTTTGAAAGCTCAACTAGCCTCACTCCAAGTCTTATCACTGACTTTTTAACCTGCCGTGTTTCACTTTGCTCCCTGAGATCACCAGTTGCTCCCCTCTGTGTCGTACCAAAGTCTAGATTTAGAGACAAAGGTAATGCTCCCAAACTTTGGAAAGACCTGTCTGGTGATTGTGTTTTAAATGTTTTGTTTCCATATATTTGTTTGCTCTATCAAGGTTTAAGGTAAATCTATTTGTCATTCTACAACACAGGGCTGCATAATGAAATGAAAGTTGAGACTTTATAAGACTATTACTGTAATTATTATCGGACAAAAACACATCTGGGTGTTTTTAAAGTCACGGGATTCTTCTTGTGAGGCGTCGTATCAAACAGACCTTTTCTCTGCAGAGTCTTGGCAGTCAGTTTCTTGGCCAGCTTCATAAAATGACTGTCTTCCTCTCCAATCTTCTCATCATCTGCATCCAAATCTTCCCCTTTCTTGGCTTTCTGTTCAGACTGTGAGAAGAGACACAGAGAAGGGAATGAAGACAAAATAACAACACACCCTTGCAGAGGAAGGGGATGACTCAACCACATGTATCGTGAATGAACACATTTAGCTTTTCTTTGTATGCTTACAGGGACAACCCTCTTTTAAGCCTAGTAGAATTTTTAAAATCAACAAATTCAATACTGAAAATCAATTTTCATTAATGGCTCCTCACTATTATCTGTGTGCAGGACTCTTAATACTTGCAAACACAAATTTGTAAATCCTACAACCTACCTGTTCTCTGAGCCATTGTTCTCTCTCCAGTCTCTCTTTCCTCCTCTGGACCTCAGACTGGTCCACACCATCAGGATCGTCCTCCTCTTCTTCGCCCTCTGCTTCCATCCTGTCCATGTTGAAACCATCATCTGGAGGAAGAATTCAAAAAGAAAAACTCTAAATGGCTTGTTGAAGCAACTTTGAAGCAAGTTTAATTAAGTTTGTAACAAAAGATTTGATGGACTCAAAGCTCAAATATCCACTTTTGTATTTTGTGTATCTTTTTAGATTATTGTTTTATATATTTATACCTTTATTTTTGTATAACCAATTCCTCATAGTTTTTAAGCCTACAGCCCTTTTTTAGTGTGGTGATTAACAGTGTTTTTCTTTCTTTTCTATCTGTGTCTGCATCTGTTGATCTGGGTGGTAAACTGCTGATTAAAATTGGAATAAATAAAGTTGTACTGAATATCTATTCTAGTATGTAACAAAATCTATGCAAAAAATGTAAATAAATAGCTATGAATCCAGGTGTTCTTAGTCCAACTGAAACACACTACTTGTCTCGTCATGTCTTCTATTAACGACTACTGTCTAAATTCAAATCAAATTCTAAATTAATCAGCAGTATATGGTATTAAGGGTATTTACATCCTGTAAACTAACCGATATTTTTCCAGCGGAAGCGCCGAGCTCGTCCCGGGCCATCAGAGTGCAGGTCGCCGTCAGCTAGGTAACGCTCCTGGTAGAGCCTCAGACGACGCTTGTCATCATCCATTATCTGCTTCCTGTAGGAACAATACTGGTTGAATGAAATTTTACCACTAAATTTAAGATACAAGATATCCACCTTGCATTATTTCTAGAGGATATTCCTATTATAACTGGAGCAATGGTGGAGGAACCTGAGACAAACACCTACAGGCTGGACCAACCACACAAAGATGTAAGAATTTCTATTTGCTTAACTGATTATTTCAACTGTGAACACAGCGCTAAAAATTGTACAAAAATAAAATGCTCAAGATAGAATGACATCTGTTACTCACATGTGGATCTTGTTGACCTGGTCCTGCAGCTCCTCATCAGAGGGAAGCTCTTCAAGAAGCTCCTCCTCCTCGTATTCGCTCCCCCTGTCTCCGTCCTCATCATCGCTGCCCAAGTCACTGCCTGAGAGCTCAGCCTCTGAGTCCACATAGTCAGTCAAGCGCCTGTGAACAAGATGCAAGAAATTATTAAAACCTGTGCTACAGCGTGGATTATCTGATGCAAATGACTATAATCCATTTTCCTATAATGACAAACACCAAAGGTATATAACATTAGTTATGTATGTATGGAAATATAAATAAAGTTATATATGATTCTACACTTACATTTTCTTCTTTTTCTTAACCCGGTGTGATGCGAACACACCCTGCATCTCCTCCTCTTCTACATCATTGTCCTCTGCCTCGTCCTCCCCTCCATCTTCATCCTCCTCGTTTTCCTCTCCACCATCTTCATCATTATCCTCCTATAAACCCACAATTCACTTGTCATTTGCATCACAAAGACATACATCCAGTATGGAACTTTTGTAGCTAAATCATAACAGAGACAAAGAAGCATGTGTTGACAATCTTACCTGTTCACTATGACTTTCCACATCTGACAAAAGCCGGAACTCGCAGTCCTCTTCCTCCTCCTGCTCTTCCTCCTCTGGCTTCTTTTTACTTTATACAGAGAAATTACTATGAGGATCTTTCATTACATATAAATATTCCAATTAATATTCCCTTAATAGTTTTTGTAAAGTTTCACAAAAGGTAATCAGCATTTACAGATGGAGATAGCGTTATATATCAACAAAACATTAATGATAATCTTTGACTTTGGATTATTTCAGGTCTTTGTACTCTACCTGTTTTGTGCTGGCGAAGCCGTGTGAGTAGAACCTAAAATTGGCAGCAAAGGAGACAAATCTAAATATTGTGTAACTGTAGGGAAAACAATTCCAAACAGATGCTCAAATTTTCCAAATATTGTAAAGGACATACAGAAAACCATAGAAATAGAAACAAAAAACATAAAGGAAGTATGAAGTAAACTATAGATCCTTGAGGCTCTTCATAGTTTATCAATTTAATTATCAATTTAATTTTTCTTCACAATAACATCTACTATTTGGTTTTCAAAAAGTTAAACTCAGGTTTACATTGGAGACATGTCTGGCTAGTAACTCACTTATAAGCTATTCATTTAATCAGTCTGCAAAACAGATTTTGTTTACTATAGGTGACTTCGACCTTCAGTGGTTTCAAATAAAATCAACTGTACATGTGTTCTCATAGGAAAAAAAAAGGGGGGGGGCAGCACACACTTCTTTACCTGGACTAGGAAATTTCCCTGAACACAACCCCAGCAGCTGATCCATGGTATTATCAGATTCTTCATCCTGTCCTCTCTCCTGACTCTTGTCTGTTTCCATCCGATCCTCTCCTGCCTGTGTTGGTGGAAACGCTCCAGAGCACAACCCAAGCAGCTCATCCTCCTGTGTTGCTTCGAGGCCTCCATCCTGACCTGAGTCGCTCTGCGCTGTCCCAAAAACACCAGAACACAACCCTAACAGCTCCCCCATGTTGGCATCCATTGCATTTTCATCCAGGTTGTCCAGGATCAACTGTCTCTTGTGGGAGCGAGGTGCACCGGGGCGTGGCCCCACGTTAAGGAAGCCGTCTGCATCTAGTAACTGGGAATGGGTGTCGTCCTCCAGGGAGAAGCGACCTTGGGAGTGTCCTCCCAGACCAGGGCCAGAAGCTGCTCCACCCAGGGGACCCGAATCTGCTCCTGGAGATGTAGGTGCATACAAGTCTTGGGAGTCCTCAACAGGGAGGCAGAGAGAGGGCTCAGAGAGTTTGCCTGAACTCTGATTGGGGAGGGAAAAAAAAAAAATCTTTTATAATGGTTGTATTTTTTAATGAGCAAACAAATATATAAAGAAAATTACGTCAGTAAAATTGCACACCCCTTTATTATAAATGGATTTTTCCGTGTGCCTCAACATCAATTTGAACGGAAACACATTTGTTTAAAAAAGGGGCAATATGTAAGAATTGAGACTACTCTCCACCTGGCGAATTCATACTCCAAATAAATAGGGGGCAGCATATCACATATCAGGTCACAACTGTTAGCTCAGTTAGCTGTCCAGCTAACTTAGTGGTTCTATTAGCTGACTGAGCACCAGAACCAGAACCGGGCGAGCAGGGACAGGAATGGTGTCGAGCGGGAGAAGAGTGAGAGGGAGGTCGGGCTTCAGAAGCAGCGACAGCCAGAATATTTTTCACATCTAACTCAGTGGATTAAGGATTTATTTTGACCAAACCAGAGTTGGTGATTGTTGAAACTGTTTAAAGACTAACCAAGACGGTTTTGGTGAGTTTTATTTTGTTTCTGTCGGAGTTTGAATGAAGTGTGTTTTACGAGGTAATAGTTCGGTGAAAGAGAGAAACATGAATTCAGAAAGTGTATTCTGTTGTATTCTTCTTACTGATAAGGAAAACAGATGTAAGAATATTTCCTTTCTTGACATTTTGTGACTTTATTTTGTATATTTATTAGACCAAAAAAAGCTAAGAGAGCTTGTGTAACATAGCGAACTCGCCGCTGGCACACATCTCCCAGCTGGAACTACCTGAGCTATACTATTTGACTAGTTATCGCCCCTCGAGGCACAAATGGTATTACAACATATTTCGGGCCGGAACGAGCCCGGAGCAAGTGGGTTAGCATACTAATTTCAGTAGACATCTCGGCAACACAATACATTGACGCCACTGACATAACGTCAGAACTGTTACTTCTTCACATTCTGTTGATAAGATTAGTACAGTTTTTGAATGTTTTAAAATAAAATTCTGGCCAAATCTTACATATTGCCCCTTTAACCCTGGGCAAGTTTGGGAGAATTCAAACCCCTGATGATATAATTTTTAATACCCTAAGTATTAAACTGGAAAATCTTTTATCTCACCTTCGAGGCAGAGCCAAGGAAGCTGGGCCTGAAGAGGCAGGGTGAAGAGGAACGGAAAATGGAGGAGTTGGAGACACTTCTTCCTGTGGAGCGTTGATGATTGACAGGCTGATAGGAGGTTATCATAGATCCTGCAAGCTCAAAACTGCTGTTGTGGCTGTTGTCCTTCACCAGGGACAGAGAGTCATCCTCTTCTGGAGACAGGAAGGATGAGAGAGTGAGAAAAGAAAGTACAAATTTTGCAGAAAATACTAAGTGTCCTGCCAAATAGAGCATGTTCAAATGGAATGAGAAGGAATGTTAAAAAAAGAAAAAACAACAAAACACTGTTATCACTATATTTAAAGCATTTTCTCTCATTAGCTAATGATTACTATACATTAGTCTGTTTGAGTGTAAAAAGTGTGGACAAACTGAACAGAGGTCTTTCACTCTACCCACCCATCTTATTGCTGCTGTCCTGTCTAGAAGGACCAGACCTTCTTACACCATCACTAAAAAGGAGAACAGTGAATGTGAAGCTTTACTACCTATATATAAATATACACACACAAACACACACACAGTGTAAACATACACTACATGCAACAACAAAAATTATGCCAATATGCAGCTATTTGATCAATTTTACAAGCAGTTTATTTTCCTAAATAGGACAACCAAGTAATGATAAGTGAGCTGTAATGGCCACACTCATGATTTGTCAATTCATTTAAAGCAGTTTTATCATTAAACTTTTTAAGGTGCATGCTCTAAAGTCACTCACAAAGTTACAATGTAAAAAGACTTACCCGGTGCGAGAGCAGGAGTTGCCGGGGAACAGCATGAGTGTGCCATCTGTGTTAACTAGGTCAGGAGTTGGCGAGGGTCCGTTCAGTGCCACAGGAGAAGGGCTCCTGATACTCTGGGCCACACTGCCTTCCTCCTCCTCCTCTTCTGGCTCACCATCATCACCTCCCAGTAAGTCATCTACACCCTGGTAAAAGAGAAGATCAGGCTTGATGTGAGTACAAAGGGATAGATGCACAAATGTGTATAAAGTAATTTGATTGTTCCAAAGTAGCAAGAAACAAACATCCTCTCACCTCTTCTTCCTCAGATTCATCTGTCATGTCTTCCTCCTCCTCTTCCTCCTCCCCACAGTCTTCATTGTCTAGGCGATTCAGCTCTGCCTTGCGTGCCCTCTCCTCCTGTCTCCGTTGTGCCATGGCGAGCTGCAGGCGCTGCTTCAGAGTCAGCAGCTTCTCTCCTATGAAAAGAGGAGGTTAGTCTTGTCAGAAAGCAAACCAAATCTCCACCTCTGCACCACGGCCCTGCACCTGAAAAAGTGTATTTCTCTTTTGCTCGTTGATGTTTCAAAAAGAGGTCAACAATCTAGTCTCTCTGAAATACAGCTGTCAAAATTCTCAAATTTTCCAGAAACCCTGGCCTCTATGTGCACATCACATGTGTATCCATACCTGGTTTGGTTGCCACAGGCTCATCTGCTCCTTCTTTAACAGTGACAGTGACTGACTCAGTGTGCAACTCTTCCTGGCCAGACGGGGCGCTGTCTTTGCGGATGATGTTGAGTTGCATCGTACGCTCTCTTTGAGGGCGTGTAGGCGCTTGGACGTGACGAAGGTAACGCTCCTTCAGGGCCTCCACACCTAATTGAAGCAGAGAGGTGAATACAAACCCTAAATGTAATAGTAGAAGGGCTTATTCTGACTTATGATACATTCTTACTAGGGCTGCACAATTAATCGAGATATTATCAAAATCGCAATATGGCCAAGTAAAAATCTGCAATTCTTTTATATAGGTAAAAGGTGTGACAAAACATCATTATAATGAAGTACTGTAGTGCTGCAGAGATGCCCTGGCCTACAATGCTTCTTCTCCAAATGTAAGAAAACATGTTTGTTAAGTACAGACACCAAAAACTGTCACACGATTTTAAGTTTTTTCCAGTGAAAATGTAAATTGGGATGCAAAAATTATCATTCCCACCAATCGTGAATCGCAATTGTGGTATCTGTCTAAATAATCGCAACATAATTTTTTTTTTTTTTTTTTTAAGCATATCATGCAGCCCTACTTTTGTTCTTTTAACTTTGGTTCTTGTAGGATTTCAGCACTCACCACGGTTGAGCTGTGGAGGCTCGAGCTGAACAAAGGCTCCGTCATCTGGACACAATTTAGCGACAGGTGGAGGGTCCAGTCCAAGCCTCTTCAGTCTGGCCAATTTGTCCTTCTTGGGTTTGATGGGTTGCTGTACTGAGGGCTCTGCTGCAGCTGGATCAGCGCTTTCACACTGAGCAACCAAAGCCCCAGATTCAGGCTCTTTTTTCAGGGCTTCAGAGTAAGACATTACTGCAATCTGATTTTGTTCTAAGGGTGCAGGAGAGGTTTCTTTTCCAGAGTCAGAAGCAGGTCTCACTATATCATCTGTTGTGACTGACTCCTGCAGACTCTCAGAGAGGTAAAGCATCAGTCCAGATTCCTGGTCAGGATCTAGGCTTGCAGTTGGTTCTCTGGCCTGGTTGAGGCTCTCCTGCTGCGGGGACGATGTGGCAGCAGGATGAGGTATGGGCTGGATCTGAGTGGACGACAAATCTAGAGAAGGCGACGAGTTCTGCTCTGTGGATGGCTGCAGAGGCTCACTGGGTGGGTTGGTGGTAGGTGGAGCTGATGGCGTCTCCAACATCACGGCTGAATACTTTGTAGATCTGAAGAGAATGGGATTATCATTAAGTTGTTAGTTTATTATGGCAGCCTTTAAACTTTTAACTGAATTTTGATTGTGTGTGTATGGATAGGTGACGAGTCTAAAAATCAGATTTGTCGGGTAAAATTGTGACAACAGATGGTCATTTTTGGCCAATATGGCTAGCTGTTGCCTTGACGTATGTGTTATCTGTTATGTTTGTCTTTACTTCAACAACGCCATGGCAGGACCCTCTGGCCTGGCTCTCTTTTTAAAGAACTGGTCGATGGTCTTCGGCTCAGGGATGTGGTAGGGCAGCCCAAGTGCAGACTCTATAACGACAGAAGAACACGTCAAAGATGCAGTCTCAGTAGCATGGAAGACATGAGACACCTCTTTTAAAGTCAGAACCACACATTTCAAATTATGATCCAAAACTACACCATCTTGAGGTTTAATTGGCAAAACCAAATTAGGAGTAATTATCAGAAAACACACATTGCCACAATAGATAGAAGACAATAGAAGTGTTTCTTGTAAACTGACCTCTGACCAGCCTCTGAGACTCACTGTGGAGCTGCTTCATTGCCTCTTTGCTGGCACGTGCAGCTTTCCTCTCCTGAAAACATCACACATGTTGAGAATAAAACTGCTTTTTGGTATTTGATATTAATATTACAGCACTTCCAAGCATCTTGGCACTGCATACCACACGCTGCGGTTTCTCTGGTGCCTCTTCATCTTCCTCATTCAAGAGAGGATCCTGCAGCAATATTGAACACTGATTACACAAACGCCTGTCTAGAAAACATCTGCAAAATGACATGGCTAACATTGTGCCACTCTTTTCACCACGTTTCACCAAAATTTCATGAACTTTAACAAATTCTGTTTCCAGTATTATGTGTGCCATATCAGTATCTGCTGAGTACAGTGATAGCAACAAAAAAAAGCAAGGGCTTAAATTCCTGCTAATGCCTTCATATAACTACAGTTCTTCTTTCAATTCTGATTAAAAAATATAGAAAAAAATACAATTAACTTAAGCCACAAGAAATAATGTTGAAGTATTGAATAAACGATCCCAACTGCAAACAGTCATCTTTTTGATACCTTATGTTTTTTCATCTTTTGCTTGACAGCAGCTCGGATGGCATCCAAAGACTCTTCTTCTTCCTCTTCCTCCTCATCGTCGTCCAGACCAGTATCAAACAGGTCTGTGTTGCCAAGCGGACATCCACTGTCATTCAGAGCCCGAGAGAGAGGTGTGTTCTGAGGAAATGGGTACAAAGTTGTCTTTAATTATACGATATATCTTATTTGATAACAATCACTTGATTCTGCTTAGTTTAACATTTGACATTTCAGTTTATTTCCAAATTTTGGTTCTTTGTGTAGATGTTAATTCCTTAATTTGATGATTTGGGTGTCCAGTGCAATTTTATACACACACACACACACACACACACACACACACACACACACACAACCATATCCCATTTACATAAAGATTATTCCCAATGGATACAAACATTAGAATGTGAAATAATGATCTAAATATGTAGAAAATATTTAGTGACATGTACAGTAATACATACTTCATATATTATCATATTCATACTTTTTCAAGGTTCAGGTGCAACTTCTCATGACATAAAATGTCCACATTTTTTTCTCCACACATTTCCAGACTAGACTACAGTAGGAACCTTACTATACCAAAAACAACGCACAAAGAATTCAGCTGCATAAGAAAATACCAAAAAATACCACAGAGGAAAAGCCAAGCTGCACTAACCTCATTCATTTCAGAGAACCTCTCTTTCTTCTTCAGTTTTTCCACCGCTTTGATACGCTTCTCCTTTTTCTCCCGATGCCTCTGGCTCTTCTCTCTCTTTTTCCGTTCCTTCGACGATTTCGCTTCCTTCCTCACCTCCTCCTGTTGCTCCTCCATTTCTCCACATTTCTCTTGCTCAGGCTCACTTTCTTCGCTGTCAATGGGAGCACGGTTTATTCTCTTGCTCTTCTGCGCCCCTCTCTCTTTCCTCTCACCCTTCTTTTCTGCCTCTCCAGTCTCCATCTCTTCTCCGCTGGAAGCAGATAAAACCAGTGCTTCGGCCATGTGTACACTGTTCTCCGCAGCTGCCTCCTCTTCCTCACTGTCACTGTCTCTAATGGCATTACGATGAGGCTTTCTGTGAACTGTGATGTCTTCATCTTCATCATCATCATCTAAAAACAAAATAACAAGTTAGAAAATAATAGCACAGTGGTCATCCCAAATCATTTAAGACTTTTTTGTGATGAATATGCACACATGCAGTGGCACTAAAACCAAAATAATTGTTCATCTTATCTGAAATTGGTTCTGTTATTGCTGTTTTTTTATCCTGTGTATCGTGCTTGCATGTTATTTTTGTTTGCTCCAGTATTACTCAATGATTGATATAACTTCAGTCTCTCTTCGCCCTTACTTTTTTGGTTTTAAAATGCACTTTAAACAAATGTGATTCTTCAAAATAATTGTTGTCTTGAACCAACAGTATTATTATCTTTAATCTGTAAGTACATGCAGTCAGGTCCTTTAGGCACTTTTGTTTTTTTTACGTAGCATTTATTTTGAGAAATTGCATAGGACTGGCACAGGCAGATTTCTCTTTAGGTGAGTATTGTGGATCGTGGGATGCCATTCACATAGTAATTTGACCGTTGCACATACTGTAAGCTTTGTGGTCAAGTGTCCACTAAATTCCAAATTGTACAGTGTATATGTAACAAGTTTACTCATTTACACAGGCAAAGTGGCTCTGCCCTGTCTCTCTCAGGCAGGATTATCATCTATTGTTGTGTTACTTCACCTGGAAGCTCTTCTTTATTGTTAGCTGTCTTTGTGACAATCTCCTCTGCTGGAGAGCCCATCCCGCTGTCTGAATCACTCTCTGTTGCAGTTTGGGCCACAGCTGGGACCACCTCCGCCTGGGTAAATAACACAAAACAGAATTAACCCATCATGAAGTGCATTTTCTGTAGTATGGGGGCACTGCAGTCTGTTTGGTCTGATCTACAGGGGAAAACATGAGGGTCCACATTCATTGTAATTAATATAGCCTTAATCCAAGGCACACACTGCCCAATTTTAGTGTTCAGGATTACTTGTTGTGCTCTGTGTAACGTTATTTTAACCATATTTTAATTAAATCCAAAAAGGTACTAGGTATTAATTTCATGGTTAAAGTGGCAGACTACAACCGCTGATAGCTGTCCAACTCACTGCACAAATTTTTCTAGGATACCAAAGTTGTAGCATGTGTCTGTAACATTATTTGTCAAAAATATATAATTTTCTTTGCAAAGTTAACATGAAGCATGGAAGACGATTGTGTGACTTTAGACTGCCAAATGGCTGTTAAATTACATTAAATTACATTAGTGGCGCCTTGCAATAAACCAAACAATGAGCACGTAACTTAACGTTACGTTAGCTAGCGACATTGCTTCCTTTCAACAGTTGTAGTTAACTTAGCTAGCTTACATGTACCATACATGAAAAAACGTCACAGGCACAAGTGATTGATTTCCGAGAGTAATCCCATAGATCACAGTCTTCTTACATTTAAGATTTTAACAGTGGTCAGCAAAGTAAAATGCCTCGTTAACATGCTTTAAACGATGTGACCAGGCCAAGACGACAATGACCATCCCAGCTGGCTAAACCTAACCTAGCGAGCTAGCTAACTGGCTAACGCTAACACTATCTACAATTAGCAAACTTATTTCTCTTGCCAGTCCTTTCCCATAACTTATAACTAACAGGGACATATATGCCAGTTTGATACTTTCACGTTAGATAGATGTCCAAACTAGCTACTGATATCTGAAAGCACTTCCTCACCTGTTGTTCAGAAAGGACCAGGCTCATCTTTATCCGCCGGCTAGTTTACGCTCTTTTGTAAAATAAACCAGCGGAGACAACGCTTCGACGAATCTCGGCAGCCACAACAGACGTCGAAAAGTAAATGTCTGCGTGACAAAAGGCTATTTCAGACTTTTAAAGCACATTTAGAAAGCGTTTAGCCGGGTTGTTCCTCTTCCTCCCGCCTGTTCCATACACACCGAATAGAGGAAAAAAAAAAAATTTGATCTTTCGCGCGCCGTGACAGCTGGCCCGCAGTTTTTCGTGACCGAGGTGTCAATCGAGACGTTCTCGCTTTCCCATTGGTCTATTGGGGAGGTTTGTATCCGCCCAGTTTGACGACACAGTTTGGTAAGAGCTGGGAATGCTGGAGTGGGCGGGGCTGGGGTCTGCAAAAGAGAGGGTGATTTGAGGCTTTGTTGAAAGAAAGAGAGACATTCACTTAAATAGCTACTAACTTGGGAATAAACAACATAGCAATGGGGGCTTCCAGGCATGCACCATTAATGATCTCACCTGTTGGTAATGATAGTTACCATGAGTTTTTAACATTATTCTTCATGCAAAGGAATTTAAGATTTTAATCTAATAAAAAACAGGTCAGTGTTCAGGAAGAGAAAAGTACATCTGCAAAGGCCACTAAGGTTCTAAAGAGATTTTCCTTGTGGATAGTAAGAACTGCCTGGTTTCAGTGGCTTGTCCGGACTTTTTTGACTGGGGTGGCCCAAGTGGGGTACTGACTTATGCAGGGATGGCATGAAGTATGTGCACGTGCACAAACACACACTTTGGAATAGCATTAATTTACCATTTTTCATATTTAACTACTAACATTACAGTCTCTTACAGTTTCATGCATTCCTGTGTTTTTATTTTAAAGATAAATAGACCTAATCGCAACACAACAGAGTGGTGCCATACAAATGTTATTTAAAGCTTCCATACTTTATTCTTTAAGTCCTCAAAAAGAAACGGTACCTCCAAAAGCATGCTACATACAAAAGAAAACAATGCACATTCAAAAATACAGTCACAGTATAAAGTACCAACAAAATAAGCCTGTGTGGACAAAATATTGTATTGACAAAATTGTGCAGAAGTTTAAATTTACAATAAAAATCTTTTACAGAAAATGTGCTACAGTGCTACAAAAGCTACTAGCTGCAACACAGCCCAAGATACATTTGTTAATTACAGCCATCCTGGACATTTAAAACTGTTTAATTCCCCTGTTCTTGTGTTGGATTGCAAACACTTTTGTGACGTTTTAAAATATTTTATGAACAAAAGTCTGGTTTACTCGTCAGACAGTTGGTTCGAACTAAGGTCTCAGTGTGAAATTCATAAAATTCATTTTTCTCTGTACATTAGAAGATTAGAATACTGTATATTATATGGGCTGCACATTTACATGTTTGCTCTTCAACAGATAAGCACATTGTGCACATTCAGTGTGTTATCTGCATCTTGCATTAAAGTGAATATCCTGACAGGATTTTTTTATATACGTGTATGGAGATGCTCTTTACTCTAGGGCTGGGCGATAATGCAATATTATTGTTTATCAAATTTCAGCAAAATAGTTATTACTTACAAAAAAATTGTTATTACTTACAAAACATCAATTTACATACAAAACATATGACAGTCTCATGAAATAAAATTTATTGTTATAGATTGAATTACCCAGGAATATAAAGTAGTTCAAAATAGCTCCATGTTTACCAACTATATAATTAAGACAATAATACAACACACACAGGGGCCAGTATTCGTAATTATTAGCACTTTTACTTTAAGTATATTTTGCTCATAATACTGATGTACTTTTACCTAACTAAGATTTTGAATGCAGGACATTTACTTGTAATGGAGTATTTGTGTTAGATTAGATTCAGCTTTATTGTCATTACACATGTACAAGTACAAGGCAACGAAATGCAGTTTAGGTCTAACCAGAAGTGCAATAAGCAAGTGCAGGATATAAAGTGTGTGCAAAATGCAGGATAGAGCAGTATTATGAAAATATTTTACAAGTGGTACTATGGACATTTTCTACAGATGGTTGCTTGCATCTGATTCAGTGGTAAAATAAATACTCTGATCTTTTACTTCAGTAAAAGCAGTAATGCCACAGTGTATAAATAGTCTGTTACAAGTAAGCATTCAAAATTGTACTTACTTTTACTTTACTATACGTAAATGCCTGGTAAAAGTACATCAAAATATACTTAAGCTACCAAAAGTGAAATGAGTCATTATGGAGAATGGCCTATTTCAGAATAATATATATTACTGTATATTATTGGATTATAGGTATCGATCCATTGTGAAAGCATCACTTTAATGTTGCAGCTGGCTAAGGTAGGTTTTAGTTAGCCTATACTGCTAGGTAGCTAAATCTATAATAATACATCATAATTTATCTTTTCAATTACTTGAGTAATTTTTCATTTAATTAATTGTACTCTAGTACCAACTGTACTTGAGTGCAGTACATGTGCATCCCAAGATTAAAATACAGTATACTGTATACAGTATTTGAGTAAATGTACTTTACTTTCCACCACTAATTGTAGTGCTTGCTTTACTACTGCTTTTCTCCAAACTATTTATTAATTCATATGCTTTACTTCACCTGTTGTTGCCTCATGTAACTTGTGTGTATTTACATTCCCACCTTATGATATTTTCTTGTCTTAAATTATAACATTTATTTACGAGTTTTACTGTATCCTGTTACTGTCCTGCAACTTCCCAGTCCCGCCCCCCCACTGAGTTTGGATCATTAAAGTTTGATCTATCAGTGCGGTACAGCAAATTACGCATGCGCACAGCGGGCTCCTAGGCTTCCAACTGGCGCATGCGCACTTACAAATCCTCAGAACCAGCAGCAGCAGCGGTAGCTCAGCTCAGTCAGTCAGTCAGTCCAGTCAGCAGTCATACACGCATCTATCTATATTCCCTTTTCTTAAATTAGCCACTTTAAGCTTCGCGATACCGCCCCCAATTTCAGCGTCGGTACGGAGCCGCCAGGCCGGGACAGAGACGGAGAGAGAGGCCTCGGCCATGGAAGCGCTCGGACCCGGTAAGAATTTTTAAGAAAACAGAAAACGAGTGGGGAGCGCGAGCAGTGTGTGGGGCGCGTGTGCGCAAATGCGTCGCTTCACTTCACTGGGGGCCGCGGCTGCAGCGAGGCCTCGACGCGCTGAGGGGAAAACAAACCGAGGCCCAGCCCGTGTCTCTGTGTATACGTGTGTGTGAGTTTATTTACACCGAGTGGAAGCCACGTTTCTTGTCTGTACGCGGAGGGTCGGTGTTTTTTATCGGTTATCCAGCAATGTCTGCGCGGTTTTATTTATCTGAAGCACGCACAGCTCGTCGTGTCGGTGCTGGCATTGTGTGAGTGGGGATTTAACTGGGACCTTCCTTCCTTCTTCCTTCCGCGTCGTGGTGTGTTTACGTTGATGTTTGTTAACGATGTGTTTCTTTTTTGGGCACGTAACTACGACTTAATTTCTAAATGAGACCGCGCGATCCTGTCGAAATTTGACAAAATATCCTACCTGTATCAAATCTCCTTCTCTGTTAAACCATCTAAATTTGTACCATCGCCATCAGGAACAGTGCGTCTCTTCGGGCTGCCCTCGTCCAACATGACAGCGATGGGTGGAAATCAAAATAAATATCAATAAAACACATGTTACTGGCGTTAAATGAGCAGACGTGCGTATTTTTTGACTCGTATTTTACTGGTTTTATGCGTCTGTGAGAGCACAGCAGCCTTGGATGGCGCTTTTATCGATCATATCTGCAGGCCAGTTCCATAATATTCATCTCCTATATGATAACAAAGGCACTTATTTTGCAGCGATCTAACCATAAAGCATGCGGAGGGAAATCAGCCACACACCTGTACACCCAGCGATACAGTGCATTTGTATTGTCACAACATGCAAAATGTGTTTACTTCATTTTTTTTCCTACAGAGTCACACAGTTCTTCATTTCGTTTGCGAAATGCGCCCTTTAGATACGAGGAATTGAATGCAGCTTGCAGAGCAAATAATTTTTTTTTTTTTGCGAGAGTGAAGCAGTTGTTTATTTTTGTTGAATCGCTCAATGTTCACACACACTGGCCACATACTCTAGAAGAAATGTGGTGGCATTAGGAAAACCTAGATGCATTATTTAAGGAGGATATTTGCTCAGCAGCAGTATTGAAATAAATGTTAAGCAGATGCATGGTGCTGTCTGAGGGGAGTGTTTAGAGACAACAATATTGCACAACCATCCACAGGTGTGTGAGCCAGGGTAACCTCATTGTCACACACAATCAGTGCAAGCCATCAAGTCTTTATCCATGATAACAGCAGCTGCTATATTGCAAAATTCACTCGGTAGTTGTAGGATTTCCACCAGCCAACAACATTTTTCAGGGAGGACTTGTATATAATGAATGTTTACCTTGCAAAGTGGAGTGTGGGTGCAGGTTCGCCATCACAGACGTTATTTACTCACATTAGTAATGATAAATGGGGATACAGCAATATGGTTTTTTTTGTGTCCAGTACCAATGTCAGACCTTTTACACTCATTGGCCTATAATAGGATGCATCTTTGTAAGAGTCTTGTGTGCGCAAAACAAGTTAAGCTAACGTAATCAACAGTTGTATTAAGTGATCTACACTTTGACAACATTACATTGACACATCACAGTTTCAGTTCTTCAATCAGCCAAGTAGCAGCAGCATTTTTTTAAAGCCAATAGACAAACTACCTATATATCCAACCCTGCATAGACTGCCCCTCTTGAGAACAAAATGTTCACATTGCAAATTTTAATTAGAAAAGTGCGTTTGTGAGCCTCCTCTGGTTCAGTTGTAGGGGATTTCTTTTGAAACATGCTCTTTTTGGCCTTTGCTTCAGTGTGGCTGGGATTCTTTAAGCAGGGCCCCCCAAAGGTTGTGTGTAATGATGTTCTGTAGGCCTGAGGTGTCTTCACAAAGCAGCTGGTTTAATCTGTTTTTTATTTTTTATTGTTTCCAAATTTGTGAGGTGCAACTGTGATGCTCAGATACAAACTGAAGCAATTCTCACAAATGTGCAGATTGTCACAGGAAAGTTGTAAATAGAGACAGACAGACAGCAATTCACTCTAGGTGGTGTGAACTGAGACAAAGATGAGACTACTCAACTTGAAAATGTTTCAACTTAAGCGAGAAATTCATGATCATCCTGAAAAATGACTCCACTTCATTCAAGGCAAAAGCCTGGAGGCAAAAAAGTGAAACAACTACTTTTCCCAGTAAAATGTGGGAATGTTTGATGATGATCTCAGTATGAGCTATTACACACAGACTGGGGATATGTGTTACTTCAGCAGCTGTACTGCCAGTCGGGAAAATTTGTGGTCAATGAACACCGCAGAGGTGAAATTTATGTGAATAACAAATATTGCTTGGTGTCTGAACTAGGGGTGGGCGATATGGCTCTAAAATAATATCATGATATTTCAGGATATTTCTGCGATAATGATATTCTTGATGATGTGACAAAATACTGAAAAATATTTTTGGTTTAGAGCTCACAGTAGCTGCTGAGCTCTTCTCGCGGGGTTTTTGGCTCTCCTCGTACTCAACTAGGTGCTTCTGCTTGCGGTGGTGAAATAAGTTTGTTATACTGCCCCCTTTTGTTGTTACTGTCTTCTTGCATTTCATACATATTACCGTGGTTTCTTGTACATCAGATCTCTTGTAACCAAACCACTTTCACACTAATGAAGTCGCTCCCCTTTCTGGAACTAACTCCACCCTGGAGCCGGTAGCAGTGTTACTTTTGCTTTCAGCCATACTTGTTGTTGCTGTGCCTAATGGTATGATGTCATTGCGTCAACAAGTTGGAATATTGCATTATCAAGCACAGGGGCACACCCCTAGACTCTGAACTCGCCAGTTAAAAGTCAAAATCAGTTGCTCCTGAAGCAACAGCTAAGAATTAAACTTTGCACTCAGGAGTGGATACTTCCTCCTTGTGAAAGGTCTTTCTCAGTACCTCTGCCTTTTCCACAGTCCAGTGTTGTACCTTTTAATCCAGGTGATTTGCAGGTGTGGGTGTCAGTGCGCTCCTTGTTCACTGCTGTTAGTCTCTGACTCATCAGCAGGCCAAGCCATCATCCTCATGCTTAGCTTAAGCCCAGCTGTCTCTCTGCTTGATCACACTGTGGTTACCAGGGACACACATAGCATTAGTAGGCTCTACAGCACAGGAGTAGCCAACCCCTCTCAGAAAATGTGAGTATACTCATACTGCACACAAGATAATCGTTTTTAAACATTAGATCAGTGAAGAGAAAAATCAGCGTAGTAGGACAGGCAGGCAATAATCTTTTGTACCGTGTTTGTATTGCGCCTTGAACATGCTCATTGTCAATTTGGATCCAAGCTAAAAGACGCACTCTGACTACATAAGGAGCAGAAAGACTTGTTGGCTTCCAGTGCATTTGTCTTTTTCTGCATCATGAAAAGCTAATTTCACTTCCTCTGTGACTCAAAGTAGATGCAGCTCTGTCTCACTTGGCGCAGAAGCATAGAATTATGGAGGAAGCTTGCTTCATGGGTTGTTTAAATCGAGGCCTAAATGCAACCTTTGACAAGTCTGTAGACTCTCTTTATGTGACATCTAGCTCTATTTAAAATGTTTTACTTCTAAGTTATTCTGTTCCCAAAAAAAAAAGGATTGACAGACTTGTTCAGATTGTCAACTCTCGATTAATGCATGACAAGGCTGCTAAAGGGATGTATAAAACACACAAGTGACATAAGAAATGTACATTTTTATCAAGACTAGACTAATGAACATCAAAATATGCTTGTGACATTCATGCACATGAAAAAGGACATTCAGACAAGAAATCATTTAAAAGAGGGTGTCTTGTGATGGACGTAATGTTCTTCATATTTGTAGCTTTCATTTCTGATTGAGTCGTACTCTAATGTTCGATGGCCTGGGTGGCCATGTGATGTTTCTCCTGAATTTTATCATATTAGAAACTGTTGCCTGTGCCCATCTTTTCCCCATGATAGTCTTGTCCATGTTGGGACACTAAAATATCCTCATTTACATGAATTCAGGCCAAGTAGGTTTTTGTTTCCTCATTGTAGCGGCAGTACAATATACTGAAGTGACCCTACATCTACCGCAAGTGTTAACTCTAGTTTCTTATTTACATGCAACATACCCACCTTGCTTGTTGCTTTTGTTTTGATGTCACTTGGTTACAGCTGAAAAGATTAACTGAGTAGTTGACGGACAGAAAAATTATTAATTTTCCAAGCAAAAATATTTTAAAAAATGCCTAATTCTCTGGTTTTAGCTTCTCACATGGGAGGAGTTGCTGCTTTTCTTTGTCATATATCATTGAAAACTGAATATCTTGAGGTTTTTGGACTGCTGGTTGAACAAAACAGGACATTTGAAGAAGTCACCTTGGGCTTGTGATTGGCAGTTTTTCACAATTATTTGAGGTTTCAGAAACGAATCATCAAAATAATCAGCAGATTAATCATTAATTAAAATAATCCTTAGTTGCAGCCCTATATTTGGTATCTTGAAGTTTTATCAGCTGCATGTATTTGTATCAGTTGCCATTTTCACTTGTTGCCATTTTGTTTATGCATATAAACTAACTTGAGACGGTGCTGAATGAAGGAAAAACAACTAACCCAATCAATTAGATGGTACAAGTTAGAAACTCATTTTAAAGCTGAAGTTTTTTATCTACTAGTTAATTGGCAGAAAATGAATTGGCAACTGTTTTGATAAACAAGTTAATCATTTCAGCCAAACACTTCCTAGCTCCTGCTTCTCAGTTGTGAGAATTTGTTGCTTTTCTTTCTTATGTGATAGTAAACAGAATATCTTTGAGTTTGGGAAGACATCAACTTGGGCTTAAGGGCAATGTTTATATTTATTTTCGGACATTTTATAGACTGAACAATGAGTCCACTAATCGAGAAAATAATTGGCAGATTAATCGATAATGAAAACAATTGTTAGTTGAAGACAAACTATTTTATAACCTTACAGTTGGGGTTCGTGGTGTTGACTGTAGTAAGTAGACTGGTTGTGGAGGAAAGATGGGTTCAGGCATTTCATTTTGAGACACACATTTCTAAGTGTAGTAGTGTGGCAGCTGAGGAGGCTATATATAGGTACAGCTCTGTTTTTGGTGAAAGTGGAAGAGGAAGACTCACTGCGCCACTCACATATAGAGTAAAACTCTTTCTGTAGTACCTGTTCATGCACCTAGCGAGCAGAAATAAATAGTAACCCATGTTCAATGTCATTGAATACACTGGGTATCTGCAGGTCTTGAAAAGTTCTAAAATGTTGAATTTTTTTTCCTCCAAAAGGCCTTAGAAGGTAATAAAATGTCTTAAATGCAATTTCCCAAAGTCTTAAAGGTAGGGTTTGGGATTCTAATCCAATACAATTTATCTAATTCAGCGAATATCTGCTCACGGTCCGCTTGCTGTCTGTTCTGTGTGTGCACTGAAAAAAAACTGTTTGTACACAGCCCTGGTTCTGTAAATGGGAAACAAACAAAGTGGCTCGGACCGAGCCACACAACACTATTCCAGGCATGATTTGTGTGTCAGGTAACATTCAATGACTTGCCCACAGACATTCAGCTTACTCTCTAGTTTGCCAAGATGTTGTTGTGATGTTAGCTATAGTAGCAGGAGAGTTGTGAGTATCGCTGTCTGGAGCTGGTGTGCTGCTCTGGGAAACCGTCTCGTCCTCTCTGGCTGTTAGCTTCGCAGCGGCGACTGTAGCGACAGTTTGCTAACCGACAACCTAGCTAACGTTAGTTACATTGCTTGCTGTGTTGTTGTTCGCTCTATATCATGGTATTTGTCATGGTATTGGATTTCTACAGAATCGCATACCCCACCTTTTTTAAATAGTTTCTCTTGCCTGGCGTAGGCAGTAATGTTACTTATAAAATCTTTTTGTTACTGATTGCAGGCTGCTTAATAAATCCATTCTAGGCCATATCGTCTTTACTGACTTTCCATCATACTTTGATACTTTGGATGGTATGAACTAGAACTAGATTAGTCGATTAATCAAGTAGTCGATTTTCAGAAATGTTTAATCCATAAACTGGAATTAAAAGTTCTTTTTTTTTTTTTTTTGAGGAAAAATATCAAACTTTCTCTGGTTTCTGCTTGTCCAGTGTGGGGATTTGTTACTTTTTGTCTAATTTTTATATCCTTTTGTAAACTGAATATTTTTAGGGTTTTGGCCTGTTGGTCAAACAGATTTCATAGACTAAACGATTCATCAAAAAATAATGGTCAGATTAGTCGATTTAAAAAAAATAGTTAGTTGCCGCCCTAGTATGATCATGAAATGGGAACTAAATTGCATTCTATGTGGTATTAAACAGGTCTGAATAAGTCTTATATTTAACTTGCAGAACCCAGTAGCCTTGCAATATGTATTAGCCTTGTGAAAGGTTGGAGGAAAGAGGTTTTGACGCGACTGTATGGTAATTTTTGTGGTCATAGTTTGCCGTTGTGGTGTTGTATTAAACTGCGTGTTATTCAGTTGTTTTTTTTTTTGTCCACCCCCATATACATACAACAGAGGACAAATGGTTATATAAACACATTTTCCTGCATGTAAAGCCTTCCGTACAACGTTAACACAACGCTCCAAAATGTATGCACAAATGCATGCACTTGATTTACTATTGAATTGCAATGCACTTGAAATGCTTTAGTGTGCTTGTGATCCATAATATAGAATTATACACACAATGTTGAGCTTGCAGAATAGCGTAGACCACTTGGTACACCTTTTGTTGCCATCAGTAACAAGGCCAGTAGGACAAAGTAGAGTGAATCATCAGATGATGATTTTAATAAATCGTGACAAAGTAAAGCAAATATGCATCAGATAACTTCTTATTTGAGACTGTATCATAAACATAATGATGTAGAAAAGCTGAATGATGTTATAAACCATTAGCTTGATTATTTGTATGATGATGGAGGAGGAGTGGGTAGTAGGGAACAGGGGAGGTGATTTGGGGCCCAAGCTAGATGAGGGCCTGTTAGGATGCGTGTTTTCAGGAAGGGATGGGGAGGGTCCCGATTGTCCGTGCTCTCGCGCTTCACTTGCTAACTGGAGCGTGTGGGTGCATGGAGTTCAAGAGGACCCCCGCAGTCCCTTAGCTGTCAGTTGACAAAAGCATTAAGCAGCCTCCTCCAACCTCCTTCAATACCACCAAATTATTTTAACTTCGTTTTATATATACATATTTTGCCTTTTGAGTATGCTCTCAATCTTTTGTGTGCTTTTGTCTTTTGTCTCAACTAAATTCAGAGCAAAGATCAGTACTGTATGTGTATCCGCGAGCATTTTGCAGACGCTCTTGTACAGAGTGATGCATGGCAGGCCAAAACAACAGATCAAGTAAGATTTTGACAGAGAGAGCAGGCATCACAGTGCCTCCACTCTCCTTCCATGTCAATGAGTAGTGTTGGTGTGTGAGATAGATTTGTCATTAAGAGTTTCAGGCATGAGGTCTTGAGCATGTATCTGTGCTGTTTTTAAACTGACGACTTAAGGGCTCAAGACATTGTTTCCTCTGTTTCCTGCAGCTTGTTATGCTACAATTTAAGACTCACAGGCACTACACTACACTATTGTGTTTGATACCTCTGTACATGCATGTGCAGATACTGTATGTAATGTGTATGTGAGTGAGATGCATGTGTGTGGCGTGCACTGTGTGTAACGGTAATCTCAGACTCTCTGTGTGGCACCCCTCCATATGGCCCTGCTGCTGTCTGTCTGAGAGGAGCTCGGTCTTTGTCTCGGTGTGAGGGGTGGGCGCCCTGTCTGTCTGGGTGGAGCTGGGGGCGGGCTGAAAGATAATTGGAGGTCATTGTTTCGCCAGCCCCTTGTTGACCCATGTAGGTCATAGCCCAGAGTTACGGATCAATCAAAGTGTGTATGTGGGTCTCTGAGGCCATTTCAGTGCATTCAAGCAGGGGTCACTGATGAGATAGCTTGCAACAAGCTTGGCGTTATGCCACGCACATTTATCTTCAAAATTTGACATTTAATGCAAAGATAAGCCCACACGCTCTCGCTGTCGCCACCTTTTGTTCACATTCAAAATATAATAATTGAAGCTTAATTATTTTTTGGCGTGGAATCCATGCATTTATTTCAAGACTGAGAGGATGAAATTGACTAATATTGTAATAATTCAACATTTAAAATGAAGAAAGTTAATGATTATTATGCAAAGTAGTGACTACTAGTGTCACAAATGTCAGTAAAAGCCCTTGTTAACTCTAAGATGGTGGTAATTCACAATTGCCATCTGTAAAATCAATACGTAAGTAACTATTATGGCATAATTCTGTACAATAACTTTTCTCTCTGCTCTCTCCAGGCCCGCCCGCCCCTCCTCCCTCTCTGTTTCAGCCTCCGCGGCGTCCCGGCCTCGGCACAGTGGGGAAACCCATCCGGCTCCTGGCCAACCACTTCCAGGTGCAGATTCCCAAGATTGATGTCTATCACTATGATATTGACATCAAGCCTGAGAAACGGCCTCGAAGGGTCAACAGGTAAATCTACTGACAGGTTTCAGCAGAAAATGCACAATTTTTTTTCAGTGGAGGTTTTGTCTTTGAAATACCAATTGCTAGCTATTGTAGCTATTATAACCACAGACTGTCCAAGGAGAAACTTGTCTCCTAGGGACAAGAAGTTTTAGATACTAGTAAATGGGGAAATGAGAAAAATAATCATTTTGTTTTATTGCAGTATGAAACTTATATAAATATTTTAATAAGTTACTGGCCTGCCTGTGTTTTTTTGCTTACCATCCTGTTACCCCTGTCGTCTAGGGAAGTGGTGGACACCATGGTGCGGCACTTCAAGATGCAGATCTTTGGAGACCGACAACCTGGCTACGACGGGAAGAGGAACATGTACACAGCACATCCACTGCCAATTGGGAGAGACAGGGTAGGTACTTCAAACATTTTACCCTTGTTCACAAAGGGAGAAATAACCTAAACCCAGTGATTTGTTTGTATTTTAGGCGGGAGGTGGCAGGTATGTAAAAGGTTTAGTGGATTAGGTTGAGTGTAAGTGGAAGGTTGCCTGCTGGATCAGCCTGGAAAATCTAGACCAGGATTGTGAGACCAGTACTATACAGTGTGTCTTCGGAGGTCTGTTTGAATAAGACCTCTAATGGAAGCTAGAACCCCAGTCACTTGAATGATCTTACATTTCTTTACCTGTTCTGTTTGTTGCATTCTGTGCAAAAATAATTTTGCTGTCAGGCATTTTAAATCATTTTTGATCCTCCATTGAAGTTATTTTTCAAATAATAATAATATTGCATTGTAGAGAGAACCTTACAGTGAGTATTGATATTTGACAGAAAGTGTGTGTGTGACTAAATTTAATTGGAACTGTTAAATGTGAAATCACGTTGTCTGCGTTTGGTCTGTTATGCCTGGGAATAAGAGGTTTACAATCAAGCAATAACATTTAATAATGAATACAGAAAACAATACTAGTTTCCTTGTTTACTTTAGCAGATTAAAATGGAAAAACCTTCCTTTTGTTTAAAAAAAAAAAAAAAAAAAAAAAAATCTGCATGCATGGCAAAAACTACTACTTTGCCCTTGGGTATTTATTGCCTATCTCTTCCCGTCACCTGTTCTGCAATCCATTTCCCTCCGCTCATCTTTTGTTTCTGTCGCTCTCTTTGTCTTTTTCCCCTCCCTCTGTGTCCTGTCCTCCTCTCTCTCTCCATCCTTAGGTGGACCTGGAGGTGACTCTGCCGGGTGAGGGGAAAGATCAGACGTTCAAGGTGTCTTTGCAGTGGGTGTCTGTGGTCAGTCTTCAGATGCTGCTGGAAGCCCTTTCGGGTCACCTTAACGAGGTTCCTGAAGACTCCGTTCAGGCTCTGGATGTCATCACACGGCATCTGCCTTCCATGAGGTACTGACACTCATCCCCTCAGTCTTTTCACAAACACACCATCCCATATCTTCTGCACATCTGTTGACAGAATTATTGTTTTTCATCTTTTGTCTGTATTACTTAATTTCCTGCTGTCCTGTGTCATCCTGATCAAATCATATTACACAATATAATTGCTGTTTGGTGCCTTGCTTTAGATACATTTTCATGGAATTGATTACCCAACAGCAGCTTTTGTGCACAACACTGTAACAACTAAACCGCAGGGTCCATCTCATGTTTGTGTCATAGCAAACATAAAATTAGTCTCAAGTGGTTCTCCTTTGCTTATGCTGTCTAATCTGATTCAGAGACAAAAATGTAGTTTGAGTTACAGCTGTGTTTTGTGTATGTGTCCATAAAAATATTTACTTTTAGCTGTTGAACCCAAATATTTGACATAATAAACTGACTAATTTTGAATTTTGTCCATTATTCATCTTCTGTGTTCTTTGTACACAGGTATACCCCTGTAGGGCGTTCGTTTTTCTCCCCTCCGGAGGGTTATTACCATCCTCTGGGTGGAGGCAGGGAGGTGTGGTTTGGTTTCCATCAGTCTGTCCGTCCTGCCATGTGGAACATGATGCTCAACATCGATGGTAAGACCTGAGTGGAGGTAATCGGTTTTAGCTGTGATTTTAAATTTGCTTTGACTACATTCATTTGTTATAATTGATATATGACTATACCTGTTGTACAGTATTCTGTATCAGGCTGAAATTAATGATGTGGGTGTTAACTGACTGTTATAAAGAATGTTATCATTTCTTAATGCTCTACCCAGCAAGATTGAATGTATTTGTATGCACACAATCACTGATGATCAGCAATTGATTGTGTGAAAACCCCCCACCAAATTTCTGTTTTTTCCCACCATCAGCTACTGCTTCCTTCTATGCCTAGAGTGTAACAGATGTTTACAAATTTACCACTAAACATATCTACCGCCTTTTATGGTCCACATGGTTACATACATAAGGGAAACAGACAGGTACTTGAATGCAATTCAGCTACATCTCAACTAAGGAGGTGTAATCAGGACATCCAGAGCCTAAAATTTAGTTTTCTGTGACAGAGCTATTAGCCTCGCAATTGTTGATTGTTGATCATAGCTGTGATAACTTTCCAGAGTTGTCAAATCCCACCCTTGTACTATAATATTATATACCATACAGTGTTATGGCATCTGATAAGCCTTTAAACTCATATCTATTACACAAATATATCCTCCCGGATTGTAATCCATTGTTTCTTTTACACCTGAAACATGCCCCCAACAATGCATCCCCTAAATATTTTTTATTTTATTTAAAAAAAATAATAATCTGATCTCAACACCAGTTAAGTCAGTTGAAATTGTAAAACTCAGTATTTCACAAGTCATTTAGGCACTAAAGCAGTTCCTGAATCTGTTGAGAATGAAGGGGTAGTTGAGATGTCATCTTAACACCAAGACCAAGAACACTGTGTTTTTCTGTAGGAGTAAGACAAGGACTTATTGTAATAAAATACTTTATAAACACAGGTCCTGATGTGTTAACTGGACTGAGATGGTTTGCTTACTTGATAGTATGTTTGTTTATATCCACTCTGTCATATTGAGGAGACCAAGTCATTTTTGTGGAAAGATATTTAGCAGTTCATAGCCACTGCTGATGAGATCAGGACGTTCATTTAGTCTGCAAGAAGGTGCTTTAACGCTCCCTTTGTTACTTCCCCAATTGTACAGTTTGGCCAGACTCTGCCTGTGATCTACAGTGTCATGGAGTCATTGGCTTGCTTGTTGTTATTGATTTATGGGACTGACTTGGTGAATATTGTCATATCTGTTCTACCCCTCAGTGTCAGCCACAGCTTTCTACCGCGCTCAGCCTGTGATAGAGTTCATGTGCGAGGTGCTAGATATACAGAACATCAACGAACAGACCAAACCTCTGACAGACTCGCAGCGTGTCAAATTCACCAAGGAAATAAGAGGTGAGCAACAGTGCACACACAATATGCTGACATTTACCAACAAGGAAAGGAGGGCTAGCATTAACAGACATATAGACATTATATACACAAGGTCTGTGACTCACTGTGGATCAAATTCACCACAGAGATTACAGTAAGGTGTGCGCCTGCAAGGCACATGCATGTTTGTTTTTTATGCAGTGTGTATGAACTAAAGTAGGTGCACCCACTCCTGACACATAATCAAGCTGTATACCCACTACACATGCAGTACATACTGCTTAACCTATGCCAATGCTGAACACTTGCTCTTAACCTCAGGGTAAAGATTGTGTTTCTGCCTTTGAACAGAAACTAGGCAGTCTCAAATCAGAAAATATGTCCATGAGATTCACACAAGTATTCATAAAATATCTCCTGAATAAAGCTGTGCTTTTATTCATAACTCAGATTATTATTATTTTTTTAATGCAGTGCTCTTCCAGTCAGCTCCAGTCTGTGTGTCTTGACTTCTGTTAATGTACATACACAAAGAACCACCAAATAACCTTGCAGGAGCTGTTGGCATTTTTTTAACTTTGATGTCATTTTGAACCAGAAAGTGTGCATAATTTCTTGGGCAGACGCTTGTAAGCTCTCCATTCTCCTTTTTGGTTTGTGTTCTGAGCCAAGTTGTGACAAATGTGTAAAGGGAAACTGCAAAGAGCTGAAACACCCTGTTGACAATTGGCTGCCTTGTCAGCATTTTAATCTTTATCATGGCCTGAAAATGACTAGAAGAGGAACAGAAGAGTACAATTCCAACCGAATAAAATTTAATGATATCAAAATATTTCAAATTGCAGTTTGTGGTTAAATGGTACTGCTTCTTCACATGATTCTGTAATCATTCTTTCTTGTATGTCTTTAAACAGGCTTGAAAGTTGAGGTCACACACTGTGGTCAAATGAAGAGGAAGTACCGTGTGTGCAATGTAACTCGCCGACCTGCCAGCCACCAAACGTAAGTGCCATTCCTACACTCACTCACTCTCATGTCAGCAAGATCATCATTGTATGTGTTGTCCACTGTACCAACAAGTCATTATATAACATTATAAGACCTTGTAAATAGACAATTAATGCAACTTTGGTCACATTTTCCTTTTTTGTCTTTTTGTTTTACATACTCGTGGACTTCTGCGTACTTTGTCCACATTTTCCATTGATTCACAGGTTCCCCTTACAGCTTGAGAACGGCCAAGCCATGGAGTGCACAGTAGCTCAGTATTTCAAACAGAAGTACAATCTGCAGCTCAAGTATCCACATTTACCGTGCCTGCAAGTAGGGCAGGAACAGAAGCACACCTACCTTCCCCTAGAGGTGAGAAAGAGGCTGTTTTGATGCTTAAATCTCATTATTTTAGTTTAGACAAAAATGCCTTTCTTCCCCAATGGTAACATTCTCCCTTTTTACTTTCCTGCTGTTGTTGCTCTTATCTGATTGATTTTGTTTAATTAATGGAATGTTTCTTCCTGTTCTGTAGGTCTGTAACATAGTAGCAGGCCAGCGCTGTATCAAGAAACTGACAGACAACCAGACATCCACCATGATCAAAGCTACAGCTCGCTCGGCCCCCGACAGACAGGAAGAGATCAGCAGACTGGTGAGTGCTGTTTCCCTCTTGGGGTGGGAGTAAGAAAAGCAACTCCAACTGCTGGCATTTGGTTTGTTTTTCTCTAAGGACTAGTAGTTTTCTAGTTGTAGCCACATATATGAACTTACTTAAATGCTGAACAAGAGAGAATTCGATGATACAAATACAACTCATCATTACAACTTTTTTATGTTAGTTATTTCTCATTCCTCAATACCATTTTTGTCTCATTCTTTTCTTTACAATTCTGATTTCTTCACCTGCAACCATCCTCCAACGCCTTCCCTTTACTTTCTCCTTCTTTCCCAGGTCAAAAGTAACAGCATGGTCGGGGGCCCGGACCCTTATCTGAAGGAATTTGGCATTGTGGTGCACAATGACATGACAGAAGTGACAGGACGTGTTCTCCCAGCACCCATGCTGCAGTATGGGGGCCGGGTGAGTACAGACACAGGGAGGGACTGTGGCAGGGTGAGTACTGGGAAAGGGCTACACTCTGGGGGCGCAAGCCTGACTGGGAACGCACAGGGTGGGGGGCATCACAGAGAGAATGCTGGGGCATGGGGGAAGATCCAGGTTTGCAGAGGTCACTCATCGGAAGGGTGAGCGATTTTATAATTTGATTTGATTTTTGACAATTGAATAGGCTACACTTTGTCACTCATTGATTGAACAGTGGATTTCTGAGCAAATGTGAGTGATGAATATTGAAATACTTTGTTAAAAAATAGCTACTATTTGAGCTTATGTTTTTTTCTCTAAATGGTATAGAGTTGCAAAGTGTGAGGGGCTATTTCTGGTGCCATTTTTTTTTCTGGAAGAAAAGTCCCATTCATTTTCTCCATAGACAGCACTTCTACGGCTTATATGGACATCAAATTCCCCAGTTGAATCATCAGTACAAAAGATGAACAACTGTGTTAGAAAAAATCTGGTTGCTTTAAAAAGAAGTTGCAAGTACAGGCCAGTGTACATAAAAATGATAGGTGAGAAGTTAACTAGGACTCTTAGAAAGTTTCTTAGAAAGAAAGTTGTAATAATTAAAACCGGTGGCCATAACATAAACTATAGGATTGTTACATCATCCCGACAGTCCCATGTTTCTATGTTGAGTAAAATTAAAAGAAACATTTCAAATGGGAATACAGAATAATGATAAATACCTACAGAACCAGCAGCTCCTCTATTTTGCAACTCTATATATTGTATATGAACCAGTCGATTAATTGGTCCTGCAAGTTTAACTGCTGCTATTAATTCAGGTGGTGACTAGATACAGTATTCAACTTAAATATATGCAGACCTGTAAGACCTGGAACTTGTCCTGTGTTATAATCCTGTGGTGCATCTCTGTAGTCTGTTAAGTGCATCTCTTTAAATTCTCATTGCCTTCACTGACACAACTTCTAAGTATGTAAATATTATGGTGCATGTAGATGATACTATTTCACCTATTGCATTCAGTAGTTCTGTGTAAGTGGAGGAATGGAGATGAGGAGCAAGTCACTGTAGACTGCTGAGATTCACCCACTGAATCTCAAATCAGCCATTTAGAGAGATCTGATTGGATGGTGCATGCAGAAGATAAAAGTAAACATTTTTGAACAGACCTGTATGGATCTGAAAGGCAATCATTTGCATCCAACTTGTCAACATAAGACACAACTGGGAGCATTTCTTTATTTTTATTTATTTACAGAAATAGCCCTTACTCCTACATTACTGCCTGGTTGTCAGGCGTGAGAGGCTGAATTGGGATTCAAGGATTGTGTGTAAGGGGGTAAGAATGGATGTGCTGCCAATAGGAGGAGGATAAGACTCGTAGCCACCCAGCATTAACGTAAAACCTGTCTGAAAAATTCACTTTTAAAGCCTGTGGAGTGAATGTGACTTAATCTTCCATCTGAAAATGAAAAGGTTATTATAAATACTACAGGTGCTGGAATATAACACCCCATTCTGAGGCTGCATTCATTGATTCTGCTAAGATAAGGTGAAACTTGAATGATCCCTGTGGGGAAATTGGTTCAGTGCATGAGCCAGCTTTCCCCTTTATACTCTCTGCTTCATTTACAATTGTTCTTCACAGAATTACAGCAGAAGAAAATGCTCTTATGTACCAGTGCCAAGCTTAAATCCCTTTATTGGCTGCCTGAACTATACGTTGGTTAATTTAGCCAAGATCCTATCAAAACACTCTCTTTCTGGCTTGGCCACTTGCCTGCTGGGATATCGAGTCTAATCGGCTTCCAGTGAAATGCCCTTACATGTGGACTGAAAGCTTTTCCCATTTCTGTGATTACTTGGTATGAATGAAATACACTCGCCTTTCATTTTAAAATGGCATGCTAATGTTGGTGGACATACAATTGCATCAAAATATTCACAGAAACAAAAATGAATACTCCCCAAAGTGACTGTATGTGCAACATGTGAGATGGGAAAAGCAGCAGTCTATTTCCTGTGTAACACTGAAGTTTTTATATTATTGATGACAACCTGCGATCATTTATCAGGTAGTTTTAAATCCTGAAACTTTGATCATGTTGAAGATTTTTTTATAATGAGATGGAGAAGCTCTTGACTTTTCTTGGCATACCACTCTCAAGTAGTTCATTGTGGTCACTTGTTTTGGAGAATAAAAGCTCTTAATGGCCTCTGGCAAATCTTGTTAACATAATTGAAAGCCACTGCCCTTTGAATTTGTATTCACAACCTCACTTGAAGTCGGAGCACTCACCTAATGATGTGTCTTTGAATAGATACACTGCTTTTGTTCGCTGTTCATGTCAGATATCCTGATATGGCAAGCTATAAAACCAGAATATTTATGTTCAATAAAAAAAAAAACTGAGCATTTCTCTCCAAAATGTATCTCACAATGCTTAGCATAGACTGTGTATGCCTTGTGCAGATTAATACTTTATGGACCGTATACCATACACAGAATATCATTATACAGAAAAAATTGGTATGAATGTATAAAACCACTTTGAAGCCTTTCAGTGTGCGAAGAATATTTTGATCTGTCAAGTCTAGCTAACAATGTACGATGTCTGTAGGCCAGCTGGGTGGGCATTGAATGCATTGTGTTTGTCTGTATATGGTAGGAAAATCAAAACATGGGCTGGGCTGTAGTACCTTTTGTATTGGTTCATCCAACCGGGGGGTTGACTAAGAGAGTAGGGACTCTCTCCACAGAATAAAACCGTTGCCACGCCCAACCAGGGCGTGTGGGACATGAGAGGGAAGCAGTTCTACGCTGGCATTGAGATCAAGGTCTGGGCTGTAGCCTGCTTCGCTCCACAGAAACAGTGTCGGGAGGACCTGCTCAAGTGAGTCATGGCATCAGCTGTTGTGTTTGGCTTTATAATGAGGCTTGTCCCAGAAATGTACCTGGGAAGGGGAAGTGAATGCAAATGCTGATTGTTTTCTTTTAGGCCATGCTAGCAGCGTGACTCTATGGATGGCAATGTCTGTTGGTCAGCCGCTCCACCACTTTGGTCCCGACTAAATAATCTTCCAACAAGCATTCGATGTATTGGCACAAAATTTTGTACTAACATTCATGGTTGTCAGATGATGTATCATAATGACTTTGGTGATCCCTTGACTTTTCCTCTAGCACCACCATGAGGTTGACATTTGTGGTTTTGAGTGAAATGAAACTATGAAATGAAACTATTGAATGGATTGTCATGGCATTCATGTACCCCTCAGCACATCATTGCTTTGAGCTAAATGCTAAGCACAGTCTCACAAAGCCGCTAGTGTACCTGCAGTTATAATGGTCTTGCAAACATTTAGTAAATCTATTTCTCCCTGGTACATTGAATTATATTAGATGTTGTGTGCCTATGCTTATACTGCTAATTTCTGATGAGCATTTAATGCTTTTCAATAGGAGCTTCACTGACCAGCTTCGAAAGATCTCCAAGGATGCTGGGATGCCCATTCAAGGCCAGCCATGTTTCTGTAAATACGCCCAAGGAGCTGACAGTGTGGAGCCCATGTTCAAACACCTCAAGATGTCTTACGTAGGTCTGCAGCTGATTGTGGTCATCCTGCCTGGTAAAACACCAGTCTATGGTAAGAAATTGAAATTCATAATTTAGCTTCTTAGTGAATGAGGAAAAGGTAATAGCTTTTTAGGTATGAGGGTAGAACAAAGGGAGAGGGTCACATATGTAGGAATTCAACTTTAAATGTTTTGATTCTACAGGTAAATTTTTGTGAGATTGATATTGGTCATCTGTTTTCGTCCACAGCTGAGGTAAAGCGGGTGGGTGATACTCTCCTCGGCATGGCAACCCAGTGTGTGCAGGTGAAGAACGTAGTGAAGACATCTCCTCAGACCCTCTCCAACCTGTGCCTCAAGATCAACGCCAAGCTGGGAGGCATCAACAACGTCCTGGTGCCTCATCAGAGGTCAGCATGGATTTTGTAATTTCTTCTTTGCAGTCCAGATGGGAGTGTGGAATGCTTCTTGACTTTGAATGTTGTAGACTGGTCAGATGCTTTCTCAATACAAATAGCCCCCGGTAATCATGTGGTAAAGAGCAACCCAAGTTGTAGTAAAAATCTGCATAATTTTCATATAAATTTTGCTGTTCTTGGCATTTTTTTCGTCTGGTTCTTAAATTCTGAGAATCTTTTTAACTTTGTATAATGATATTTGGATCTTTTTATCGCGCATAATTTTCTTCATAGTCGCACTGTCCTTTATTTTAGAAGATGAAGAAGAAATATGATGTGCAGGCTGTGATGCAAAGTCTCTTTTCTTTCTTTTGTGTGTCCTGTTCGTGGTTCAGGCCCTCTGTGTTCCAGCAACCTGTCATCTTCCTGGGTGCGGATGTCACACATCCTCCAGCAGGTGATGGGAAGAAACCTTCCATCGCGGCGGTGGTGGGCAGCATGGACGGCCACCCCAGCCGTTACTGCGCCACGGTGCGAGTCCAGACGTCTCGACAAGACATGTCCCAGGTAACAACATTCTATGTGTACTTATTAGTGAAAGTGACATTTGGGTTTTCACACCATTTGATAAACTGTTAATTTGTACTCGTATTAATTGAGAAATTCCTTTTTAATGCCAGTCTGTTTATATCCACGTTTCAATGCATCACTTTGGCATGATCCAGTCTGCAATATATAATATTACCAGATGTCAGTTTTAGACTGTTTATGGATATATCGCTCCCATTGAAGTCTGATAGAATTTTTAAGTTCCCTCCTTCTTTTTGAGTCTAAATCAGTTGTTATTTTCTCTTTAGGAGCAGCTCTTCAGTCAGGAGGTAATCCAAGACTTGACCAACATGGTGCGGGAGCTTCTCATCCAGTTTTACAAGTCCACACGCTTCAAGCCTACACGAATCATCTATTATCGTGGCGGCGTGTCTGAGGGACAAATGAAACAGGTGAGAGATTAGCAGTATTTGGCAGAGTTTTACTCTTTTATTTTCATGCTTATCTTGAGCTTATTTTTGCCATTACTAGGCAGGAATGGCAGCTGTGATTCATTATGAGAGGAGGTTGTCAAAACCTTAATTTTAAAGATGACACGCCGCTTCAGTCCAAAATGGCCGCAAACCAAATGCCATCAGAATAAATTAAAATATGAAATAAACACAGAAAAATTATATGCAGTTGTACTATATCAAGACATGTTGCATAGGATACCTTTCAAATATGTGTGTCTTTTTGTATTTTCAGGTAGCGTGGCCAGAGCTGATAGCCATCAGGAAGGCCTGTATCAGTCTGGAGGAGGATTACAGGCCGGGCATTACCTACATTGTGGTTCAGAAACGTCACCACACTCGTCTTTTCTGCTCTGACAAAGCTGAGAGGGTCAGTTCACTCTACTACAATGTGGGGTATTGAATTGTTTTCTATTGTACAGTCTTTAACTATAATCTAATTGATCAACCCTTGCAGGTTGGGAAGAGCGGTAACGTCCCAGCAGGTACCACAGTGGACAGCACCATCACACACCCGTCCGAATTCGACTTTTACCTGTGCAGCCATGCTGGGATTCAGGTGAGGGATACACGCTCATACACATGTCAACTTTGCATTGTGTCCAGATCACTCCAGTTCTCCAAGTCTCTTTTGCAGTTTTGAAATGGTGTGTGTTTCAGTGGAAATTGTCTTTACGGGTATGGCAATTTTGCTCTGTGGTTACCACGGTAATGATGCTTAATGACAATAAACGGCATGATTTGGATGCTTGACCCATCAGATGGTTTGGCTGTTATTTAAAGTGATACACTGCCCACAAACTATCTTTTCAGTATAAAACACTTCTCCCCTGTAAATTTAGAAGATGTAAAAAGTGGAAACAGACACTTGCAGTGGTTAGTGCTTCTTGCTCTTCAATTGGTCAGGAGAACTGCTCTGTCTTAGCTCACTTACTGGTGAGCCTGATGCTGCACTTCTATAAACATAAGAACAAACAAGAATTCTGTATACAAATAGAAATTAAGACCATACCTGCCAACATTTAGGTTTCAAAATTAGAAATTGGATGTAGTGTATGGATTGTGTGTGTGTGTGTGTGTGTGTGTGTGTGTGTGTGTGTGTGTGTGTGTGTAGATGTGTTTCATAGACGATCTGGCAACTTGGGTGACGTCAGACAAACATCTAAGACTTGGATCCGTGTATTCATAATAGAGTTTGAGGTCCATGCAAATTACGGTCGTTTCCCGAGAGAAACAACAAAACGGGAGGTAGCAGAGAGATGGCCTTGAAATATGGGAAAAATGGAAGTGTTGGCAGGTATAGTTAAGACCAACAAACATGCCTGTGGCAGGTTTGTCAGTTTTGCCAATGAGTAAGCTATTATAGGGTGCAAACCATTGTACCTGCTCACAATCTTCATACAATTGTTTGAGTTTTGAGAGCAGTGTATTTAGCTAGTGTGGTGTTCTGAAGAGAGTGAATTAAAACATTTAATTATGTACTGTATCTGAGAAGAACCACAGTGGGGGTCTAATGCTAAAAAATGAAAAGCTCAGGTTTTTTGTATCACCAAGTAAATATAGTGCACATTACATGAAATAATCAGCAAAGTATTGACATAACATGTTATGTTCCGTCTTCCCTCAGGGAACCAGTCGTCCCTCCCACTACCACGTCCTGTGGGATGACAACTGTTTCACTGCCGATGAACTGCAGCTCCTCACCTACCAGCTGTGCCACACCTATGTCCGCTGCACGCGCTCCGTCTCCATCCCAGCACCAGCCTACTACGCCAGGCTAGTGGCTTTCCGAGCCCGCTATCACCTGGTGGACAAAGACCATGACAGGTGAGGCAGCCCTGGATATCTGTGGTTCCAGTTCAAGAAAGATAATTAGCTCATATCTGGCTGTGCCGGAGCTAGATCAAACCCAGAGGGATAACGCATCTGTCACTGGCCCGAATCGATAGTTAGTTAAAATGATGTTTTTGGCAATTGTTACTTCATTGGAAAGATTACAGTAGAGAGGCAGACAGAAAACTAGAGGAGAGAGAGAGGGGCATGACATGCAACAAGGGGGGGTGGTTTGGTTGTGTATGTTGTAGATATCATCCTGTCTATCACTTTTTAAAACAAATGTTATAAAGTGCTTTGCAGAAACAAAAAGAATAATGTCAAAAATATGTGCATAATCAATGAGACTGGAGAGAAAGCTCTCTGGATTGACCCTAGGCCAGTAGAGGGCCATGTGTTTCCAGAAGCAAGAGACTCAACCACTTACCTACCAGAACACCGCTCCTGGTTCTTGTTTTCATCCCTGTACTCTCTATTTCCTGCATTTTTGTGATGTGATATTCCTGACAGTCAACGTAAACCCTACCTTTTTTCTGTCTTGCAGTGCTGAAGGCAGCCACGTGTCGGGCCAGAGTAACGGCCGGGACCCCCAGGCATTGGCCAAGGCAGTTCAGATCCACTATGATACCCAGCACACCATGTACTTCGCCTGAGCTAGCGAGCACGTCAGCCAGTCCACCTGCGGATTCGCTTTCTTTCTGTCTTTTTATCTCTTATTTGCCAGTCTCTCTCTTCTTCTCCAACTTCATCTCTTTCTCCTTGTAGTCTGTCTCTTTCTCTTCACACTCACTCTACATTTTCTGAATCTGCACCAAAGCGGCTCTTGGATGGGGGAATCTGCTGTGTCCCTATGCCCAGCAGGTTTTTGTTTCAAGGAACAATTTCCAACCAGCGTTCCCAATCGAGCCGCCTTTCAAACCAGCAATCCAGCACTGCGAACCTTGAGGGATTCCAGTGCACAAAAGAAAAAAACGAAATAACAAAAACAAAACCATACACACACATACTACAAGTTGAGCCATTATTTTGAGTTCGTTTTTTCTATTTGAATGTCTGCACTCTTGTGTTTTGTAAGATACACTGAGCAAGGGAGTGGATTGACACAATCTGTGTCAGCACAGCTCTTTAGCTCTCCCAGCTAAGCAGGACTCTTATCTACTTTTACCTCAAAGCCCCTTTGGGCAAAATCTGTCACAAGGTCTTGGGTTTATTGGGTGGTGGGGAGGGAACTCTACAGGAAAAGAGATGGAGGGGAGTCGACCTTTTGAGAATGATATATATATATATATATATATAAATATATATATATTTTTCCTTTTTATGAGCGTGTGTTTTAACTTTTCTCCTTTACGGTCTTTTACAAGCGAGGTGACCTGGGTGTCATGCCCATTACTACTTTACTCCCATCTTAGCGAATACGCAAGTCTGTGTGTGTGTGTGTGTGTGTGTGTGTGTGTGTGTGTGTGTGTGAGCATCTCTGTATATACATGTACTGCTGTATGAGAGTGTGTTTGTGTGTGCATGTGTGTTTCATGGCAGGCCACTGAATTGTAAAGGGAAATCAAGGAGATAACTGCTGTAAATGCCTCAGATTTGTTTTTATATTCACACATACAGTACATATAAGCATATATTTACATCTATAGAGCAACTTTGAGACATATGACTTAAACAGGCCTCATCGAGGCTGCT
The DNA here is from genome assembly GCF_020085105.1 of Siniperca chuatsi. NCBI lineage: Eukaryota > Metazoa > Chordata > Actinopteri > Centrarchiformes > Sinipercidae > Siniperca > Siniperca chuatsi. The sequence goes on from NC_058058.1 coordinate 8,342,258, forward strand.
GTGGGTATTTGTAGCAGTCCTGGGTCACTTGTTAATTGAAATGCTTTGAATTACATTTGGACGTCTGTTAGCATTCTGCTAGTGCAAGATGGGTGGGATTTGCACCTTTGGGAGCCAGCTGCTCCTTTGTGCCTCAAAACACCATTGAATCCAAGGAAAAGTAACTTGATCCATTTCAAGTAGTAAGTGAAGTCAGGTCTGACGTGTAGCAGTAGTAACCGTGGTCTGGCCTGTGACTGGCTCAGCATTGGGACCTGTTGAATGGCTGAAGGCATTAAACACAGAGTATGGTCTTATCAGCCTTGCTTTCTGTGTGAAAAGCAGGGTGTTATTTTTCTTTGGACCTGATTATCTGAAAGATTATATGATGACACTGCTGGACGTTGCTTTTCTTTTTTCTTTTTGTAGTAGTTTGAAGAGCCGGAAACCAACGTAGTTTTTTGAGGTCTCCTTTGCTAATACTGGCCAATTCATTGCACTGACCCGGGACGCTAGGCAAGCAACAGAGGGCACTCTCAATCTCTCTTACCTTTATGCATTTATACATACGAATCAACAAAGCAGATTTGTAAAAGTTTAATATAAGATGTTTTGTGGTTATCTGAAAAACTGTTGTTTAGAATTAGTAGTTTACCATTGATGTTGTTGTTGTTGTTATCGTTGTTGTCAATGTTGTTAATATTGTGATGAAATTTTAAGGTTGGCAGCAAAGCCAGTTATATAGTTACTAGTGCGACTTCAGGAATAGACTTCAGTTGTTGAGCTGCAGGTTAAGGGGTAGAGCTTTGGGTTGGCCTTTTTTTTTTTGTAGCATTCAGGTTAATGATGAGAAGAAGTAGGCCCCAGGATGGATGAATTCATGCTTCGTCTGTAGGTTCTGATGTGAGTAAAATTTTGCGGCAGATTTGAGGTATTGTGTAGCACTCCGACTAGTAAAACAGATCTGCCGCTGTGTACATCGCTCAGCTGGTATCGGTTGGTTTTGATCAGACAGATGGAGACAATCAGGGATTGTAATCAGAGTGAACCTAGGCTGAAGGATTTGTTAAAGCGGTTTGCGATAGGCAATGAGTTAAATTTTTTACTTTTTAAAAAAAGGTTTCTATTATTCTGTGTGTATTTGAAGTATACCCATCTTAAAGTCTCTGCTATTTGACGGTGTTTGTTTCATATTTTTATGCATTTTTAACACTGCATTAAATGAATTGACAATAAGCATAAGCACTGCCCTTGGACCCCCTGTACAAACACTCAGCAAACTGTTACCATGGAAACCGTAGTGACATCAGTGAGGTGCTGTGGTGACAGTTACACAAGTGGTGCCCCCTGGTGTTGCGATTGGATAAAGATGTAGGACAGGAGGGTTTGGAGAAACGGTCGACGTGCACGCCTCATCAGGGGGGGACAGCTCAGTGAAAGCCCTTTTGTAATAAACCACCCGTAAAGCAGCAGGTTTACTATGAATGAGTTTGAGCACCTGCCTGTTGAAGGCGTGGGCGTTGGCATCGGCTAGGTGCAGAGAAGCGGGAAATGAGGAGGCCTAGTGGTGGGGGGGATTGGGAGGGTGTTGTCCAGGCATTGCATGCAATAAGTTTTACTCTTTGTTTTAAAGGGGGCAGATCAGTTTTTAAAACGTGCACTAGTTTTACCAAGCCAAGAGGGCTGTGATTGAATATTCATCTGGCATCTCTAATGGGGTATGATTTGATGTTTTATATCCTTCAGAATTTTTGATCATTAAACTCCAGTCAGATAAATGATCACTCCCTGTTTGTAACATGACATTGCAAAGCAATATTAACCCAGTTCTAGTTTTCAAATGTGGAAAAACAAAGCTATAATTCTACTCATTGTGGTTGTTGGTCTACTCTCGCAATTGTCTGTACTTTTTTATTTTTTTTACTTTTAGTTTATTTGATTTGCTTGTATCAATCAGTGGGAATGTGCATTTGGTGAAATAGTTAAGTAGGCTTTAGACAATTTTCTTTAAAGTAACAAAATGTAGACTTTGCTCGCCTGCATGCCAGAGTATTGCCCTTTTTAAAAAAGAAAAAAACCTTTTTCGAATCATATTTATTATGAGAAAGAAAAAAATATAAGCGTTTTTTTGTGGGTAAATGTTTATCAATTTAGTGGGACTGTTTTAGGCTAGCAATATTTGTCCAATCTCTTTTAAGATGCATTTTAAAGATTCCTACACAAATGTCAATAATTTGGGAGGTACAAGCTGTTTTTTGAGGCGAGGGGGCCAGCTCTTTGCGTCGTGTTCAAATTCAAACGAGGTACTTTCTTCAAACGTGGACCCGTTAAAGACCGAACCCCTCTCCTCTTTGCCAGGTTACTGTAGCGAGCATCCATTTGGTCTCCTTGTTCCTGGTTTGTACCTGTGGCCACACCTCTTAGTGGGGTCTCTCCTGTCTCCATGGCAACTCTGCTGACCCCTCACAAATGCACTTCCTCTTTGTGAAGGGGTCCCCATGGCATCAACGGAGCAGGATTACCTCTTTTTAACCTTTTTAAAAAAAGATTAATTCTTTCTGTGCCCCGATAGAAAGAGAGCATGAATTATTTTTAAATTCCTCTCACTTTGATATATTGTTATATCTTAATGGATTTGTAATTTGACATTGTGTATTGTGTGTTTTTATTTCCCATTTTTGGTTCCTTATTTTGGGGTTTGTTATAGCTATGCTCTGTTTCTTTTTTCTTTTTTTTCTGCTAGTGGTCTCTGAAGCTGTGTGTGATTGTCTAATAGCAATAGAATCATAGAATTGGAACATTCCAATTCCGTGAATGGAACATTCCAATTCTATGAATGAACTGAGCCCTTTCTGGGGCGAGGCATGTTGTAGCTCCGCCCCCAGCAGAGGACCATTCACTCGCTGTTATTGCTATTATGTGACATGTTCAAAAACTTTTTTCTTTTTTTTTTTCTTTTTTAGCCTGCAGGGAATTCTTGTGTTAATGTGCAAAGTAATAAATTGGTATTTTATGCCTATAAACATAGCTGGTTTGTTCTCGTCATTTATGACAGATGGCATTTTATGCTATTAAAAAGGGGCTCTTATGGGCATATAAGCTAGTTGACCAATTATCACCAATGTCTCAATGTGCATGTATTTTGTCACTAGATGGCATCCTATGCCAAGGTAAATGGGATCACATGATTACTGAGAACAGTAAAACATTAATGATCTATCCATTTCCTCACCTTGATGGTCAGAACTGCGGAGTTAGGCATGAAGATATCAAAGCACCTTGCTGATGCTTTTTTTTTTTCACAAGTTATTGTCTTGCAGACCATGCTAACCAATGAAGATGCAGTCATACTGAACTATCTTTAAGTGATCCCATGTCAAGAACAGCTAAGAACTGATACTAAATACAAAGTCCAGTCACTTTTATCTTTACACTGAGACAGCGTATGGGCCTGAGAATCTATGGGCTTTACTACAAGTACACTAGAACATTAAAAGGTTTATCGTATACTATAGCTCAAGGCCTAACCTAGACATGAAAAACATGAAAATGTATTAATGTAACTGGTACCCAGTGTAGCAGCTTGAACTGTAAATATGAAAAAAATCTGTTATCTGTGACTGTCGCAGGCCTGTAATAAGACCATGGCCTACCTGCCAGTCTACCTCCCTGTGCGTACTCTGCCCGTGCACTCATTGAACATGAAAATGTGTTTTGGGGGAGTGATTCTGGTGGATACTTTAAAATCTAGCTAGTGCTACTTTCTCCAACGTTAGCTAACCTAGCTTTAATACACAGAAAAAGTGATTCACACAACATAATGTATTATAAAACAGCTAAATAAAAGAGCAAATGGCTAAAAATGAGCATTTGATTGACAGCTCTGTCAAGTTTTATTAATGATCAAAATGTTCTCAATATCAGTACAAACAAACTTTTGCTGGTGGCTGAGCTTCTATTGAGGTATTCACAAAGCAGGATTAATTAAATCCATTAAAAAACGGTGGTATTTTATCTCGCATTTGTCTGTAAATGTGTTACTAAATGTTTCTAATTTAAATTAGATTTAACATTCAATTTTTTTTATTTTTTTTAGAAAAACATTTTAAAACATGACTTCTCACTCAATATTCCACTTTTCACGGTAAGTTTGGATACAGTGCTGTTGTGTTGGCAGCACCTCCCTCCCTTCCTAGTGCCTCAGGTAAAAGAGGTCGTGCAGTCAGCTGGTATGACCTCTCTGGGACAAGGGAATTCAGGGATGTTGAATTTCCAATAATTTCAATATTTACTAAACAGAATCAAACCTCAATTACCCCCCATGAGGTGATATTACCACAATAAACTAAGCTATTTCTCTTGATTACAATGAATAGAAGGCTGCATGACATTAACTGTACTGTAATTTCACTACAAGTCTGCATTGGACTGCTACACACACACACACACACACACACACCTACCTGTCTCTTTATTCGTTCAGACTGGACAGCCATCATTGGTATGTGTCACCTTCCTCTGCTTCCCTTTGTGTATCATCCCCTCGCCTCTCCTGTTTCCTGTGTCCCGGCTGGTTGTCATGACCACCGTTACCAAGGAGAGCGGAGGCTACAGAAGAAAGGAAACCTGAACCACAGATCTTGATGCCATGATATTTAATTCATCGGCACAATGAAACCAAGGTTCAATGTAATGCAGATGGAGGGAGAGCGGTATTGGGTAGAAGGAACATTTCTGAATATGAAGACAAAGAGGGGCTGTCAGATCCTTCTGTCTGTCTCCTAGGTGTTTATTTAACATGATAATGTTTCAGCCACAATTTTGTCAAATTCAATTGAAATGACATGAAACAATTATGATTAAACCAAAAAAATCAGTGTTGGTCAAGCGTCAGAATTCAGGGTTTTGTAATTTCCTTTGTTCAGATGACACTGCTTACAATCAAACAATACACTTTTTTTTTTTTTTTGGCCTGTGTATTTCTCTTGTGGCTTTTCAGCATTTCAACCACACAGTCATCGTTACAGAAAAAAAACAATGTCCCCTTCTGTGAAGCTGTTTCTCCCTTTTACTGCAGACAAAAAGGGCAAGTGAAAGCTAATTTTTGTGAAAGCTCCTGTTTAAAATACAGGAGTTTGTGTGGTATGAAGCAATACAAAGTGTGTAATCCTCATTGTAGAGGCCCCCATGTTGTCTTTGTGCTAACTGATCCACCTACAGACAGCACTCCATCCTCGTCCATCCCTCCCTACCTCCTTTTGTTGTCTCACCCTCTTTTGCCCTCTCCCTCCCTCCCTCCTGCATCACTGGATTTTTTTCTTCCTGGGGTTCAGTGTTGCTTTCGCAGGTTAGACTGTCAACAGCGGTACTGAAGAGGGAGTGAACTGATGCTGTATTTACCCAGAAGTCTGACTATGCTGCCCTGATTTGTTATTTATACCCTTATTGGAACTAAACTGACCCATTTGGGCTGCGTTGCTAGCAAACGAAGCGGTTGGGGGGAGGGTGAAGCCGAGCAGCAGCTGAAGTGAAGTGGCCTCGTCAAGGCTTTGGACCCCAGCGCTGTTTATTGTCAACAAGGAGACACTTAAGCTGGCAACAGCAGCAGTGTCTGATGAGTTCTGCTGGCTGTTTTCCTCTGGAAATCTTTTTTAAATTAGATACACGGATTTGAAAACCTGTCTCCTGCGAAGTTTGATGTGGATTCTTGGAAAAACCTGCTCAAATAAGTAACTGGAATAAAAGCTCATTGTTCATCTCTACAGGATGTTTGTTTAATTTATTCCGTCAGGACTAAACACTGGATTTTTGTTGACCAAGAGGTAAAAAGCTACGCCGATTTTTATTCTGTGTAATCAAGCGTCACTATTTCAACCTGGCTGTGACAGGATACACTCTTAGCAGCATCAGTGGCCTTGAATCCAAGTATCAGGTTATATCAGCCTGATCCATCTAGGTAAGGCTACACCAAACCAGAAGTGTAACACTGAAATACACTGCAGCTCAACAACTGGCTTCCTGGGTTTGATCCAGAGCTGAAGCCAAGAAAACCACTTCGACAAAAAAAAAAAAAAAAAAAAAAAAAAAGCCTGGCTGAGATCCATTTCATCCACAAGGCCTGGACCGTGAAGCCTGATCAATCCAGTGTCTGCGGGCTGCCACAGGTGACTGCACAGCTATCGGCTACTCAATAATGCATTGACTCAAACTCAGGAATGAAAAGGAGGAGAAAGTGTGTGAGCCTCTGATCCTTTGGAAAGGTGGATGACTGTCAAGAGAAAGCGAGCGATTACTTATAACGCGGTGAATTGAGGACACGTGGAAGTGAAAACAGTGAGCAGATGTTGAAGAGTAAAAGAAAGAGAGAAGAAAATGGCTGCTGACAAAGTGACATTGGGGCAAAGACCGTAGGAAGCTTGGCCAAGCCAGACGGGAAGGGAACAAGTAAACCAAAAAACTAGACTTTGAAGACCAAAAATTAAGATAAATAAAATAAGATTTCCCCAAAGAGGCAACTGTAGTATACAAAGAGGAATCAAACAAAGGAGGTCATCATGGTGAACACTGGCATGCAGCTGATCAGCTTCACCTGCGCAGTGACTGGCTGGATCATGGCGATCGCTGTCACGGCGTTGCCTCAGTGGAAGGTCTCGGCCTTCATCGGCAGCAACATCCTGACTTCAGAGATCAAGTGGGAAGGCATCTGGATGAACTGCATCTACCAGACCACTGGTCACATGCAATGTAAGACATACGACTCCATGCTGGCCTTGCCTCCAGACATCCAGGCGGCCCGCGCCCTCATGTGTCTGGCCATCTTCATGGGCTGGCTCTCCTGCACCGTGTCCTGCTGCGGCATGAAGTGCACCACGTGCGCCGGGGATGACCGCCGGGCCAAGGCGGGTATCGCGCTCTCAGGCGGGGTACTCTTCATTCTGACTGGCCTGTGTGTGCTGATTCCCATCTCCTGGACTGCTAACACCGTTGTCCAGGATTTCTACAACCCCAACGTGCCCTTGATGCACAAGAGAGAGCTGGGTCAGGCTATTTATCTGGGCTGGGCAGCTGCGGTTATTCTTATGATCAGTGGAGCTGTGTTGAGCAGTACCTGCCCCCTCATGGAGAGGGACGGCAGGTACCGCAGGGGGTACATAGGCCGGAGCTTTGCTAATTCACCAGCTTCAGCACCAGATCCCCCAAAACCTATTACATGTAATAGTCTACCATTAAAGGAGTACGTATAGGAGGAAGAAGGAACACCAGCAGGTGGAGAGGGAGGAAGTTAAAGAGCTGATGCTGTTAAAAACTGTGTTTCCTAAATTTACTGTCTCAAGTTTTAAGTCTGCGAATTTAAGCGATAAATTGAAATCTATATATTTGTTAATATATTCAGTCTATATTTTGCTTATTTTGTATATCTCTTTGTAATGTTAAACTTGTCTTCAGAACTTAAAAACATTCACGTTTGTTTGAAATTTGACTTTTACTGCACTGTGATTTATAGTAGTGCCTGAAGAAAGCCCATTGTCTATATTGTCAAATCAACAAATTCACAAAAACAGAAGAGTATGACTGTTATGATTGCTTTCATGATGGTCTGTGTTGTGAAGATTGCAGTGATTTCTTAAGCAGTTATTCTCTGACAATGTCATTGCCTCTTTATTTGTCACATAAAGCTGACATAGAAAGTGTGAAATAAAATAAGTTTGTTAAAGCATGCTCCACAAACTGTGCTTTGCAACTGTCTTTATCCTCGTGTGTGCTGGTTGTTCTCAAAAATACATTTGGTTTGGGCCATTTTGACCATCACAGGCAACAATGTGACATAGTGATTTTCATCAATCAAGGAAAAAGGCATCTTCTGCCATGTGGTAATTACCATAACGTCTGGTACATTCACACACTTCCCATCCAAGAACATGTCTACAGACATTTGTGACAAAATAAAAATCCAGTCCTTCCTAACATCCACAGGAAATGCGTTCATCTGAGGTATACATGTATGTTTACTCAGTATTCCTTTAGCGATCCTGCTCTCGTTGTCTTCGTAGAAATGCAGTAAGATTCACAAGCTGGTCAGAGTTCCACTTATGTCGCTTTTATGCTCTTCATTGGGACTCAATAAAAAAGGACACTTTGCAAAGTGTATCTGAAAAAAGAAAGAGAAGTAATTAGTTCACCTACAAATCTTTGGCACCATATGTTTAACGTGCGCCCACGCTAACATTGACAGCTAATGAAAATGACAGCCATTATAGATTTGGCCGAGCATTGGTCTCTGGTCAGCTTGTACTAAAACACAAGTTATATAAACTGACAGACCAAATTATGTCAAATGGCTTTGCCAGGGTCGGTGAAAAATGTTCTTTTATGTGCTCTGGGTCCCTTTTCAGTCATAAGTAATATAAAAAGAATATCTGAAAACACAATGCACTGTGACAGGAAAAAAGTCTTAGTTAAAAGTCACAACATAATGTTTCAAACATCAAAAACTCACATTTGACATTTTAGATTTTGTTTTAGAATTCTAAAAAAAAAAAGATCATGAAAATGAATGATACTGTCAAACTTCCTGTTGCTACACAAAAGATATCATGATTTGAACAGAGAAACATTACAATGAAGTTATCAACATTATATAAGACACTTTACCTGTGATGCGGTCTTCTGCACTGGGAGACTCCATGGATTTCCATCTTTTGGGAGCAGATTCTAAAAGGGAGAGATCATCTGCTCTCAGTGTCTGAAGCAGAGTCTTCCTCCTCAGAAATCTGAACACATGTGTTGAGGGAAAAAAAAGACCCCGAACCCAACGCAAACCCAACGCAAACATGAACAGAAAGGATACTGTTGTCGATAGTGACGCTCGGCATCCTGCAGCCACTCCAGCATGTCAGAGAGTGACGGGGCGGTGGCCGAGCGCTCGGTTACAGTCAGCAGATCCAGACTGACTGTGTTCTGCTCGTAAAGCTGGAAGACTGCAGAAACCTGGTTACTGATGGAATCTCTGACAGACTGTAGAGAAGACCTGACGGCAAGAGGGAGGGAGGGATGGATAGATAGTATAGGTGCCCTGTGTCAAAATCCAAAATCTAGTTTCAAACCCCTTTATTATTTTAGCTGATATTGTGCTCACATGGAGCATATTCCTAAATAAATCACAAAAAACGGACACAGGATTTTTTTTTTCTGAGGCTCTGGGCAGAACATTTAGTACCCATTTACACTGCACCTGCACATGGCATGGTACTAACAGGTAACAAGGTAAATACACAAGTCAAAGAGAGTATGAGGAATGGGCAGTGCAGTTATCAAAAAGTGGCTGATGGTACACCACTCTTGTTTTAGTGGCATATGCTGATTCAGAGTAGTACTCTATGGTCACTGATTTTTGCTATGCTGCTGTCGTTCTACTGGCTTATGGCACTTAAAAACGATATGTCACTAATGATTTACTGACATATACAACTTCCCACTGGCATATTCTGATCCTTACTGGCATAAGCCACTGCTGATCATGATTTTGCGATTTCCTGTTCCACTGGTGGATAACACTTTTCACTGGCATATACCGATGGTCTCTTGTTTTATCGTCACCTGCCAGCGGAAAGTGATATGACAGTATGGCAGTGGTATCTGCCAGTGGAACAGGAGTGACAAACTGTTTATAAACCACAAATAATAAGCAGCATATCACATTTAGCGGTGACACATGATAGCAAAAATCTGTATATGCCAGAGGAAAAGTGATAATTGTCAGTAAAACACGAGTGACATACTGTCCGTGAGTGCCGTAAGCCAGTAAAATAGCAGCAGCATACCAATAATCAACAGTGACATCACTCTGTGACATCAGCACGTATCACTAAAAAAGATCTCAGGGTCACTTGGAACAGGGGGGCAGTAGAGGCCCATAGCTCATATTTGCCCAGGGCCCCACTAGCAGGTTGTGCTGGCCCTGCATGGTTGCTGCTGTAATGAGTGATTATTAAGCAACCACATCAGCTAGATGCCAAAAAATAGAAGTCACAAGTTATGTCTGTAATATTGCACATCTCAGGGAAAGAGGTGAGTCTGTACATCACTACATTCTTACAGTCTCCATTTGTGTTGCACTAATTACCCAGTTACTTACATCTTTTCATTGAGTTTGCCCAGTACTGTATCCGTGGCTTGTAAGAGCTTGAAACGCAGCCGTTCCTCCAGGTCAGGAAAGTCTCTGAGCGGTGTGTTGGAGATTTGGACATTGGAAAGCGCTCTCGACTGCTCTGCCAAATTCCCGAGAGACACCATCAGAGGGCTGCAATCGGCCAACACAGTCGTCCATACTTTCTGATTGTTTTCAAGACTCTGGAAGCTTTTCCTCAGTGCTTGATGAAGTGAAAGTAGTGCAGGTTTGGACATTTCAGCCGCTGATTTTAGACATCAATTGACCACAAAATCAAAGCCGCGTGTGAGCAATAAATGGATACTTGTATTTGAGTTATTTTAATCCATTTTGGAGCAACAGACTCCTTTAATACGATTTCTGTAACCATTTAAAGCGTGGTAACATTAGCGCTAATAACAGCACATTTCCACCATGTTGTCTAGACCTATTTCCGTTCTCCTGATGTAAACACTGACGTTTAGTGCTACGATAGGTCGAGAGACATTTTTTCGTGACGCAAAGCAATCACGCGTTCTAATTGGCTGACTTTGCTTACGGCCCCTCCCCGCGCGGAGATTTGAAAAAGGCTTTGTGAAGGAAGGGAGGAAGAGTTGAGTGTCCGAGGAAGAAAGACATAACCAGGTAGTTAATTGTTTATAAAATATGAGTCACCATGGTAAAAACTTCATTAAATGTTTGTGCGTGTGAACGACACTGACAACAAAACAAGTCAGCCTAATTGCGGGGCAAGCCGGTGGTCGTGCTAACTATCTAGCAGAACAAGTGGC